>NC_058417.1:6015797-6293310 GCF_002201575.2 Neomonachus schauinslandi | reverse complement strand
AAAAAAAAAAAAAAAAAAAAAAAAAAAAAAAAAAAAAATTAATTAATGCACACTGGATCAAAACACATACTTTGCAGAGTCAGAGTTTTGCCTAGTCTCCCAACGCATAGTTCTCATGACCTGAGCTGTTGAGTAGAGCACAAAATAAAGGTACTGGTGGGAAATTCTGGCAGTCCTTATCCCAATCTTATTTGCTTGGAAGGGTGCCCTTACTCAGGGACCCAACTTACCCAGACTTTGGGACAAGAATTTACCCATTGCAAGCATGGAAACATAGTAACCATATTATCCTGCTTTCATTAAAGTCTCAAGTAACTGCCCACACCCAAAGAAACCACTGTATACAATGTAGCTTCCCCTGAAATCCCCATACAAAGAAAGCAGATGCCAACCATACCAATCAATTTGAGGCTTTCTGGTCCATATTACAGTAATCACCTGCTATGACTCACTGTTCTATGTACCAGGAAGAGAGTAACAGAGCCACCAAGCTACATTACCCAAGGGCACCATTTATAACACAGTCTAGGTAAAAATGCTGCCCCTTGGAACACAACAATGGCAGGAGCTGCTGACAAAAATCAGTGTTTCATCTTCTTCCCTGCCCCATAGCTTGGATACATTTCCAACGTATCCTTTGAAATTAAGTGTGAATTCCAAGTAATGCAATGAGGGTGCAAGTGACATACGCACGTTCAGGTTTTGCTCATACAAACATCCCACACATGCTTCTTCATCTTTTCTACCTTTCCTCCTGGCTGAATGATGACAAGTTTCACAATGACCTTGAAAACCATGTCTTAAATTAGAAGGATCATTGTTGTCCCGGGTCTCTGGATGACTCCACAGACCACTGTTTCCACTGACTTCTTTGCCTGCCCCTCACTTGTTACGTGAGCAAAAAATTATCTTTTCTGTTTGAGCCATTAGACCTTGTTTTGGTGTAGTCTCTGCAGACAGAATGGCATCTTGAGCAATCAAGCTGAGACCGAAACACCAAGAAGGAGCCAACTGTGCAAAGACTTCTGGGCAGGAGGGGAAGGGGGGAGGTGTGTCAGGCAGAAGTAACTGCAAGTAGTAAAGTGAGGATGATCCTGGTGTACCGTCTCTGGCTGAAATCCACAGGTGTCATTCTAGTTTTATCTACTGAAAAAGTTCTATGTGAATCAGACCCTCGCAAAGATCATTCAGTGTACTGACAAAATTAGGATCCTGAGGCCAGATTCTAGACTACAGTGTGTTACTCACTTAGATAAATTTAACTTTATAAGGCCATTTGCTGGACTGCCAACATCTCACTATGTCCTATATCTGATCTTCTGTTGCAATGTTATTGCACCCAAACCGCTAGGATCAGAAACACAGGCATGCTCCATGCCGCGCTGATGCCTACGAATTCCTCTCTTTTTGTTTTTTAAGATTTTTTATTTTTCATTTGAGAGAGAGAGCGCACCAGTGGGGTAGTGGCAAGAGAGAGGGAGAAGCAGGCTCCCCGCTGAGCAGGGAGCCCAACATGGGGCTTGATCAGGACCCCGGGATCAGGACCTGACCCAAGGCAGCCGCTTAACCAACCGAGCCACCCAGGCGCCCCTCCTCTGGGTCTCCAGAGCACGCCCTAGATGGCACTTGCTGAGTCACATCCCTTTTTGTTTTCCTCATCCAGATTTTGCTGATTCACTACACTCTTATCCAGGCCACGACTGGTCTTAATATTTTACATGGTCCAACGATCTCAGAGCCAAGGGTGTTAATCCAGAATGCAAGGCAACATGAGAGGAGCAATGCACTGATACAAATTTTTCCATGTGGCCGTGATCGGCCTTTTCTATTGCACCAGGGTGCCCATGGCATTCACAGAGGCCCAGGCAAAGCCAAGATTTTTGCATATAATCTCCGTGGAGATCTCGGCAGGCTTTCATTTGAAGGAATTCAGAGAGAATTTTCCCAGTTTTCTAGTCTATCTCCCTAGTCCCTGCCTCTCTGCAAAGATAAATCTGATGGAAAGCACACCCAGACCACAGGGCTGAACTCACAGGAATGACAGCGCCGAGCCAACCACACTTAGGGCCTCAGGCAGGCTGTTCAGCCCAGTGCTCTCCAGAGGCCAGGGTAGTGGGCAGACAGCCAAGTCCAGAGGGTGGCCTCAGCCACCGTGAGGAGCTTCCTATCACACTTTCTCCTCTTTTAAGTTTTTACTGGGAAATATTGGCAGGCATGTACCGACCACTAGCCTTATGGTCTCTTAGGGTCCTGCCATCCTACAAAGCTAAATTCAAATGTCGTTTCCTCCATAAAGGTTTCTTGCATTCTACCGGCGTGAATGAGCCTCTTCCTCCCCTATCATGCTCTGCCTATTATTTAGCTTTATGGCATTTAACATTTTTACATACGTCATCAGTGCTTGTTTTCTTCCACTGGACTGGCAGGTTCTCAAGGATGGGAACTGTTTCTGTGGCTCTGGGCCTAATAGAACGGGCATTCAAAAAAAAAAAAAAAAAAGTTCAATTAGGGTCTCCTGGGTGGCTCAGTCAGTTAAGTGTCTGCCTTCGGCTCAGGTCATGATCCCAGAGTCCTGGAATGGAGCCCCCCTTGTCGGACACCTTGCTCAGCGGCAGGTCCATTTCTCCCTCTCCCTCTGCCCCTCCCTTACTTGTGTTTACCCCCCCCAATAAATAAATCTTTTTTTTTAAAGTTCAATTAAAGTATTTAAAAATTTGACCCTAGAGAATTATTTAATCCATTAAAGGTAGCATTTCTTCTTTTTTTAAAATATTTTATTTGACAGAGAGAGACACAGCGAGAAAGGAAACACAAGCAGGGAGAGTAGGAGGGGGAGAAGCAGGCTCCCCGCCGAGCAGGGAACCCGATGCGGGGCTCGATTCCAGGACCCCGGGATCATGACCTGAGCCGAAGGCAGATGCTTAACGACTGAGCCACCCAGGTGCCCCAAAGTAGCATTTCTTAACCAGTTTAAACACCAATACAAAATCACTTCCTAATTACTAGGCAAAACCTCTTATAATTTGGATATTTTTGTTCTAAATGGTTTGCTTTTGCATACAGTGCTGCAAAGAACAACCATGTAGTTTTAGCTTTGTGAACAACAACCTTAATGATTTCTACAAGTGAAATACCTGGATCAAAGGGTATTCAAAATACCCAGGCTTTAAATTTATATTGCCAAATTGCCCCCAGGAAAGCTCTAGTAACATACAATACCAGTAAGAATTATTAAGAATATATGTTTTTTGGCAATGACACTGAGAATTATTTGGTCAAGACTTTGTCAATTTCATATGCAAGAATACAGCATATTTTGGTTTTATTTGCACGTCTTGATTAACAATGAAGTTAAATTTTTTTCTTGTGTGATGGTGGTACTATGCCAGTTTTTTTGTGAATTGCCTGTGTCCTTTGCCTGTTATCTCCACTGGCATATGATGGGGAGAAAGGCTGTCTGAGGACTTCAGATTACTATGAGAATCAAGACTGTTAATTTATCATGATATCGTGCTTTTGTTGTATCCTAAAATGTCCAGCTGTAAAGAAGGGAGATCTATCAGTTACAATTCTTCCGGTGGCAAAAGCCAGAAATCTAATTCAAACTAGTCAAAACAAAAAGAAAAAAAAAAAAAAAACACAATAAGGTACTGGTCTCTGTGATACAATGATTTAAAAGAAATCTATACCTGGTCATTCACTTGACAAAAATGTATTTCTCAGATATATTTGGTCTTATCCTTAGTTCCTGAAAACATTTCAAAGCCATAAAGGTGAAGTGGGTGTCTTGTTATTAATCAGGTGTTTGGACCCCACCTAAGCGTGGGAGCTGGTTGCTGGGAAGATCAGCCATGTGGGTTAAGGGTTGGAACTTTCAGTCCCACCCTCAACCTCTGATTAAATCACTCAATGGCCAATGACTTAGTCATGACTATGTAAAGACTCCATAAAAACCAAAGAGGACAGCTTTTTGGTCCTTCTGTTGGAGCACTTCCACACGTGGGGAACTAGAACACTCCAGTGCTACCAAATCAGGTCCCAAGCTCCACGAGGACAGAAACTCCTTTGTTCTGGACCTCGCCCTATGTGTCTCTCCATCTGGCTGTTGATTCATATCGTTTAATAAACTGGTAAATATAAGTAATTGTCTGCCTGAGATCTGTGAGCCACTCTAGCAAATTAATCAAACGTAAGGAGGAGATCATTGGAAACTCCATTATTCAGCCAGAAGCACAGGTAACGACCTGGAGCTTGTGAATGGCATGGGTGGGGGGCAGTCTTGTAGGACTGAACCCTGAACTGTGGAATCTGATGCTGTCTCCAGGTAGGTAGTATTAGAACTGAGTTGAATGGAACTGAATTCTTGAACATCCTGCTGGTATCTGAGAAGGACTTGACATTGGGGGAGGGGATGAAGAGCCCCTTCCATACTGGAATTGGGTCTAGAACACTAAGAATCTTATAATAGAAATGCCAGGAACTCTCCTAGCTTCGGGTGTGGGTTGATCAAGGGTCTCAAACAATGCTGTAAGACCCAGTATTTCTCTCCCCCTTGGCTCTGCCTTCTGCAGATCCCACATGAGGAGAGTCTTGATGGCTTCCATTCCAAGAGCCTGTGTCTCTCTCCCAACAAGCCCAGCACCATTCTCATCGCATCTCCTTGTCCCTGGTTGGTTGTTACTCATCCCTAGACTAACCATGTGGCCAGGGGACTGAGATTCTGTGTCGTTATGTTTGAATATGTAATGTCCACCACTAGGGCCGAGATGGAGTCGACTCCACTGCAACAGCACAAGGGTCTGAGAGTTGTCAAAACAAAAGTACCCTGAATGAGTGCCAGGCCATCAAAAACCCAGCAAATGTCCATCACAGAGGCTGCTACAAGTAAGCTGTAGAGGCTCAAGTTCAGGGATTAGTAAAGAAGAAATAAAATAACAGTAACAAGGGAAGGAGATTCCGTGCACCCAGAGGAAGAGCACTGTACATCGGCTTCCCATGGAAAGAAAGCACGTCAATCCAGAGAGGGTGTGTCAGACTTAGAGGACCAGGTAAGACTAGGGGAGGAAGGTGAAAATTACCACAAGAAGAAAGAGCAGGCTCTGTGGGCTTCAACAGGGCAGAGGAAGAGGAAGAGGCTGTGGTGATCAGAAAAGACATGTTGAGTGCTTACATTTTTATCAAGGAAGTGCTTTGAGTAATGGTACAATTGAAAGTGTGGCTTCCAGAGAGGACACAGAAAGTGGGAAATGAAGAAACTGAGGAATGGTTAGCCCAGAGACCTGGAACGATGACCAATGTGTTCTTAGAAGTTACCAAGAAAAATAGCACTGAAAAAGGCGAAGCCAGGGGATGAACTCATTGAGGAAAGTGATTCTGACTTCAGAGGACCACCACCAGCAAGGAGAGTAAAGGAGTCCTCTGAATAGATGAGGGGCTTCCAAAGAGGCTAGAACTTTGAGGAGCTTTGGTTTAGCATTGTTTTTAAAATGTCAGGAGCAAAATTTAAGAAGACAGTTTTCTTCTGACCCAGGAAGAGAACAAATGGAACAGAACGGAATGGAATAAGTAACTGGAATTCACAGGGGGAAAAAAAAATGAAGAAAAGCAGAAACTGTAAATAAAGTTAATATAACAAACTCTATAAATACATTCTTGCTCTCCTTTTTTCTTCTTTAAAATACATAAAATCTTATACAGTGACAATCATAACGATGTACTATTGGGTTGGTAACATAGACATGATAGGTAGGATGATAACACTAAAAAGGGAGAGGAGAAAATAGAGCTATTTAGAAATAAAGTTTCTCTATCTCATTGAACTTTAGTGTAAATCTGAAGTCAATTCTGATAAGAAGTATATTGTGAGCCCCAGAGCAACCATTAAGAAAATAACTCACAATAGTTAAAAAAGCATGAAAAGAAAAAATAAATTAAAATTAAAAAGCATGAAAGGAATTAAGAAAATAGGAACTCTAAGAGAGCCATACTAATATCAAACAAAACAGTTTAAAACAAACACCAGGGGCACCTGGGTGGCTCAGTTGGTTAAGCGACTGCCTTCGGCTGGGGTCATGATCCTGGAGTCTCGGGATCGAGTCCCGCATCGGGGTCCCTGCTCGGCAGGGAGTCTGCTTCTCCCTCTGACCCTCCTCCCTCTCATGCTCTCTGTCTCCCATTCTCTCTCTCTCAAATAAATAAATAAAATCTTAAAAAAAATAAAATAAAATAAAACACCAAAAATGTTACCAGAGATAAGAGAGACTATTTTATAATGATGAAAGGGTTAATCCATCAATAGGACACAATGGGGAGCATATATGTACCTCACAACTGAACCTCCAAAAATACTAGAAGCAAAAAATGACAGAATTGTGGGGATAAATACGTAATTCAACAAAAATAGCTGGAGACTTCAATATCCGCCTTTTAACAAGATGGAACAACTAGACAAAAGATCAATGGAGACACTGACAAACTGAACACTATAAAACATCTAGACCTAACAGAGACCTCTAGATGACTCCACTCACCAGTCGTAATTATGTAATATTCTCAAGAGCACGTGGAACATTCTCCAGACCATACACGATAACCCATAAACCAACCTCGATAAATTTAACAGGATTAACATCAATCAAGCATGTTCTTTGACCATGATGGAATTAAATTAGAAGTGAAATGGAACTCCATTCAATTCAGGGTTTCTATAAGAGAGGACTGGATGGGGAGTGGTATACGTCACAAAGAAAAAGCAATTCAGTTAAGGCTGGAGGAGGGAAGCAACTGGGTGGGAGAGAGACAGCACAGACCGCAGGGTCTCCCAAGCTGTGATCCATGGGTGGGCTTCAAGAGTATTAACCTGCTAACATTGCATACGGACCTACAGAGGATCCACAATTTTATGAGATTTATCAGAGGGACCCATTACCCAAAAAAGGTTAAAAATCTCCAATGTGCTTCCACAGGCCATGAATAAAAGCAGAGAAGAGAAGGGCCCCTGGAGAGGAAGGGGGATGGAATACGAAGCTGGATAAGGAATCAGAGTCAGGGTGGGGAGCAGAAAGAGTGTGTGCTGAATGGTGGGGTGTAAATCACAGGACTGGAGGCAGTGCGAGAGGGAGGTTGTGGCATAGGCAGATTTCGGAGTGAAAGAAAGCCTGACACCAGTAAATTGCATGACCACTGAACAAAGATAGGAGTCTTTGCTGGATGCTTTGGAAAACACTGCTGTCTAAAGGGTCCAGTGCCCATCACTCAGTATCGTCAGGGGGTCATCGGTCCCCAGTCAAGAGAGAGGCACCGCCCACAACCCCACTATTATCTAAAATGTCCTTTTTTATCTTAACATATAGAAGGTGAAAAAAGGTTTAGAATATTTATAAAATGTCAGTAGTAATATCTGGAGCACAGAAATGAAGACATGGAAATTATTTCCAGCCCTTTCATCTTTGAGCCAAATTTATTTTTTAAACATTCAAATATATAAAACTTGGAAGTCAGTTAACGTCTTGGAGTCATGAAATCTGTAGGACTGTGCAGGCCCTCCATGTAAACATGTGTCCAACAAATCACATAGCCCAATTTTCCAACCCTTCGATCCAAGAAAAGGCTTAGAGCAGCTTGCGGCCAGTGGTTCTCTGAAGGGTGCTGGGCTTTGGGGAGAGAGGCATCGCCAAAGTATCTCCCAAAACTGTGCCATGCACATCACATTTTAATGCGATGCATGATGTTTTAGATCTAGAGAAGTGCTTCATTTTATATACCGACCTTTGGCCATATAGTTTCTACCTTTGCAAAGAGGCAGGGCCAGCTACATAATTTGCAAGACCCACCACAAAATGAAAATGAGGCACTAAGAATTTCAAGATGATGGCAGCAGAGCATTAAATCAAGTGTGGAGTCTATATGACTGCCCGGATCACATGCCTACCAAAGCTGGCCCTGCGTAGAGGACAGGAAGGCAATTCCACAACCTGGAGATCAGATTCTCTTATATTTTTACTTACATCTTTTGTGATTTCATTTTACATTAATACTTTCATCAGCCTGGAGTTTGGTATGTGGTTTGAGGTACAGATGATAGTTGACCCTTGAACGATGTGGGGTTGGGGGCACCAATCCCCCACATGATCGAAAATCCATGTATAACTTTGGACTCCCCAAAAACTTAACTACTACTAGCTTACTGTTGACTGGAAGCCTTACCGACAACATAAAGTCAGTCAATGAACACATGTTCTGTATGTTATACATATTATATACTGCATTCTTACAAAAAAATAAGCTAGAGAAAATGTTAAAAAAATCGTAAGAGAAAATACTTACAGTACTGTATTTAACTAAAAAAAAAAAAAAATCCACGTGTAAGTGGACCCACACAGTTCAAACCTATGTCGTTCAAGGGTCAACTGTACTCTGTAGTTCCTGGAGAGACAAACGTCCTGCTGTCTCTTCCTACAGATGGAAAATGCCACCATTACTGTATTCGAAATTCTGGTCTCGCTATTCTTTTCCTCTGGTCTGTCCATTCTTGTACGTGTTCCACACTAGGTTTACTGTATTCCTACAAATTATTTTAAAGTTTGGCAATGTAGGTATGTGCCCTGTCATTCACTGGTTCCTGGATTATCTGGTCTTTCATTGTCCCTGCCAAACTTTAAAATCACTTGTCAGGTTAAAAAAAAAAGAAAAGAAAATCCTTCCTGTTTTAACAGGAATTGCATTAACTTTACCAATTAACCTCAGAATCATCATCTTTACAATCCCCTCAGGTTCATGTACTTTCAAAGAACAGCAACTCTTTCAAACTGCCTCCAGCGATGGCTTATTAGTATAAGTATAAAAATAGAAATAAAGAGATAAAGAATTTCTCAGGAACCCAGACAACTCATTAAGGTCAGACGTCTCAGACAGTGAAAGGCGATCTGAGCATTGGAAGAGGCTTCTAGACCCAGAGAGATTTAGGAACTGGTTATCCATCCTATGTGTCCTGCCATCGAGGTGGCTCCCTTCCTATGGAATTCGGCTCCTACCACCCCTGGTGCCATACGCCAACTGCCTCATCATGTGCTCTCAATTCACTTTGGTTTCCACTCACTCGTGGCTTCAGATTCCCCATAATCTCTACTTCTGCTCACTCATGGCTGCTCATTGGCCTTCGCTACCCTGTGGCTCAGAATTGAATGACATAGTTTCATACCAATACTTTTTTTAAGGGCAACCTTCTATTTATGGCCAAGTGATACCGGTCTTCCATTACCGCAGGGAATTTCGGCTTCCTTGGAAATCAACACATTTGAGTTGAAAAAGTGATGGATCTTGTGAGAAGACATTTTTTTTTTCTTTTACAAATCTCACAAGGTAGGTATTCTTATTATCTTTCTTAAGCCGAGAAAACAAGCAAGGATGGTGCAGTAACCATAAGAGCCGGCCATTTGCTCGCAGGTCTGTCCAGCCTCACAGCTGTAACACTCCCCACGCACTCCACCACTCTAGAGAAATCTAGGGTACTGCTCCAGATGCTGTGGTTTGCGACACTGTGATGATGAGCGGGCCGCGTAATACTGCTGAGTGTCGTGATGATGTGTACATGGTAAAGCCACCACCAGCTCCGTGCCTGGTGCTCCGTCCTCCCTCCCTTCGTGCTGCTCTGTAGGACCCCCAGTGTCCGAGCAGGGTGGAGAAGGGCGCAGAAGGGGTCAGGCTCGATTCTGCAGTTCTGACTGTTCTGCGGGGAGACGGCCATCACTAACTGCACCCTACTCTCTGACTTCTTCTCTAGATGTTCCACTTATCCTGCTGAAGGCACCAGCAAGCCAAAGCAGGAGTATCACACATAGTAAAAAAAAAAAAAAAAAAAGACACAAAGTACAGAAATAAATGACGAAAGTCTGGAAATCACTGGCTGGTCTAGGAGAAATCCATGGAACAAAAATTAAGGAGTGTTTAGACCCTTCCCTGACATTAGCAGCAACAAGCCACGCAACTCCACACAAGTCCTGTAAGCTTTTCTGTGGCCTTTTTTCCTCCCCATCTGTCAAACTTCGGCTGATTATGCTGCCTGTTCTACCTCCTGATGAGGAGGATGTGATCAGAGGGAAATGACTGACAGCACTTTGGAAAGCCCAGCAGACGAGTGAGGGCAGGAGGGATGGGATGGGGCGTGTTGGCAGCAACAAGAGAACCATCCTCCTCCTGCTCCACATCAAAGGGGCTCATAGGACGCATCCTGCAGCTGGTCGGTTGGATTTCTGCCCTCGAGATACAGGAAAACTGTCCTCAGCAGAACAGTGCAGAACCATATGACATAGAGTAATACAAAGTAATTAATGTAATTCTCCCCAGGAAATGAACGTGGGAGAAAGTCAAGGTGAAAACGTACCAGTTGGCGCTGCACTGTGCTAGACACAGCACATCTCAAAGGTCGGCCAGGTGACCCCTGCCCTCAAGGAGGTCCTAACTGTTCAGTAAAGGAGATCAAGTACATATTTTGGACTCTACTATAAGAAAAAATGTGATGTGATATGGTGCAGGAACAGGTTTAAGTGTTGTCGGAAGCTAGAAGAGAAACACAACGTCTCTGGGGGAAGCAGGCAGCATGTCGGCTACGTTGCAAAAGTTGAGTCGCATTTCTATGCAAAGGGATGGAGGGAAAAGCACTTCTGAGAACAGGGATACCAGGAGCAAAAGTGCAGAAAGAAGGAATCCCTGAGCACGCACGGCAAACAAGGAAAGTTCAGTGTCCCAGTAGCACAGAGTGCTAGAGCTACAAAGGCAGGCTGGATCCTGATTGTAAAGACTTTGAACGTGGGCTGCAAAGACACGGATCATCCAGGCGAAGGTGTCTGACTGGAGTCATATCATGATCGAAGATTTGCTCCAGAGAGATTGCTAATCACACATGGGATGAATGACAGAGTGAAGGTGTAAGAGTTAATACCAGTGTCAATAAGATGGTTCACAAGGTGATGGTCAGGATGATGAAAGGCTGAGTGCAAAAGTTATGGTAAGAAGCAAAAGGAAGAGGAAAAGAAGAAATTCAGGGTCTTGGGGTTTTTTACTCTTCAACGTTGATCTTCATAACTTTTGGAGTAGATACTCTCCTTCCCGTGTCTTGGATGAAGAAAAAAGCAATTCGAACATAAAGAGGGTTAAAGTCTTGCAAAAATCACACACTCAGTGGTAGGGGAGAAAAAGAAATTAGAAACAAGGTCCCATGGACTATAACTTACCCCTTATAATCTGTCATCTCCCTTCCCCAAAATCAACCAAAACATTGTCAAAGAAGCCACAGTTTTATGTTGTTTATCCCAGAGAAAGTATATTTGCATCCCAAGCGTTGCCATATACATTATCAGAACCATAAGGCCAAACCTCTCTGGAACAATTTTCATTGTCCAAATCCCCTTCTCCACTAATGTGGTGATGTGATTCATATGACAGCAATTGGTTCTACCCAAGTATACCAGCCAGCACCCTGCGACCTCCTGAAGGGCACATGGCTTTGATTATTTGGGGACAAAAATAATCTCAGCTTGAAGAGAGTTCCCAATCCCAACTTTCTAAATAACAGACACCAAAATATCCAATACTCTAAATAGATGGTATCCCCCCCCTTCTTTTTCCTCAAGAGGCAATGGACGAACGTCACAGTGCACCGTGGTGCCAAGAACGCATTATGTTTCCCAGATGCACGGACTGACATACTAAGCAAACTATTTATGAAATTTCTTTGGAAGAGTCAAGGCAAATAACAGCCTGGCCCCCACCTCCACCATCACCACCAAAGTCAACTGGAATAGCTCTGCTCAGAGTGACAAGGAAGCAGACTTGAGTGCTAGGGTGTGGTTTGGTGCAATGGGACTTGCTATCTGTCACTAGCTATGATTTTTCTTCCCCATGCTCTAAAATTTCCTTTCTTCCCATTATCTTAAATAAGTGGCTATGTTATGGTTGCCAAATTGGATACAAGAGTCCCTCTGACCTCCTCCCCCTCCCAGTAGCCACAAGGAGTTACTACTCTGTGTAGGACCTAGGGGAACCATAGATGGGGTCTTATCTCCCATGGGGTCTTATCTCCCCCAGCCTCCCAACACACACACACACACACACACACACACACACACACACACACACACACACACACACACACACACACACCATGCCAGTAAAAGACATTTAGTAACCCATAGATGTATAGATGTTGTGGTCTCATGAGAAAGAGGGGACTTAATCAAATAGTATTTTATAAGAGATTTATTAATTACATAAGTAACTAACCACCATCTCCCTCGCCCCCAGCCTGACTCTTTGTAACCTCTTTCCCCCCTTACGGCTGCTCTTGACTAAGGGAATGGGCATGAGGTTATGATTTGGTATGATCTGCCCTGGGAACGCATCCTCTAGAGAAAGGATTTTCTGGACTCTGGGTATCCTAGGATCATCCCACCCCACCCCACCCCTACCTGCCGGTCACCTCTGGGAAACCAAGCTGTCAGGTGAATGAAAGACAGGAGAGGTGTCTAGGGTCAAGCAAAGGGATTTCCCCGTAGGAGCTGCTGCTAATGCCGCCCCCTTCCCATCACGAACACTTGACGTCCAAGGGAAGGGAGGCGCTTTGAGCATTCTGTTTGGCTGGTTGCTTAGTTTCTTCCTGCAAAGGGCTTAAAGTTAGTACCCAAAAAAGACCCCTACACAAACAAGAAACATTGCTTAATATGACAACAGTGACAATGAATGTAAGGAATGGAAGGAAGAGAAATTTATCATTTCATCTGGGGCTGTCTTGTTCAACAATCCCCCCTCCCACTGCCAGCATCATTACCAAACCTATGCTTTATTTTTTAACAAGTGTGTGAAGTTCCTCTGAAGCAGTAAGAAAGTCAAGGCCAGGGCTCCTGGGTGGCTCAGTTGGTTAAGCGACTGCCTTCGGCTCAGGTCATGATCCTCGAGTCCCGGGATCGAGTCCCGCATCGGGCTCCCTGTTCAGCGGGGAGTCTGCTTCTCCCTCTGACCCTCCCCCCTCTCATGTTCTATCTCATTCTCTCTCTCAAATAAATAAATAAAATCTTTAAAAAAAAAAAAAAGTCAAGGCCAGACAGAGTTCAGATCCACTTAAGAAATGCTGCATTCTTATTTCACCCTTTCAGATCTTGGAGAATCACAACACATATTTTAAACACACAAACTTCTCTGAGAAGTGACGCAGTAAATAAACTTGGCTATTTAACTCTGTTGTCTAGTCCAGGAGCCCTTCCCTGCCCTGGCACCCCACACTCCATACCCTTGACATTTCACATAAGAATCATGTCAACCATAAAATTAAAGTCTATGAAATACTTAAGGAAACAATGCTCTAATAATTAATTCTCTAAAGTTGATCCCTATTTAGGGAACTAACTCCTAATCCTCATCCTGCACAAAACCAGCAGGCCCCCTTTAGTCACCAGAATGGTGGGGATTGCACAGACTTAGCTGTGCACTGTCCCAGACATGCTCTTTTAACTTCTAACCTACCCAATTAATGATTATGATCCTATACAACGAGAATCCATTTTTACGGACAGAGACATATAAAGAATGTGGAATCTGATATATTCGCCCAAAGAAACCCAAACTCAAAATCAAGCCTAGATAGGACATGACAGAGTCAAAAGATCAGTTTCAGAAACACATTCTCTCTTTCCACAGTTCTACAGAAATCTAAGTGACAGATCTTTTCCATCAACCTGTTATTTCCTACCTCACGGAGTATTACAAAAGTAGCCACTTGTCTCCATTAGTAGAACCCACAAGATCCACATCTATAATATAAAAATTTTAAACTACAGAGAAATTTGGTAAATATAAAGAATTCTTTTCCTGTCATGGAAGATTGAAAACCACATCCCTTGAAGACTCAAAGTTGGGAGAATTTTCCAGCAGGAGTGCTTTTAAAATTATTTCCGTGACCCCCTAAAAGATGGCCAATGAACTGCACAAGACAGGGGAATAAGTGTACTCTTATCTATCATATGTAACCTCCAGGAGCTTCTAGAACAAGGAAGTGGGGCTAAGTGCACAAGGCTCATGGTTCTAGGAGCCTAAAATGTCCACCAGAAAAGGGTCTGATAACTCAAAGATGAAAACTTTTAGAAGGATTTCTGCTTCTGACTATGACAAGTTCCCTTGTATCTGCCACTAATAACAACCAGAACTGCCAGGTTTTGGAGGGGAGAAAAAGTAATCTGTTTAAAGGATTCCAAGAGCTACCAAAGTGATGAGCCAAGATCACAGGGAGAAAAAAAACTCAAGATATTTGCTACTTTATAATCATCACTGGGATAAAAAGCTACGAAGCTAATTGGCTGAGGAAAAGGGCAAAGATCTTATATAATTTTTCATATGCAATATCTACCAGTCAAAAAATATCACAAATGCAAGGACAGGACTCAAAGACCAAGAGGGAAAAAGGATAATAGAAACAGATTCACATAATACAACAGGATTATCAGCTATGGCTTCTAAAATAACTAATATTAATATGTTCAGCAAAACATATGAAAGCTGACGAACTTCAGTAGAAAACTGAAATCTGTGAGAAAACAATCAAATGTAAATTCTAGAATTCTAAAAGTCATACCTGAAATTAGTAACTCAATAAGTGGGTTTAACAGCAGCCCAAGCAGAGTTGGAGGAAAAACACAGCTGTGCTCCCACCCTGAAACACAACAAGAAAAGACAATAGAAAGTACAGAGAAGAGAATAAGAGACATGTGGGTCATGGTAAAAAGTCTACATGTGTAACTGAAATCCCAGAAAGAAAGAGGAAAGAAAATGGACCTGCAATTTTATTTAGAAAGTGAATAAAAGTTTTGAAGGCTAAAGAAAGACAACAAGCCACAGTTTCAAGAAACACTATCCTATCCATTTACTTCCTTCCAACAAAGGAAGTCCTACCCCGGCATATCATGGCAGAGCCACTAAAACCAACAACAAAGGGAAAAGATAACCTTTCCTGAACAGGATCAATAATAAGATTTACACGTGATTTTTTAACAGAAGAGAGAGAAGTCAGAAGACAAAGAACTACTGTGACACAGATTACCTTGTCTCAGCTACTGATCCCAAGGGGACAAAGTACCATGTACCAATTACCAATCCCAGGGAAGCCTCCCAATACTTCTGCCCACTGCATCTTGGTATCAGACTCTCCAAGAACACAATGCTGCCAGGCCCTGGATGGAACAGCACTTTGCTTACGTAGAGTAGAGACAGTAAGATCAGCTTCAATAGTAGGCATCAGTGCCCCATGGCCAGGAGGTCTCTCCTGGTGACACAGGACACTTTGCCTACACACGCCCCTCTCATGCCACAGCGGATGGAGCTCTGTCCCCTCCCTGAGGAGGAGAGAGGTACCCTGGGGTTGGCGAGGTGCCATATGATACATGTGCCTTACGCAGAGTAAAAGAGCAGCCTGTGAGCAGAAAACAGGGGAAAATAGCCCCACAGAAGGCAACAAGCCCAGCACAGGCTGTGTGGGCTCTTTATCTCTTGGTAGGGAAGTATTCCAAGCTGCACGCCTACTCTGACGCAGCTGAGTGGGGGCTGAAACGTGCATGCACAAGACTGCCTTTCCCAACAAATATCACCCTTTAAATGCTGAAAGAAAATAACCGTCACCCCAACTGACCACCCTGTGAAAATATTCTTCCCCCAAAAACCAAAGATGAGATGAAGATAACCTGTCATCAACGGGACTGTTTTAAAAGGAATACTGAAAGAAGTTCTTCAGGACAAAAGGGAACTAATCTCAGAGGAAATTGTTTCTGTGGGTCTTCATTCCCTCCTGCATTTTGGGCTTTCCTCTGAGAAAAGTTTGTGGGCAAATCTAAATGAATATTTGCTATACAACAATAACAACGCCTTGTGGAATTTTAAATGTAAGTTAAAATACATGAAAATAACATAAAAGTGGGGAGGAACCTTGTGAAGAAAGCAATGAAAGAACCAATTCCTTCACACACTTATAAATCAAGGAAGTATGCCTTTGTCACGGAGAGTAAGCAAAAGGAAGAGTAAAATATATGTGTGTGTATTTAACAATTGATAAAAGAGAAAAAATGGAATAAAAAATGCTGATATGACCACAAAAAGAAAACAAAGGAAAAATAACAAATCCACCATCAAAATAGGAGATTTAAATACACTTCTTTCAGTAACTGATAAAACAGATTTAAAAAGTGAAAATACAGGAAATTTAAACAAACTTGACTGATTGGCATGTATAAAACACTGGGTTCAACAACTGCAGAATGCATATTTTTCCAAGTTCTCACAGAGCATTGTAAAGTTAACCTGTATGCTATCTGCTAGCCCATAAAGGAAGTTTCAGTGAATTCCAAAAATCCGAAGCCATGCAGAATATGTCCTCTGACTTCAGTGGAATCACATTAGAAATCAATATACAAGATACAGATTAATACCTCAAATGCTTGGAAATTAAGCAATACTCTTATAATAACTAAGGGATCATGAAGAAACAGGAATGGAAATTAGGAAATACGTGTAGTAGGAGATTGTGAGGATACAGCATGTCAGGAATAGGCTACTGCTAGAGTAGTCCTCGCTGGGAATCATAGCTTTGAGAACACAGATCAGAAGAGAAAAGGGCTGAAAACCAGTGACTTATGTAACCATCTCAAAGGCATAAGAATAGGGGTATGGTTGCCTGGTTGGCTCAGTCGGTAGAGCACACAACTCTTGATCTGAGGTCATGAGTTTGAGCTGCATGTTGGGCATGGAGCCTACTAAAAAAAAGAAATTTTTAAAAAAGGACATAGGGATAAAAAGCATATTAAATTCAAGAACGGTAGAAAGAAAAAATATGTCTAGGACAGAAAAACTGATGAAATAGAAAACACATGTAATAAAATCAAGAAAGCCAAAAGCTGTTCCTTTGAAAAGACGAAAACAATTGACAAAGAAGCAATACAGCAAATACAACTGATAAAGAGCAGAGAAGGTATGCATCTCTAATACTGGACCTCAAAAGGGGTGTATCACTACAGATCCTACCAATAATCAAGGAACAGTGAGAGAATATTTTTGAACAATTTTGTGCAAACACACTTGAAATTTCAGCCAAGGCAAATTCCCAGAAAAATACAATTTACAAACTGGCATAAGAAGAAATAGAAAATCTAAAAAATCCTATATTTATTAAAGAAATTGAATCCATAATTTAAAACCTCTCCACAAAGAAAACTCTGGTCTCTGAGATGTTCATTGTCAAGATCCACTGAATATTTAAGGGAGAAATTAACTATTTTAAACAAAACTTCTAGGGACTAGAACAAAAAAGGGAACACTTCCCCACCAATTTTATGAGGCCATATAATCTTATTACCAAAAAAAACCTGGCAAGGAAACTACAAGTAAGGAAATCATAGGCCAAGATCTCTCATGAGCAAAGTTGCAAAAGTTCTAAACAAAAGGGTAGCAAGTCAAATTCAGCAATATAAAAATAGTACACCACAGCAAAATTGGTCGTATTCTGACTCTTAAATGAGTCAGTTTAACATTTCAAAGTCAATCAATGGAATTTTCAAAAATCATTTGATCAACTAAAAAGATATAGAAAAACCATGTGATAAGTCTCAATATCCAAGCATAATAAAATGCAGTAAACTGGAAATGGAACATAATTTTCTTAGTCTGCCAAAAGGCGTCTACAAGAGAATCTACATCAAACATAATACTTAATGACAAAATACTTAAAGGTTTTCTCTTCATATTAGGAACAAAACAATGATGTTCCCCTCACCATTTCTACTGAACAATGTACTAAAGATCCTAGCCAGCACAAGAAAACAAAAGAAATATTATTCATAGACAGGACTGTGTTCATAAGAGATCCAAAAGAACCTACAGATATGTCATTAAAACCAGTAAACAAACTTAGATTACTTAGATCAGCAAGGTCACTAGATACAAATTCAATATACAAAAGCACATTGTATTTCTATTCGTTAGCAATGAAAATGAGAAAATTAAATGGCATGGTAATATAACAGCACCAAAAAAAAATGAAACACCTGAAAATAAGCCAAATAGAAAACGTAAAAAGCTACTCAGAATATTACAAAATATCACTGAGAAATTCAAGACAGTCTAAGTAGTAAAATAAAGAGATATACTATGTTCATGGATTTAAGTATTTAATATTACATACTGAATATGTATTCTCTCCAGACCGAGCTAAAGATTCCATATTCAATATACCAGCAGGTGTGTGTTTGAGTGTGTGCATGTGTAATGAACAAGGTGAGTATAATGTTAAAGGCCTAAACAGTCTTGAGGAAAAAGAACAGGGTTGGAGGATTTACAACACCAGATATCAATGCGTGCTATAAAGCTGCAGTAAGTAAAACAGCATGGTACTGGCACAAAGATAGACGATACAATGGAATGAAAGAAATACAGACATATACATCACACACACACAGAGAAAAAGAAAGAGAGAAACTTGATTTATGACAAAAGTATCACTTCATAGCAGCGGAGAAAGGCTGATCTCACTAAACAGGTGCTGGGTTAACAGGGTATCAATATGAAAAAATGCATCATTAACCTCTATCTCATACCAAGCATAAAAATATAGTCGAGATGGATAAGTCTAAATATGAACAGTAAAAGAGTGCTTTAGATTACTTAAACCAGATGCAAAAACACTAATTCCAAAAGAAAACAATGATAAATTGAATTACATTAAAATTAAGAATTTCTGTTCATTGTTAAATACTGTAAGAGAGTAAAAAGGCATGTGGAGAGTAGGAGAAAATATTTGTACACATAATTCCCATAAAAGATTTGTCTAGAACACATATTTTTAAAAACCTTCAAATCAATAAGAAAAACATAAATGACCTACAAGAACAGCCAAAAGATTTAAACCTTGGCGGCTCAGTCAGTTAAGTGTCTGACTCTTGATTTTGGCTCAGGTCGTGATCTCATGGGTCCTGAGAGTCCATGCGCTCTGCGTGGAGTCTGCTTGGGATTCTCTGCCTCTCCCTCTCCCTGTGTACCCCCCCCCCAAACAAACAAACGAACAAACAAATAAGATTTAAACAGTTTCTTTACAAAGTAGGGTATTTAAATGGCCAATAGATATACAAAAAGGCCGTTCACTCATCTTCAGGAAAAATCAAATTACATCATGGTAAGGAGTCACAACAAACCACCAGAGTAGTGATACTTAAAAGACTGACGCTGGGACAAACGAAGTCTCGTCTACCACTGGGGTGAGCATAAATTCACGCAATCACGTAGGAACACTGTTTTTACATTATCTCCTAACATTGAGTACATGCAAATCCTCTTGCCTAGCAATTCTCCTCCTAGGATACATGTGTTTATGTGCCTGCTCAAAAAAAACATATACAGAAGTTTCCGGCAGTCATAGTTAAAAACTGAAAATGTTCATCTATCCCAGAAGAGACAGATGCACTGTGAGTTGTGATATATTCATACCACAGACAAGTAGCATTGAAGACGAATGAACTGCAACCACGTGTAACAAAATGGACGGTTCCTACCAACATAACGTAGGCAAAAGAAGTAGACGTTAAATATATATGGCATGATTTCATTCATTTAAACTTCACGAATTTGCATGTCATCCTTGTGCAGGCGCCATGCCAATCTTCTGTCATTCCAATTTTAGTATAAAACTTCAAAAGTAGGCAAAACCAATCAATGGTAGCAGAAGTCAGGACAACGGTTTGGTCCTTTGGGGAGGAAATGATTAAAAATGAAGCCAATGAGGTTGGGTGGGGAAAGCAGAGTCAACAGATGGAGAAAGGCCGACTGCTGGGGATATTGCTGAAACCCTTCACCCAAGCACACCTGACTCTACTTCCCTCTACTGCTGGACCTCTGAATTCCAAGAGACTCTAGTTTCAAATGAGTTGTTGCCTTTTGCACCAGTCTTGACCTCTGCCTGGAAACCAGCTCCTGCTAGAAATGGAGACCTGGAAAGACGGGTTTCTCTGCATGTATGAAGGTGAGAACAGAGTGATCGACAGATTACAATAGAGGATTTTCAATCCAGCTGTGGGAAGGTTCTATGCTTCTGTGGGCCCTACAGAAAGTAGAAGCTTGGGTAGGGATGGATCTAGTTTGTGACATGGACTGGATTTGGTGTGGGTGCAGTAAGCTAATGCTTTCTCCATCGATACCTCCAAACCTGCTCCATATCTCACTTCCTTCCCCTTGAATAACCCACTCAGGTGGGACCAACAGTCTCATTTTTAGATATAAATCCAATCCAAATGAATACAGAGACACCTATCATACAGCTACATCAAAACATCTCCCCTTGGGTTGATGGGATGAATTATGTTTCCCCAAAAAGAGATATGTGGAAGTCCCGACCCTCAACATTTCAGAATGTGGCACTATTTGGAAATAGCGTTGTTGTAGATGTCATTAGTTAAGATGCAGTCATGCTGAAGGACGGTGGGCCCCTGATCCAATGTGACTGGTCGCAGGAAGACGCCACCATGTGATGGTGGAGACAGAGACAGAGAGGATGTGTCTACAAGCCAAGGAATGCCGAGGACACTTTCGACGACACCAGAAGCTAAGACGAAGGGAACTGATTCTCCCCTGGAGCCATGGAGAGAGCACGGCCCTGCCGACATCTTGACTTCGGGCCTCCAGAATTGTGAGAGAAGGAATTTGTGCTGTTGTAACTGCCACCCCGCCCCCCACCCAGTTGGTGGCTCTTGTGAAAGCAGCCCTGAGAAACTAATACACCTCCCACTGCTCAGACCCACAGCAGGGAAGCATTTGATGTGTAATGAGCATTTACACATCAAAGTGGTCACCTGGTGGATCTTCCAGCTTCCTCTGTTCCCCTTACACAGCACACTGCTGTCTCCGCGGCGGCGTACTCCTGCTCTCCTGCCCAGGCAGTCAGGCCCCTGGTCTCCCCACCGGCAAGAGCACTGCTAGCGACCTGGGCCACAATCACACAGGAGCTGAGTGATCTTGGGCGGTGGGGGCAGGGAGCGGTCAGGCACTCTGTTCATTCTCCCCCTTGTTCTTTGGCTCTTGAATGAGAAAGTGGTTCCAAAGCATGGATGGGGTCAGGTCATAAAAAGAGACAGAAGAAGATGACCGTACTGCTTACACAGCGTGACATGAAGAACTCAAAAGCTCTTCGTCCAACCTGTTTCCTCGAGGGCCTGACATGCCACCATTAGGTCACAGAGTTACAGGCCCCGGGTATAATGGGCACAGGTGGGGCAGGGGACATCTTATCAGACGACCCAGCTGAGGGGCTGGTCAGTGGGGTGGGTTCCTGCGGGCAGCCTTGGCTGGGGGACCCCAAGAAGACTGGAGGAGAACGGGGAAGACATGGGAGCAGCCAGCAGCTTTGGTGGTGCGGAGAACGATTTTGCAAAAGGAATCTGGAGAATCAGAATCCTGGCAGGGATCCATCCACAGATTAAGTTGGAGAACTTCACTTTTAGGTGAAAGAAAGGAGCAGGGAGGCCTGTTTTTCTGGAATTTGCCAAATATGCTCAGGGTGGGAGCAAGGGGGCTTCAATTTAACTCAAAACACATTTCTTGAGCTCCTCTTAAGCTCAAGATACTACACTGAGGTTTAGCTACTAAAGGATGATCCTAAAGGATGAGCAGATATAGCCCCTGCCCTTAAGATGAACCTTTCCATCCAGCAGGGGAGCCTGATAACCCAGGATGTGAGGCAGAGGGAGCGAAGCACCACTGAGAAGTCCAGACAACAGCTAATGCTTATACTGGGCGCTCAGCACCCTTTATGTCTACTCATTCCTTTTACGCTCGCCACCACACCCTTGTGTTATCATGATCCTCATTTTACAATGGGGACCAGAGAGGTTAAGTTACCTGCCCAAGGAGCCCAGCCTGCAGGCAACCTGGCAGAGATCTAAGTATCTATAGTCTGTCTCCTGAGGCTGCATGCTAAACACTGGACTAACTCTTGGGGAGTACTGCTTCTGGCTGACAGGAGTGGGGGAGTTGGGAGAGTTCCAATGGCAGAGACTGTCCCCTGAGAGGCGCTTTGAGGCAAGGGACCCTCAGTGGCACCTGGCATTTAAACACAGCCTGCCTTAGAGGAAACCAATAAATAAATGATCAATTGCCAAAGTCCCTTCTATGTCCCAGACCATGAGTCCACACGGTGGAGAAAGCAAAAGCCATAGGGCCATAAGGGAGCCTGTGGTCCCTCTTCCAAGACAAAGAAAGCTGAGAGGTCAACAAGGACATTGTGGAGGCTACCGTAAGGATGAATCTGAAGAATGAATCACGGAAGCTGCCGATCGAATTCTGACTTCAAGTAATACCGTCAGCATCAGAAAATTGTTAGTGTCTGTTACCCCTGGCCCTTTTTCCAGGGTTAACCCTTCCAGGCAAGTGTTACACTGCAAACGTTTGATGTTAGAGGATTTTGTTGGGGTGTGTGGTGAGAACAAATGCAACATCACCCCATGTTAAAAGCGTGGGTCCAATGTTTGGCAAAATGCCAATTTGGGGCATTGTGAAGATAAATGGCTGGAAGGAAAGATGGAAAACCAGAGAATGTGACTCCCCCTTGGCACCGTTTGGTCCATGACCAGCTCTGGTTTGAGGAGGGATGGAGACTGTTAGTTCCTTATTTTTCCTACTGGGTCGAGGGCCCGGTTACCACCCCAGGGCTGACTTTAGCTCCAACTCTTTATTTAGTAAAACGAAAACTCCATGAACATTCTGGCGCACTAGGAGGCATGAGTTGGCTCCTCCGAACAGAGACCTCTGCTATTTAGGGACTCTACAAAACAGAAAAATGTGTATTACCAAATAACTATTTAGAGAAAATATTGAAAAAAAAAAAAAAGATCGAGAGAGAACTGTTTGTTTTAATATGGTCTGTTTACAATGCATTATTACTGGACTGCAGAGTGTGTGCTAAGGGAACAAAAATGCATTTGCATTTTTTCAGGGTCAAAATAGCCATGTTCAGACGGCACACAGCAATCTCTCTTACAGTTATTTTTCTTCTCTTTTTCTGGCATTTGATAGATTCTAGAAGTTCATCTAACTTGACCTTTGGCTAAACTGCCCTTATTGCTACGAAAATATATTCTCCCTCAAACGAGGCCTCCTTCTCCAGTCAGGAGTCAGTTTCCTGAAGCCAATGGTCCCCAAACTTTAATTTGCACCAGAAATTCCCAGAGGGTTTGTGAAAGCACACACAGGGTCCCATCCCTAGATTTTCTGATTTTGTAGGTCTGGGCTGGGGCCCAAGCATTTCCTTTCTTCCAAGTCCCAGTATCAGGTGATACCGATGCTGGTGGTCCGAGGCCCACACTCTGAGACCCCGCTGGTCTATGTGCAGGGCAGGAGTGTGTAGTCCTGTGCATGCTGAGATGACCCGGAGGGGAGACTGAGCAGGCTATCTGACTGTCCCTGGGACACAGGGCCCTTCCTTCTCCTGTGGTAACAGGATCTACGACAGCTCTCTGGTATCCATGAAAAGACAACCAATACAGCCAAGAAGACAGAACCAAGTTAGAGATGAAGAGAATCGGTGCTGCTGGCAACGTTGGCCCCCCTGCATCCAGCTGAACCCCGGTCTTACCAGTTATGTGAGTCAGCGGATTCGCGTTTTCGCTGAAGTAGGCTGGGTTATTTATCCTTCGCAAGAAAAGAATCCTGAATCGGTCAGCTACTCTCTGGATGTTTATAGCATGGGGTCCTTCCACTTCTTTCGTTCTCCGATCCCTCACTGTTGCCAAGGGAGGGTCTCCGGCACAAGTTAAGTCATGCTCCTGTGTCTACTATCTAGTCAGCTCGTTTCTTTTCTCAGTAATTAACCCAACTCAGGAACTTCTCCCACACACAGTCATGCTACCCAACCTTGAGCTTCATTTTTCTGGCTGTAAGCATATGCATTTCTCTGCTTCACTCCCTGGGTTACTTACACTCAGGAGCACAACACAGTGCAAATATATGTCAAAGGCAGGAACACTGAGTATCACCTTATTCCAATAAAGTGCAAGGGCTCTAACCACTATGCTTTGCATTCTTGATGCAAACTGTTTGGTGAAAAACACTAATAAAGTTAGCTTTTGAGCATCTCTGAGGTTTCTATAATTGCAAAGTTTTATAATTGATCCAGGGACCCTTTTAGCCAAACCGTATTGCTAAGAACATCCTGGCACATCCTAGAATTTGGGATGATTACCCTAGCAGTCATACCACATGAGTAGGTGTCCACAAATGTGGAAGATCCCAAGCATAGTATGTTGCATCCTTGAGGGACTTAATAACACGAAATTCAATTGATTGCCACTTAATCATTAAATAAGCATGTCCTTAGTGTCCACAAATGAATTCCACATGGAATTCTAAATACACAGTGGCATAAAAAACAAATAGCGTCCTTATCTTAAGGAATAATGCAATTTAATAAAAAAAGACCAAAATACTAACTAAACAATTGGAAAGTATGAACAAAGGCAGGACTACTGTTTTTTAACACAGTACCAGAGCGCATATGACCAAATCAATGCATTCTTCAAATATTCTAGAGGTTCCCCCCCGTTTACTTTGCAATTCTTTTTTGGAACTATCTGCATAGACAACCTACCACCATTCATATCTGCAGCGGACACAGGTGGTGGCCTGCCCCATTCGCATTTCGTCCCTGTCATCAGAACTCCCTATTTTGTTATGGAAGGTAACGTGTTCCTATCCAGGCTGTGGATGGGTCACGAATGGTCTGATTCAGTTGTGACAAGCCTATCCCCTGCTTTCCCAGCATTCCTGCAGATGGGATGGCAGTGTGACCAGCGACACCGGAGCAATCACTGGTTTTCCTGTTAAATGAGGAACACGCTGGCTTAGCTCCTTGCTCTTATGCTTTCTTCCGGCCTCAAACACAGGAGTGATGCTGAGGGTAGCCCAGCCATCCTGTGACCCTGGGGCAGCAGTCCCTGAGTAAAAGACCAACAAAAGAATTGCAGCCAATACAAACGCTGACATCATGGAGCAGCTGAAATCCAAGCCAGCAGCCTGGAACTTCTTAATACGTCAGAAAAAAAGGAATCCATTTCCTTTAGCCGCTGTAAGTGGATTTTGATGTTACTTGAATCCGACCACAATATTGTAAGTGATAGAACGGTAGTCTCATTTTTTTAAGTAGGCCCCACACCCAGCACAGAGCCCAATGCATGGCTTGACTCACGACCCTGAGATCGTGACCTGAGCTGAGATCAAGAGTCAGACGCCTGGGGCGCCTGGGTGGCTCAGTCGTTAAGCGTCTGCCTTCGGCTCAGGTCATGATCCCAGGGCCCTGGGATCGAGCCCCGCATCGGGCTCCCTGCTCCATGGGAAGCCTGCTTCTCCCTCTCCCGCTCCCCCTGCTTGTGTTCCCTCTCTCGCTGCGTCTCTCTCTGTCAAATAAATAAAATCTTTAAAAAAAAAAAAAAAAAAAAGAGACGCCTAACCGACTGAGCCACCCAGGTGCCCCGATAGTCTCATTTTTTTTATTTATCAGGCAGATCCCCCAACCACATTCCCAAAACTTTAGTCCAAATTTCTTTAGGCTGTTGCCAGAACGTATATCTTCCCTCGAAGTATCCTGAGGGCAGCAAAAGGAACATATTGCCAGCCCTTAAGGCAGTTTTATAAGAAAATTTTGAGATATGTTTTAAAATATGGCAGTTTTGTGATAATGAGTGGTAGCACTAAATGGAACACTCCTCTAGTTAAAATATTTGGTTCAAAAAAGAGTCATTTGAGTCCCATCTCTGACATGTTATAACTAAAACCAAATGCTGATTAAAGCTATAGTAAGAGGATCAAGGAGTATAATTATTAATTACCCTCTTAGCTTCAGTTCAGTTTTCAAGAAAAATATTTAATTAGCTTAAAACCATCTGTGAAGGTTGCTGAGTTAATTTGGACTCTGGTTTATTTTCATTCTCTCTTCACAGCAAATGTTGAAAATCATTGGGGCTAACGTCCAATATAACCTGTGTTTTAGGTTTTTATCAGGAGATTCTAAAATTTTGCTAGATGAAGCTAGTTTGATGTTCTATATAATTTGTCACACAATTTTATCCTAACCATGTGGTTTTTTCTTTTTATTAGTGCAGAAATTGAATTAGTCACAGATATTTTGGGAAATATAAAATGAATTTTGAAGATGGATCACTCCACACTCTCATCAGAGCTATCACCAAGGAATAAGTTTTCAAATAACAAAACAGTAGAAAATTTAAGAGTTGTGATGGCAAAGAGTAACTTTAAGTAAATTCTGCAAGTGGTAGAGTCATATGGAAACCTTCAAACAACCAGAAAAAAATATCAGGGTACTCATACTCATCTGATCTCAAGGTGCGGGGCAACTAAGCACAAAATTAAAAGAAGAAACTTTGGAAGAAATTAATTAAATATGACTGGACTATAAAAACACTGAAACTTCTGGGAAGCAGGAATTACCAAAAATTAAGAGTTAATAATAACTAGGAAAACAATGTGTAACAAATAGGAAAGAAAAACACAATATGGTATTATAATCAAGGAAAGCACTAGGCAAGGCCACGAGTATGAACTGTAGCTGAGAAGAAATACAATTTAGCAACAAGCATTTGTTTAATAAATGTCAAACACCGGGATAGAGCAGTGAACAAGGAGCTCCCCCACCTACAGCTGATAAAAACAGGTAAGGTGTAAGAAGTTTAGATGAGCACCAGCTGATGCATGGAAGTGCTGAATCACTATATTGTACACCTGAAAGTAATATAACACCCTACATGAACTAACCAGAACTACAATAAAAACTTTTAGGGGCGCCTGGGTGACTCAATCAGTTAAGAGTCTGCATTCAGCTGAGGTCATGATCCCAGGGTCCTGGGATCGAGCCCCGCATGGGGCTCCCTGCTCAGCGGGAGGCCTGCTTCTCCCTCTGCCCCTCTCCCTGCTTGTGCTCGCTCTCTCTCTCAAATAATATTAAAAAAAAACTTTAAAAAAAGGCATAAAGATCTTATTTACATTATATAAGTAACTATTGGAAGAACTAAGAAAAATAACACAGCAGTGCCCGCTTACCCAGGGGAAATACGTTCCGAAACCGCCCAGGGGACGCCTGAAACCGCAGATACCACCCAGCCCCGCACAGACTAGGTCTTCTCCTCCACATACACACCTGTATACACGCACCTGCTTTATAAACCAGCCACAGTAAGAGATCACCAACAGCAGTAATAAAACAGAACGCTCAGAACAAGACGGTAATAAAAGTCACGTGCCTGTGGTCGCTCCGAAAATATCTCACTGGACCGTACTCACCCCGCTTCCCGGGAAGACGCAGGTGGATGCCTTCCTGATGAGATGACGTCAGGAGAATGACGCAGGCGTCCTGACGTAGCGTTAGGCTCCTATTGACCGTCTGCAGATTCGTCAGAAGGAGGATCATCTGCTTCCGGTGGGCGGGAACGGAAACCGAAGAAAGCGAAACTGCGGATAGCCAAGCGGCAGACACCGGTGAAGGAGTGCACAAGCCACTACAGCCGGGTACTGGGGAAAAAGAAAGGCAGATGACGTAACGACGTAAGATCCCTGTCGTCAGCAGGCGTCAAAAGCTACTCTGTAAGGGCGCCTGGGTGGCTCAGATGGTTGGGCGTCTGCCTTCAGCTCTCGGGTCATGATCCCGGGATCCTGGGATCGAGTACCGCATCGGGAGCCTGCTTCTCCCTCTGCCTCTCTCTCTCATGAATAAATAAATAAAATGTTTAAAAAAAAAAAAGCTACTCTGTAAAGAAATAATGAATTAAAAACGTAATGTAAAGTTGGGTTCTAAAAACAAGCAGTAGAAGAACAGAGAAATGGATTTGAATGATCAGAAGGAAGACATACACTCATACACATGCAAAAAATTTTCAAAAGCAAGATTTAAAAGAGAAAAAAAGCTCCCCGAGGAGTCCCCTTTCTCTTTCTCTCCCTTGCTCTGAATGTGTGCCCTGGAGACCCCCATCACCGTTCCTTGTCTCATTTTATACTTCCTTGGCTAGCAGTCCACTAGAATATATCAATTATGCTATAATGGGCCCCTGTGCATTTGCTCCCCCATAATGTCCACTGCTTGGCATGGATCAGCAATCCGTCTGAGATCTTCAGACGTGCCTGAATCAATCTTTCAGTTAATGAAAGGAATTGTTTAGGCTGCCTAACCCTT
This sequence comes from Neomonachus schauinslandi, assembly GCF_002201575.2. Lineage (NCBI taxonomy): Eukaryota > Metazoa > Chordata > Mammalia > Carnivora > Phocidae > Neomonachus > Neomonachus schauinslandi. Next base: position 6,265,064 of record NC_058417.1, on the reverse strand, counting down.
TAAGTTAGGGCTATGGAGAAACCCGTAAAGATCTGTTTTGTATTCCAAAATAGTGTTCACTTGCAACAAGCTTCATTGTGTGAATTGTGGTCCTCTTTTTGTAAAAGTGAAGGGGAAAGTTTGAAATTAAGCAAAATGAATTAGGTAAAAACAAAAATCTGTAAAATATGCTCTAACCACATTGGTTATATATGTATGTTTATGAATGTGTATATGGATGTTTGCTCCTTCATAACATGTACAACATAGCTTTAAGTGACAAATATTCTGTAGTTAAAATATAATAGAGATTGGGGTAAGTTATCCAGATTTGTATTTTAAAAAGCAGTTTTTGAAGGGAACAATATTTTGACTCCAAATAAAAGAATCCACCAATTAAAAGAAAGAGCAGAAATAAAAATAGATATGATACAATAAATAAAACCAAATATGCATATCATGTAAGTAAATATAAATAAACAGTCCCTCTCAAGAAAAAGACTCTGAGTTTACAGCAAAGAGCAAAATTCAATTATACACTCCACTGTATACAAGGGTCAGACCTAAAACAGAGTGATTAAAAATAGCTGAAAAAAAGGGTGCCTGGGGGGCTCAGTCAATTAAGTCTCCCACTTTAGATTTCAACTCGGGTCATGATCTCAGGGTGGTGAGATGGAGCCCTGTGTGGGGCTCCATGTTGGGTGTGGAGCCTGCTTAGGATTCTCTCTCGCCGCCCCTCCCCTCCTCACCACTAGGGAGCACATGTGCACTCTCTCTCTAAAAAAAAAAAAAAGAAGAAGAAGAAGAAGATAGCAGGAAGGGAAAAATGAAGGGGGGGAATCGGAGGGGGAGACGAACCATGAGAAACGATGGACTCTGAAAAACAAACTGAGGATTCTAGAGGGGAGGGGGGTGGGAGGATGGGTTAGCCTGGTGGTGGGTACTGAGGAGAGCACATTCCGCATGGAGCACTGGGTGTTATGCACAAACAATGAATCATGGAACACTACATCAAAAACTAATGATGTAATGTACGGTGATTAACATAACAATAATTTTTTAAAAGTTTGAAAATAAAAAATGAGCAAATGCTATCAAGCAATATATACAAAATAATTTCTAAATCAAGCAAGTTTGACTTGAAGACAAAAAAAATATTGAACAAGACAAAGGATGTTAATATTTACAAAGAAAAACTCCACAGTAAGCTCTCCCAGTAATTAATAACTATGCATCAAAAAGAGCATTAAAATCATAAAGCTGGGGCTCCTGGGTGACTCCGTTAAGCATCTGATTTTCAGCTCAAGTCATGATCCCAGGGTCAGGCTCCCTGCTCAGCAGGGAGTCTGCTTCTCTCTCTCCCTCTGTCCCTTCCCCACCCACCCACGCTGGTGCTCTCTCACACACACACACTCTCTCTCACTCTCTCAAATAAATCAATAAAATCTTTTTTAAAAATCATAAAGCTGAACCTGCTAGGAATAAAAGGAAAAAATACATTTAGTAAAAGATGTTAATTTACCTCCCTCAGTTCAGGACAATATTAAATGAACAAAAACAATTACTAAGGAGGGGCGCCTGGGTGGCTCAGTCGGTTAAGCGACTGCCTTCGGCTCAGGTCATGATCCTGGAGTCCCGGGATCGAGTCCCACATCAGGCTCCCTGCTCAGCGGGGACGCTGCTTCTCCCTCTGACCCTCCCCCCCTCATGCTCTCTCTCTCATTCTCTCTCTCTCTCTCAAATAAATAAATAAAATCTTTAAAAAAATAATAATTACTAAGGATATGGATAATATAACAGTAACAATAAAAAGCTAAGATAGACCTAATTGCCAAATATCCAGTTCCATAACGTGGAAACAGAAAACAGGTATTTGGAAATGCTCACAAACACTGACCCTAAAGGAGCTCACGTTGAATTCCTCATCAAACTGCAAAATGTTCTGAAATAGCACTTATATCCTCACACTTCTGTGCAAGGAAAGAAAACGTAACACAATAAACATACTACCAAGCCACACGTTTTGGTCGGGGTGGTTTCCCCAAAAGCAGAATCTGAGAGAAGAACTTTGACACACATCGTTTATTTGGGAGACAAGACAAATGGGAAGAAGTAGGGAAAGTGAGACAAAAATTGTTTGGGAAATGAGGGAAATACTGGATCTCAGTTTTGCTGGGGACCCTCTACGGGATCATGAAGAACGCACCTCGGAACTTTCCCATCTAGAGAAGAGGAAGCTGGGGTATTTGTCCACTGACTCCTGTCCCTTATCAGTTGCAGGCGGCTCCAGAGAACATTCTATGTGGTATCGCCTGCTGACCTACATGCCCTGGGCTACTGGAGAAGTTACCTTCAGGCAGAGAAGGGGAACATTGCAGCTGGGAGCTGAGATGGAAAGTTGCCAACGTGCACACCTGTCCTGCAGTTAAACACAGAGGAAGGCTGAGTGGGTATGTGCTGGGCACACCCTAAAGGGACCTCCCATGACTAGTGTCTTTGCACAACTCCCTCCCCTTGAGTGCTGGTGGAACCGGAGACCACTCCAACCAACAGAATATGGCCAAGGGCATGGGAAGCCACTCCCATGTTAAGGTTTTGTTAAGTTACATTTTATAGAAAAGGTGAAGGGGTTTTGCAGATATAATTAAAGTCCCAGATTAGTTAGTTTTGATTTAGTCAAAAGGGAAATTACCTTGGGTGGTTCTGACTCAGTAAAGTGAAAAATTTTCTTAAGAGGGACTGCAGCATCCTAAAGTCAGAGAGATCCCTCCGGCTGACGTTGAAGAAGCAAAAGCTGTTGTAAAGTGTTTGAGGTGAGCTCTCTACCAGCTAACCAGCTGACTGTGGCCTCGTAAGACCCAAACAGGGGTCAAGGTCTGAACTCCTGAGCCACACGGGCTGAGAGATAACAGTACCCGTTATGTTAAGTCACTAAGTTTGTGGTGATTTATCTCTTAGCACAGAAAACTAATATGGGATGTAAGGTATCAACAGCATCTTTTTCACTAGAGAATAAGTCATAACACCTGATATTCTCACCTAAGAGTCATCAAAGATGGAAGCACAGATCATAGATGTTAACAGCGATGAAGACACTATCAAAACCCATGGGTCACAGCTTCAACGGTGCTCAGAGCAAGATCCACAGCCTCCACCTTCTTATGTTGATGAAAAATAAAGAAAAGGGGTGCTTGGGTGGTTCAGTTGGTTAAGCGTCTGACTCTTGATTTTGGCTCAGAGCATGATCTCAGGATCGTGAGATCGAGCCCCCTGTTGAGCTCTGTGCGTGGAGTCTGCTTAAGACTCTCTCTCTCTCTCTCTCTCCCTCTCCCTCTGCCCCTTCCCTCCCCCATCCCGTGATCTCTCTCTCTCTAAAAAAAAAAAAAGCAGAAGAAAAGAAAGAAAGAAAGAAATGAAATATATTTAGGATTCAACTCAAGAAGTTTGGGGGAGGGGCGCCTGGGTGGCTCAGTTGGTTGAGCAACTGCCTTCGGCTCGGGTCATGATCTCAGGGTCATGGAGAAGCCTGCTTCTCCCTCTCCCACTCCCCCTGATTGTGTTCTTTCTCATGCTCTCTCTCTCTCTCTCTCTGTCAATTAAATAAATAAATAAAATCTTTTAAAAAAAAGAAGTTTGGGGGAAAATAACAAAATAATAACAATACTAACAACAAAATTAACTTAAGAAAAGCAGAGAGAAAGAATTAGCAAGACGGGGAGGGATATGGTAGAAGAACAAAATAAGGGAAAAATGGTAAAACTAATAGACAAATTCAAGAGGCAATCCCTTAAAAAGTAAAGGAAACTAGAACTGTAAGCGACCCTAAGCAGAGGAAAAAGAAAACTACATAAATATACAAAAGATATGAAATTAAATGGGGAGAAATAAACACAAACACAGATAAAATAAAAAGAATGAGAAACTATTGTACTTTGGTTGACATGATACAAACATATTTGAAAGGGTAGATTAAATGAAGTTTGAATAGGGAACTATGAATTACCAAATGTGACCCTAGAAGAGTGAGGACACTTGTGTCCAAAGTGCACATTGAAGCAGAAATGGGTTGGTGGCAATGGCAGCAAGAGGTGAATCTGGAGAGATGGGGACAGACTGGGAACACCTAGGAAGCCAGGTAAGTGAACTCTGATCTGACCTTGAACTTCAAGACCTGAAGCCGTGTGATGTGGAACTGAGCCACTTCCCAACGAGGAACCGATAGGATCTGATTCTGCCCTTTCAAAAGATCACTTCCGAAAAAACAGATAAAATCACAAAAAAAAAATGAAAAAAAAACACACATAAAATCAAAATGGAACAATTATAGTGGGAAACGGACACAGTTAAGAAACAGCCCCTGCCCTTCACAATAAAGGCCCCAGATAAATTCACAATCTAATTGCGTTCATCCTCTAAAGTTGAATTCCAATGCCATTTTCATTGTTTGAGACAACGAAAAAGAAAGCTTCCAATTAGTTTTATGAAGCTGGACATTTGAGAAATAAACACCACAAAGGTAGATAAATTTCATTTGTGAATACTGGTATGAAAATTTTACGTAAAACGTTAGAACCCGATAGTATCTTAAAGAAATCGACGTCCAAGTTTAAGTAATATCAGGAATCATAATCAGAAATCATCAAAGAATAATTTGATATCAGGAAATTATTAATGTATTTCACTTTCTTAATAGCTCATAGTGAAAAATTATGTGATCCTTTCCGAAGATACTTAGAAGGGGATAGAAATAGGCAGATAGGGATATGGATGTGATATGGATATAGATACAGATATACAAAAGTACAGCATGAAACCTGGAAAGAAGGAAGTAACTCTATCATTACTTGCAAATAATGTGATTGTATGCCTAAAGAGCATAAAAGAATAAACTCCAAAGCTATTTTTAATTGAAGTATAATTAGCATACAGTGTAATATTAGTTTCAGGTGTCCACTGTAGTGATTCAACAGTTCTATACATTGCTCCGTTCTCATCGCAATAAATACACTATTAATCTCTTCTATTTCACCACTCCCTCCACTATCGCCCCCAGGCAACAACCAGTTTGTTCTCCCTAATTAAGAGCCTGGGTTTTTTGTTTGTTTTCTCTTTTTTTGGTTCATTCATCTGTTTTGTTTCTTAAACTCCTCACATGAGTGAAATCATATGGTATTTGTCTTTCTCTGACTGATTTATTTCACTTAGCATAACACTCTCTGGCTGCATCCATGTCATTGCAAATGGCAAGATTTCATTCTTTTTTATGGCCAAATAACATCCATTGTTATATATATAGATACATACACCACCCCTTCTTTATCCATTCATCTGTGGATGGACACTTAGGCTGCTTCCTTACCTTGGCTATTGTAAATAATGCTGCAATAATAGGGATGCATATATCTTTTCTTTTTTTAAGATTTTATCTATTTATTTGACAGAGAGAGCGCACAAGCAGGGGGAGCAGCAGGCAGAGGGAGAAGGAGAAGCAGGCTCCCCACTCCGGGATAATGACCTGAGCCGAAGGCAGTCGCTTAACCAACTGAGCCACCTAGGCGCCCGCTCATTGTGGTTTTGATTTACATTTCTACTTGGCAAAACTATTACTAATAAAAACAATAAACTGGTTAGTCAAAAACTAATGATGTAATGTATGGTGATTAACATAACATAATAAAAAAAGAAAGTAAAAAAATAAATTGAAGTAAAATTAAAAATAAATAAATAAATAAATAAACTGGTTAGATAAAAAATTAACAGAAATAATAGTTTTTTGTATATTTACCACAAGAAAGTAGAAAACATAATTGAAAACTTATTTCACTTGTAGTAGTGATGAAAAGTATACAAGAGCTAGAAATAGGTATAATTTAAAATATGCAAGATCTGGGGATGCCTGGTTGGCTCAGTTGGGGGTAGCGTGTGACTCTTGATCTCAGAGTTGTGAGTTGGAGCTCCACGTTGGGCATAGAGTTTACTTAAAAATAAAAAAAATAAAAGTCTTAAAATAGGCAAGACCTATATCAAGAAACATTTTAAGTGAAACTGATAAAGTTTTTAAAAAACTGAATAAATGGAAAATTACTGACTAGGAATGCTCAATATTATAAAGATTTCACATGTCCCTAAATTAAGCTATAATAAATGCAAGAAATGTTACAAACAGGGTTTTGATAACACTAGAAAAATGTATTCTAAAATACATATAGAAAAATAAACATGCAATGATAGTTGGGACACTTAGGAACAAAAAGAATGGGAACCAGGACTGCCACACTGAAAAAAATAAATCCACAATAATTGCAACTATGTGGACTCATGCTTGAATAGACAAGCAGATCAAAGGAAACGATTGGGGAGTCCACAAACCAACCAAAAATGTATGTGAGTTTCATAAGTGATAAATATAACACAACAAATCAGGGAGGAAGAAAATGGGCTCTTTACCAAATTGTACCCATAGCCAATCTCAAAGAAAAGAAGTATCTCTACTTCCCTAACACCAAATTAAATTTTAGGTGATCACAGATTTACACATTAAAAAACTAGAACGAGACAGCTGAAGACATGAGAAAAAATTTTTAAATAATCCTGGAGTGAGAAAGACTTTTCTAATTATGATCACCCCCCTCCCAAAAGCCAGAAAGCCTTGAAAGAAAATTGGATAAATTGGACTACCATCAAAATGAAAAGTTCTAAAAAAAATGAGAAATTCTGAATGGAAAAATACCATAAACAAACTCAAAAGACATATGACATACTGGGGAAAATACTTGTTCACATGTATCACAAAGGGATTGTTACCTTTCTCTATAAACAACACACACAAACCACAGACAAAATGTGTGTAACTTGACCTAGAATAATGAAAATGCAAAAATATAAAACCACGATACGTTACCCCTGTATCAGAGAGGCAAAAATAAATTTTGGCTGCACTCCGCATTGGCAGGCATGGATGTTGGCTTGGGGACCAGCACAGGTGTGAGGAAACAGGTAAATTCCAACCACCGCAGGTGGTGGTAGAGCAAATCATGACCTCCATGGAGGGCAATATGGCCATGATCAACAAAATTACAATTACTCATACCCCGGGTCCCAGCAATCCAACTTGCTTAGGTATGAAATGATGCAGTCAATTGACACTCCATAGAATGAATATTTGTTGAAAGCCTACGATGTATCAGTCCTGTTCTAATTGTCGAAGATAAAGCAGGAAGCAAAACAAAATCCTTCCTCTATTCCAGGAAGGACATAATTCTTTTCTCTCTCTCTCTTTTTTTTTTTTTTTTAAGATTTTACTTATTTGAGAGAGAGAATGAGATAGAGAGAGAGCATGAGGCGGGGAGGGTCAGAGGGAGAAGCAGACTCCCTGCTGAGCAGGGAGCCCGATGCAGGACTCGATCCCGGGACTCCAGGATCATGACCTGAGCCGAAGGCAGTCGCTTAACCAACTGAGCCACGCCGGCGCCCATCTCTTTTTTTAAGGAAGGAAATAATTCTCGGTGAGGGCATACCGCAAACAAATAAAAAACAAATAAAAGAGACCAATACAACAAAAATTGGTTCATATATACAATGGAATACTATAACACTATTTTAGAAAGTGAGGCAGCTCTATGATTGTTATGATATGTACTGATATAGCAAGTGAAACCAGCAAGGTTAGAAGCATATGCATAGTAAATTGCTATTTGTGTAAAAACAAAAACAAAACAAAACAAAAACCCTCCATACACCACACACACACACACACACACACACACAGAGGGACACACACAGAAAGCTAGAAATCGTAGTTGTCTCTGGATATCAGGGAAATCAGGGTGGGAAGGAGACATATTTTGCTGCATATCCTCTTGTTCCTTTGGAATTATGTGCCATGCACATGTCTTAAATATAAAATAATGCATGAAAATTGCTACTAAAAATATAATAGAAATGATTGAGCATATATGCCCAAACAAGTGTTAATTCTGAGTACACTATTATACTAAATAATAGCAAATTTTAAAACTATAAGGAAGAGAGAATGCAAATCTACAAAGTATAAAAAGTGCTCTGTGTTTCTTCTTAAATTCATGCTTGCAAAATTGCAATGCAACTCCTAGGCACATGTTTTCAGTTGATTCTCTGCTCTTCCATGGGTCAATGTATTTTCAGTATCTGTGTGATGTTCATGGTCACTTCATTGGTGACCATGTCACCACGGCTCCATCCACCAGCAGAGAGCTCTCAGGGCCCTGGGCTCTTTATTTTTCCCTTGTGTCTCCAAATGACCAGAGTAGACTGAGGGGCTCCCTGGCCACCTCAACTATTTCCAAACCCTGGTGGTTTATCTTCTTCCCCACAGACCAGCCCCTTCTCTAGCTCTCTAATGATTTTTGAGCAAAGTCATTAGGACCCTGCCAATCCCAGCGCTTTCTACTGAGCCCTTTATTATCATCAGATAGATCACCGTTACGGACTGAATGTTTGTGTCTCCCCCAAAATTCATAAGGCGAACTACCCAATAAGGTGAATAACCCAATGTGACAGTATTTGGAGATGGAGCTTCTAGGAGGTAGTTAGGGTTAGATGTGGTCATGAGGGTGGCACCTGAACAATGGGAGTAATGCCCCTATAAGAAGAGATTTCCAGGTGCCTGAGTGGCTCAGTCGGTTAAGCATCTGCCTTCAGCTCAGGTCATGATCCCAGGGTCCTGGGATCGAGCCCCGCATCAGGCTCCCTGCTCAGCGGGGAGTCTGCTTCTCCCTCTGCCCCTGCTGCTCCCCCTGCTTGTGCTCTCTCTCTCTGACAAATAAATAAATAAATAAAATCTTAAAAAAAAAAAGTCCCATGGTTATAAAGTACAGCCTGTTAACTATAGTTAACAATAATACTGTATTGTGTATTTGCAGGTTGCTGAGTAGATCTTAAAATTTCTCATCATAAGAAAAAAATTTTTTAAGGTTGATTATTTTATTTAATTTTCTTTTTTTAGTAATCTTTATACCCAACATGGGGCTCGAACTCACAACCCCGAGATCAAGAGTCACATGCTCCACCAACTGAGCCAGCCAGGCGCCCCAGGAAAAATATATATATTTTTTAACAACGTGTGATGATGGGGGCGCCTGGGTGGCTCAGTTGTTAAGTGTCTGCCTTCGGTTCAGGTCATGATCCCAGGGTCCTGGGATCGAGCCCTGCATCAGGCTCCCTGCTCAGTGGGGAGCCTGCTTCTCCCTCTCCCTTTGCCTAACGCTCCTCCTGCTTATTCTATCCCTCTGTGTCAAATAAATAGATAAAATCTTTAAATAAAAAGAGAGAGAGAGAGACTCCCAAGAGCTTGCTTTCCCTCCCTGTGCACCCACAAAGAGGTCACGTGATCACACGCAAGCTGGCAGGTGCCTACAGGCCAAGAGAATTTTCAGAATGAAACCTACCTTCCTGCACCTTGATCTTCTACTTCTCAGACTCCAGAAGTATGAGAAATGGATTTTGGTTGTTTAATACACCCAGTCTACGGTATTGCGTCATGGCAATGTGGGCTGACGGATACAAACATTTTCCCTAATTCAACCACGTACCTGTCTCAAGGGGCCAGGCCGTTTTGAAACACCGTCCACTCTGCAGAAGGAGGGTGGTGATGGTTGCACACCAGTGTAAATGAATTTAATGCCACTCAACTATACCCTTAAAATGACAAAAATGGTAAATGTTGCTATTTGTTTTTGTACCACACACAAAAAGGGCATCGAACTCATTTTCTCATTTTAAACTCAGTTACCCCACCCCGCTCCCCTGCTTGCCCCAATGACAGACATATCTATAGCCTCTCTGTGGAATAGGATACTATAGGAGAGATGCTCATCGCATAGCTATTTAATGTTTGAAAATAGAACTTTGGGGGAAAAAAATGTAGGCATGGGGGTTGCGGGGTAAATGAACCGTCACACTGTAAGTTAATAACCCCCAGGAATCCTGAAGGCTATTTTAAAACATTGTGTTAAGAGCCCTGGAAGAATTTGTGATGAAGAGCGAAAATACTAGACACTTGGAAAACAAAATTCCCGGCCCGCTAGCTCTCAAAGACAAAGATGCTAGAACAGCCACGGGCTTCAGAAACATAAGGAGAGAGAGAGAGAGAGAGAGAAAGGGAATGTCTCGAAATGGAGTAGAAATTGGAAGCGGAAGCAGGACATAAAATAAAGTCTCGGAAAGAAAACTCCCCTGGGGTCTGACGGCACCGCTGGGATTGGGCTCACCAGAGTCCACTTGAAATAAACTAGTCTTTAACTAGGTGCCTTGATTTCACAGGTGACTTACTACATCAGGTGCTCGTCATTTCCACATGCATGTTTCCCCATACTTAATGGCATGTATCCGCCCTGGGATATCAGTAGATCCTACCTAGCTCCTGGTGAAAATGTCCATTCCGCAATGCGTCTTTCCCTGTTTCGTTACTTCAGGGCGGTAGAATGGAGAAATCTAGGGTTCAGAGAAAAGTGGAGGACCACACTTGGCCTGCAATCCCCAGAGGGCTGTGTGGCTAATGTGCAATTTGTATGGGGGAAATTCGGAATGCAAGTCACTGATTGGCGCTGTTATATCTGGCAGGACATCTGACTTCTCCAAACCTCAGCAACCCCACCTTTGAAATGTGGATACTTTTAAATAATGCCCCACCCCGGTTGTGTGGCTATGAGGATTCCATGAGCTGATGTGCTTCATGAGAGAGTATCTTGAAATATTAATTTTGGTGCCTTCTGCCCCCCACCCCAGCTCCTGTTCCCCGCAGTGGTCAGTCACCAAGCGAAGCAGTGCTGTTACAAAAATGAGAACCAGAAACAGTCAATGCTTGCAATTTTGACTTCCAGAACAGGATGCTTTGGGAAGTCTTGCTCGGGGTGGGAGAAGTGAGTGGGAAGGAAGAGGGATGTGTCAACAGAGAACAACATTGTACAATGCACTTTGTGATTATAAAATACAGAGTGTAAAATAATGGGATACAAATTACTTAGCACCATTGAAGATTAAAAGGCTTCTAAGTTTGTAATACCAGAAGACCAAGAAAAGCTGAGCTATTAGCACAAGGCTTTGAAAATATGATGTACCAAGCCATTTTACCTTGTTACACATATAACAGTATTTGCAAGACATTTACCTCAAACTTATGAAGAATTTAAACATTAAGCCAGTTCCTTTGAATGTTCTTTTCTTGCCATCTTTATGCTTTATTTTGTGTCTTGTCATCATAAAATTCAGTAATTCGCTTACAAACAGCTTTCCTGTCAAATTCTACTATAATTGCAGTGGTTACTTGTTACATTTGTATTATCCCTGAGTCCATAATATTCACTTACCTGTTTGAGATAGAAAATTACATTGAATCATTAAATGATAGAATTAATTCAGCCAGTATAAAAAACTTGTCAGGTCCTGTTGAGGTTGGGGGGGGGGGGAAATCTCATTTCTTCCAACTTCAATTATAATAGAAATAGTTTTAAACACAACAGAGAGGAGCACCTGGGTGGCTCAGTCATTAGGCATCTGCCTTTGGCTCAGGTCGTGATCCCAGGGTCCTGGGATCGAGCCCCACATCGGGCTCCTTGCTCCGCGGGAAGCCTGCTTCTCCCTCTCCCATTCCCCCTGCTTGTGTTTCCTCTCTCGCTGTGTCTCTCTCTGTCAAATAAATAAATAAATAAAATATTTTAAAAATAAATAAACACAACAGAATCTTTGTGTTTTCTTCAACCAGTATATGGTGTAAGTAGTATTATTTATTTTACAGTCAGTGATGTATCTGCAATATCTTTAGTGAGACTTTTGTAAATTATTAAATTTATAAAAGATAATGACCATCAGTATAAGACTTTACTGTTCATAGAGCACACGAAGAAAACTTCCTATATAAGCTAAGTTTTGACCCAAGAGTCAAGAAAGAACTGCCGAGAAAGAAAAGAATTAGCAAAGCGTGGGCAAGGTATGGAGGAGACTGGTCAAGAAAACCCATCTAAGCTGGTCAGGCATCCAGGCGAAGTCAGATCCTTGTTATGAAGTCTGGTGGGTGGGGATAGGTGAGATGATCTTCCCATTCCCCCACAACCTCGATACCAGTTCTAATCAAGTCTTAGAATTGCAGAAGCATGCACCTGGCAGGTGCTCTGGGCAGAGGAGGTGGGGGTAGGGGCTTTGAAGTGGAGAGGTGAGGCTGGTGAGCTCCCACTTTTACTGTTGCAGTGGACACAGACGTCAGGGTTGGTTGGTTCCCTCTACCTTTCTCATGCAAGGTAGGCAGACGGTTCCACGACTTCTCATTAATCATATAGCTGAAATGTTATGAATTTCATCGATCTAAAATTACGTCCAAGTATGCCTCATACTATTTGGACAAACTTAGCATTGAATCTGATTAGGATACTTCACTGGCTAATTAACCACCCTGAGGGGGGTGAATAGCAATAACTTGCTCTTACACATGAAGTATTTTAGTATGATTATACCAATAATAAAGCCACTGTTCAGACTGAATGCTGGGATATGAGGACAAGACAGTCATTAAAAAGCTAACATTTAGGGGTGCCTGGGTGGCTCAGTCAGTTAAGAATCCCACTCTTGATTTCAGCTCAGGTCATGATCTCAGGGCCCTGGAATCGAGCCATGCATCGGGCTCCACGCTCAGCCCGGAGTTTGCTTGACCCTCTCCCTCCCCCTCTGCCATTCCCCTCGCTCTTTCTCTCTCTCTCTCTCAAAAAAATGAATAAATAAAATCTTTTTAAAAAGCTAACATTTATTAAACACTCCCCATGCAATAAATATTATGCTACCAATCTGCTTTATCTTAATAATTGCAACAGTCCTGAATTGTGAATTGTGTAGGATTATCTCCATCTTACAAAGAGGAAACTGAGGCATAGAGATTAAGTACCTTCACCCAAGGTCACCTAATTAACTAACACTAGAGCCACGATTCAAATCTAGGCTTGCTTAACACCATTCAAGACAAGAAAGGTATTCTGAAGGTGAGATTGACTAGTCTGGATTTAGACCCTTGACCACATCATCTACAGAAGAAATACATTTTTCCACCGTGAGTAGAAAAATGGGCAGAAATCTCCAGTATCTCAGGTAGGAGAGGTTGAGGACATTTGAAAGAGTGATTCAGAAATGCAGACCTTGGCAGCTAAAAGGTTTTCCATATTACAGGAAACTGGAGAAACGGAACCACCAAGTCAGAAGAAACTGGCAAACTTCATGACCAACCAGGGAAACAAGTTTATTTTCAACATGTTTTGTTTCCAACTGCGTCTGGCAATAGAATGCCCACCACAGCGTGATGATTTGAGGACACACTTTTCTCCCCTGTCCACTGAGGATGGAGACAAAGACTAGTTCTTCATTATATGCCCCATGACACAAATACGAGAAAGGAAAACAAACCAAACAAAGCCAAGCAAAGCCAAACAAATGATTGCAGTCATTCAATTAAACACATCTCACCATAGTGAGACGGTGCAAGAATTTCCTGTCTACACTGTGGTGTATTAAATGCATTGACAGAGGCAAACACCCAAGCCATGGAAGGACACAGGGCGGACACTTCACCTGAGCCTGAGTGGGACAAGCATCCTGGGAGAGATGATCCTTGAGTAATCCTTGAAGAATATGCCGGGGTTACACAGGTCGGGGGCGGGGGCGGACCTGTGAATGAAATACACTACAGGATTTGCAAAGGAGACGATGCCCAAAATATAGATTGGCCCAGAAGTTGACATGCCCTGGGTTCAAATCTAGGAAATGTAAGCTACAGGAGGGTGGGGAGAATGGGGGGGGGGGGGGCAAGGGGTTGGTCAGTGAAAGATCTTATACTTATTTGCACTTCTGCAAGCCCAGATTTCTTGAAGCAAAAAGACGTGCCCTAGGGTTTGAGGGAAATTAGATATTCATGACTAATACCTAATTGAAGCCCTCTCTCGATGGACTAGAGTGAGGGGAGCTTTAGAGCTCTCTTTTGCACTGATGCCCAGAGCAAATGCAGTGAGCCCACAGGGTGTTCAGAACCTCTCTTATATAAAGCAGAGGGAATCTTTCAGGTTTCTATGACCTCCTGCCAGGAAAGCCCACGGCGTTCTTTAATGCACTAGAGTGTTTCTGCGCACGGATTACGAATCATGCAGGTCAGGGGGGGCATTTCTCTCCAACTCACCCATGACTGTGCCCAGCCCCATGCAGCCTGCATTGAGGCACAGCGATGCTGATGGTAACTACCACGCCGATCCGATTGAAGCTCCAAGTCGACAGTGAGTAAATCTAATTCGCATTCAACTCTAAGGTTTCTTTCTTGTTTTTAATCCTCTGCTAACTGCCCTGCAGGAACACATGTTGTTATTCTGAGCCTGGCATATTATTGGAATGACTTAACAGCATCTCCCGTTGCCAGTTCATTGTGTTTAGGGTTTGAAGGCTTTGCACTATTTCCTTTTCTTCTTTTGATTAAAACGATGTGCCAAAAACCGTATAGAAATCAGAGACCGCGAGCCTTCCAAGACACTGCTTTTGCAGAAGCAAAGAAGTTTCTCTGAATAACAGCACCCGCTCTCCTTGGCTTTTTTTTTTCTTTCTGTTGTTGTTGTTGTTGTTTTTTCCTTTCCTTTTTCTTCCCTCCCTTCCTTAGAGCTGGCTCCTAATTTGTTCTCCTCTGGTGCAACTTGAGTTGCTGTGTCTAAATGGCCGTTACACAGGGTCACCTAAGTAGGGGAGGGACGGGCTGCCACCGACCACAGCCTGCAAGTGCAGATCCTTCTGTGTGTGTAGGAAACACCCAGGATGACTCCTCACTTTGTCTTGGCTCTGTGTGATCTCTGCCGTTTTCCTGAAACATTCAGCTCATTGGCATTCCCAGTTTTAACACAGATGCGGGCAGTGTATTTCTCCACCGAAAGAAAAACAAATCGAGCACACTGGCACAATGATAACTGGCCACAGACAGCTCACCTGGGAGGGTGACATTAGGGAATGGTGGGGACCGTGGTGAACGGGAGTGAGCTTCCTGTCTGAAGGGGGCAAGCACCACCCCGCTTTAGCCAAGTTTTGCTTGATGGGACTGGCAGGTGGACACAGCTTGAGCCAACCTTCCCATGGTTTTTGGAGAGAAGCCAAAAATTTCCTATTTTTTTAGGGGAGATACACTGGATTTTAAATGTTGGGTTTTTTGGTTTTGTTTTTCTGTTTTGGTTTGGTTTGGTTTTGCTGGGAAGAACCAACATGATGGCCGTGGGCTGGATTTGGCCAGCAGGTCTCTGATGTTTCAGTTATAATCTAGGTCCACTGCTGTTGAACAGCTACTCCTACATATATATTATATATTCTCACCCTATATTATAGCCCCCTTCACATATATATATCTTCTGTATCATCTATTTTTCCTAAAATGGTGTTAGGTACATAATACATGTTGCTTGGATGCTGGAGGGATGGATGGATGAATGGCCAATTGGATGGATAGATTGGTAAAATAAAGGAATAAAGGAATGAGCAGTTTCCTAATGGTGAGTATCACTCAGCTGGTGAAAATGGGTTGATATGAGAATGGGGAACCCTAAATTCTGGCTTATCTTAGACTCAGTTTAATTCAACTAAATTAAGAGATATTCTTAGAGCTTCATCTGAGTCCATATCTGGACTACTCCCAACTCCTTCCCCCACCCCAACTGGGAAACTACTTTGATTTGTTACTTTGTAAGACGATATGTACAGGAATGTTTATTGTAGCAATGTTTGAGGGAAAAAACTAGGAGCAAAGTGAATGCAGCTCAATAGAAAAATGGCCGAGTATACTGTTACTACATCTACAACACGGAATATTTACACTACCAACACAAATCATAAATTAGAGTCATCCCCTTGACTCGGAGGGAGTTCCATAAGGCATAACTGAATGGGGAAGAAATCAAGATGCAGAAAAGTGCGCAATAGTATACCAATTTTTAAAAATCCAACACCCCAATATATGTGTAGATATATAATTGGTTTTGAATTATATGTGTACAGAGAAAATATGACATATGTACATTGATTTGTCAATATTACCTTGTTATGGGAGGCTAATGAAGGCAAGAGACATGGGTGGGGGTGTGGGGTAACCATGCAAAAAAGGAGAAGCAAAAAAGGAGTTTCTTTTCCAGACACTGAGGAAGAAAAGGGAACAGAGAAATGAGATCCATTACCAAGTATAAAGAAATTCAGATTGTTCTTGTTGCCCATCTGAACAGTCGTGCACACTTTGACCTGGCTACACTTTGTGTTTTCATGTAATCAACTACATTATTCTGTTTTACACTAAAGATACAATAAGAAAGTCACACGATAATGGGCCATTCCCCGGGCGCCTGGGGGGCTCAGTTGGTTAAGTGCCTGCCTTTGGCTGAGGTCATGATCCCGGGGTCCTGGGATCAAGTCCCGTGTCAGGCTCCCTGCTCAGTGGGGAGTTTGCTTCTCCCTCTCCCTTTCCCTCTACCCCTCTGTCTTGCTCTCTCTTTCTCAAATAAATAAATAAAATCTTAAAAAAAAAAAAAGATAATGGGCCTTGCCAGTAGGACTTTATTTTATGTACATGTCCCTTTTTTCAAACATCAACACTCTACTGTGTCCCAGGGATGCAGAAAATGCTAGTTGCTTGACAAAGAAGATACTTCGCTTAATGCTTACTTATTCACTCTGTAGAATTACGAGGTCCAGCCATATTGTCATGTCAGCACATGTTGGAACAACCCTCTGGCCGGGCTCACTCTCTGGCTTACACTGTGTCATCATCCCCTCTCCCACCTACCAGCTCTGGCTCAGAGCCTGACCTTTATCTGGACTCACCTCCCTCAGTCCTTCCCAAGGCTGCAATGCAGAAACCTTTACTCCGTTTGATCATATGTTTCCTTGGTAACCACTCAAAATCCTTCCGTCAATGAAACATCCCTGACTTCATCAACTGGTGAGAACTGAGGTCTCATTTTGTTTACTCACCTAGATCATGGTGCTTTTGTCCCGCATCTGTTTGGCTGGCAGGGAACTCAGTCTTTGCTATGCGTTAACCTCCCTAAATATTGCCGGATTGGCTTAAATCAGAGGTTCCCACAACTTCCTTCTCGGATTCAATTCATTTGCTAGAATGGCTCATAGAACTCAAGAAACCCATTTAGTCACTGGATCACCAGTTTATGATAAAAGGATCACAGAGGGCAGGTATGGGAAAAGACACGGAGCTTCCACGCACCCCCTTTGGGGGCACCACCCTCCCCCAATCACCACGTGTTCACCAGCCTGGAGGTTTTATGTCCTCCATCCCTTTGGGTTTTTAAGGAAGCTTCATTACATAGGCACGATTGATTAAATCATTGGCCAGGGGGTCAAGAGGAGGGGAATTGAAAATACCAATCTTATAATCACTTGGTTGGTTCCCCTCGCAACCAACCCCCTCCTTAGGTGACCTGGGGGCTCTCCAAAAGTGATCTCATTAATGTCACAAAAGATACCTTTATCACTCATCACTTAAGCAATTCCAAGGGTTTTAAGGTGTTCTGTGGCAGGGACAGGGACCAAGACCAAATATATATTTGTTATTCTTTTTTTTTTTTTAAAGATTTTATTTATTTATTTGAGATGGCGGGGAGGAAGGGAGAGGCAGAAGGAGAGGGAGAAGCAGACTCCCCGATGAGTAGGGAGCCCAATGTGGGGCTCAAACCCAGGACCCCGATATCATGAGCTGAACTGAAGGCAGACACTTAACCAACTGAGCCACCCAGGCACCCCTATATTTGTTATTCTAAATTTCAATAACCCACCTTCATTTTCTGTCTTTAACATAAAATAGAATGATACAGTATATTACATTAAAAAAAAAAAAGTATGGCCTGGTTGAAGTATGCACAGTACTAATCAGAGATGCACAAAAATACATAAATAAAACAACCTAACTTTATGCTTTGTAATTTATTTTATTTTGCCAGTATCAGGACGGCTGAGGATGGGAGATTGTGGCATTGGGCTTGGATTTTCCCAGAACTTGGCACTATCCTCTTGCTGCTAAGGCTTTACTTAGATCCCTATTGCCTTAGGGTTAATTCCCTTTCAGAGACTCAGGTGGGTTTTTTTCCCTGCAATTTTGGCTCATTCTGGGTCCAATTCCGTCTGCCAAGTGTCTTTCTATCCCTAAAACTCAGTGGGATTAATGTCCCTCTCTATATTCCCAGAGGGAATCCTCAAGCCTTATGTACACGAGTCAAGGTGGATTTACTCCCAGCTCAGTTGGGGTCAGAAGGATGGGGAGTCTGAAAGACAAAAGGAGATGACTTTCCTCCCCAGTGGTGTCCACATCCCAGTTCCTACCCAGCTCAAATACCCTGTTACCCATAGCCACTCAAATTGGAATCCTCAAGTGTAAGAAAAAGTCCCATGGGAGTAAATATTCAAATTTTAGAAGGCCTATATTTGGGGGAAGATTATTATGTAATCCATACCGTCTTAGTGAGGTGAGGGGGGCAGAATGAGAGGAGACGAGGCTCCAGCTGTGAAAATTCTCTGTATTACCAGTAGAAAGAGCAAGCTTTCATGTAGTTTAGACACCTTCGTGAGATCGTAGATGCCGTCCCGTGAAATTGCATGCTCCAACACTTGGTCTATTGAGTAATGCACATACCTGTACCTTTTACCCCAAATATTATGACCCTGTTGTTCACCGAAGGCCCTGACATCATCTTAAACTATGCTGGAACATAAAAAATTAATGAAGTTACAGCTGGGCTATATTGGAGTTCCAAGAGTTATTAATATGTCTAAAGAAGAACACCATCTAATGAGAATAAAGTAAGAAGAACATAAATAAGGAATGTTTCTAGAGTATCAGGCACAGCTGAGCTGGGAGAGTCATACAAAACATCACACACTGGCCTGTAACTTCCCTCGGTCTAACCTACTTCTTCTGGAAACTCCACTCTTTGGAGCATCTTGCACCCTTATGGCCTAAACAGTGCATTCATGAATAACCAGAAAAGTCCCCAAGAAGCTGCCTGCATGATCACTCACTGATAAAACTGGAAAAAGCCAAAATGTACCTAAACACAAGGATTAAAAATTCCAAACGCCATATTCCTCCACTAGCCAGAGAAGAGAGAGACAAGCTGGGAGACAAATGCAATTCTTTGTTGTGCAACGTTGGCCAAAGTCTCCATTTTGTAAACTGCTAACCTTCAGAGACAAGAGAGTTATGAGCAATAAAGAAGGCTGGGGAATCCCCGAGGCAATTATTTGCTAGATATCTCTCAGAAAATTGTAAAATGCAGCCAATGCACAGTATGTGAAGGAGCTATTTAGATGTGAGCAAAGCTCGGGATGTTTCCTGAGAATGGAATGACTCTCTGAAGGTGACCAGGAGGGTTCTTGGCCAAGACAGGAGTGCCCAGGGAACCCCTCCCCGCGCTGGGGAGGCACCTGGACTTGGGGCCTTGATAGATTCTTCATGCCAGGACTCTGGACCTCTAGAAACCCAGCACCACCTTCATGAAAGCAGTATGTTTCCCCATCCCTTTCTCCACCACCATCAGCCCATGCTGGCAAACTATTCATATAGGTGGATGGACTTCACCATCTCCACTGTGGCTCTTCTGCAACTGGAGCCAGAAAGCACAGTTAGACAATATGTGGATTTGGCCCCCAGGCTATAGTTTGTGGACCCCTGAATGATAGACAGGATAAATGTCCAGGTACTTAGCTGGGCATTGAAGATGGCCCACTCTCATACCCTAATCTGCTTTCCTAGTCTTGCAGACCATCATTCCTTTCAACAAATAGTGATCAAGTCCCTGTTACATTGCAGGCACCATGCTGAGCAGTGGGGATAGGCAGGGGACAAGCCAAAGTCCCTGCCTTCAGGGGCTTACTGTTTCTTGCTAGATCAAAAATTAAAACACTTTGTATGATACTATAGTGGTAGAACATTTGTCTAAACCCATAAAGTGTACAACACCAAGAGTGAACCCTAATATAAACTAGAGACTCTGGATGATGATGTATCAATGTAGGTTCATTAATTGTAAAGAAGGGTACCAGTCTTGGGATGCCTGAGTGGCTCAGTCAGTTAAGCGTCTGCCTTTGGCTCAGGTCATGATCCCGGGGTCCTGGGATGGAGTCCTGCATCGGGCTCCTTGCTCATCGGGGAGACTGTTTCTCCCTCTGCCTGCAACTCCCCCTGCTTGTGCTCTCTCTCTCTCTGACAAATAAATAAATAAAATCTTTAAGAAAAAAAAAAAGAAAGGTACCAGTCGGATGGCGCGTGTTGGCAACAGGGAGGTGATGATGCATGTGTATATGAAAAATCTCTGTCTTTTCTACTCTGTTTTGTCGTGAACCTAAAACTTCTCTAAAAATCATTTAAAATCAAGATTACCAACTGTTAATTCATTTCACTCATACGATATACTATGAAGAAGACACACTCCGGGCTATTTCTTATTATATCAGTTTACCTGCCCAAAGTACAATCTCCATTCCTATGTGTTTACTCAATTTTTATCCCTTCTTCAAATCTCAGCAAAAGTCCCATTTCTGACCCAAAACCTTCCTCAGTTAATTCAGGCTGGGGACAGCCATAAACAAGAACACATTCAGGGCTCACTGACCAGTCCCCAAGAATTCTCCTTCGAGCTGCAAGAGTACCTAGTATACATAGTATTCATTCTACAGTACAAAGTAACGTATTTGATGCCAAGGCCCTCACTTTCTTTGCAAATAAATTGTAAGGGGTGCTTCCTTCCACACTGTATCTGTTCCTCAGTACCTGACAGAAGCAGGGAGAAAAATAAGACGGACAGCAAGAGGAGCTTTGAATGTTCACAGCCAACGAATAAATACGTAATCGACCAAAATTGGTGTCATAAATACGAATGGAGGGTGAGTGAATTTCTAAAGTGGATAAAAGGACAGGCAGTTAGCTACACCAGGAGCTGGTGAACTTTACCTGTAAAGGGTCAGGAAGTGAAGAGTTGAGACTGTGTGGGCCACACGTGGGTCTCTGTACCATCTCCTTCCTCTTCTTCCTTCTTTTTTTTTTTTTTTTTGGATCTTTTAAAAATGTGAAAGTCTTGGGCTCCTGGGTGGCTCAGTCGGTTGGGTGTCCGCCTTCAGCTCAGGTCTTGATCCCAGAGTCCTGGCATCGAGCCCTGCATCAGGCTCCTCCCCCTGCTCGTGCTCTCTCTCTCTCAAATAAATAAATAAAATCTTTTTTAAAAAATGTAAAAACCATTCTTAGACTAGAGGGCGCCTGGGTGGTGCAGTCGGTTGGGCATCTGCCTTCAGCTCAGGTCATGATCCTGGAGTCCCAGGATTGAGCCCCGCATCGGGCTCCCTTCTCAGCAGGGAGTCTGCTTCTCCCTCTGACCCTCCCCCCTCTCATGCTCTCTCTCTCTCTCTCTCAAATAAATAAATAAATAAAATCTTTAAAAAATAATAATAATAAAATCATTCTTAGACTAGAAAAACCAGGCCATGGGGCCAGCAGCTTGCCAGCCCCTGATCTACTCAGATAAGTAATATAATGAAGAGCTGTTCCTTTATTCCCATCTGTTTAACCTGAGAGGGCTCCAGGGAGGAGGTGGTGGTATTTTGAGTTCTTGAGTGAGAGCCGAGACTTGGCCTGACAGTGAGGTAACAGGGGAGCAGAGTGACCTAATGGAAAGGAACCGGGTTGAGAATCACAGTGCTGGCGCTCCGGCTCTCTCTTTGGCTTCGGCCAAGTCGCCCCTGTGCCTCCAGTAACTTCTGTGAGTTATCGCCATGAAAAATGAGTAGAAAAGCGGCTTGTGGCGAGAATAAGATGAGATCATATCGCAGCACTTTGGAAACTGACAAGCATCCCAGGAAGACCTTGATAAAATTAGCAAAGCCAAAAATGTAAGCTACACTTGAAAATTCCAAATTCGAAATGTCACACTATTTAGCTCACGAGAGAGGAGGCAAACTGTGCGAGCCGAGGGTGATTCTTTATTGCACGGCGTTGGTCCCAAACAGCTATTTTATAGGCTGTGAGCCTTCAGAAGATAATAGAGTTGTGAGCAATCAAGACAGCTGGAGATCCCTGAAGAGGAGACACAGAGACCATCGGTATGACACCAGAAGTGTGGGGAGAAGCTCTAACCCCCACAGAAGTCTCTCCCTTGGCAGTCTGCGTAGAGGGTGCCCTGCATCCGAGACCTGTTCTCTGCTCCCCCAGCACGGGGGGCAGGGCTGGTGCTGCCAGAGGTATGGTCTGGGAGGACCATCCACTGTCCTGCAGACAGGAGAGAAGTAAAGACAGAAAGATGGAGCCTCAAGACAGAATAACTTTTGGTTTACAACTTTCGGCTTCTAACTGGCAGGGTCTCATATGACCCCTCTCCTCGTCCTAGAAAAATACTGCTAAAGACACTCAAAAAATGGCCAAAGCCCCATCCCCCACCCTGGAGCTTAATATTGTTGGGAAGATTGGAACAGTCTGTCAAGAGAACCCGAAAAACCCATCTACCAACTAAGAAGGCTGATGGAGTGGATTCAGAAAGACAGCTGGTGGTATACCCACTCTCATTTGCTGCATGATGAATCCAAATGACAGTGAGGAAGCCCTGCTGACCTTCCTTCTACTGGCAGTCTTACTCGGCGTGATGGGTTGAATTGTGTCTGCCACCCCCCCAAAAAAGAATATGTTGAAGTCCCAAGCCCTAGTACCTCAGCATCTGACCTTACTTGGAAAAAGGGCCCTACAGAAGTTATCAAGTTCATATGAAGTCATTAGGATGGGCCCTAATCCAGTATGACTGGTGTCCTCATAAAAGGAGAAATTTGGACACAGACAGACACGCAAGCAAGGAAGACGAAGTGAAGAGCCACAAGGAAAAATATCATGTGAAGATTAAGTTAGGAAGTGATCCAGCTCTGAGCCAAAGAACAGAAAAACAACCAAAAGCTGGGAGAACGGCCTGGAACACAGCCTCCCCTGCCAATACCTTGACTACAGACGTCTAGTCTGCAGAACCATGAGACAAGAAAGATCTGTTGTTCCGGCTGCCCAGTATGTGGTACTTTGCATGGCAACCCAAGGAAATGAAGACACTCGGGTACTCAAAGCTCATGACAACGGTAGCTCTCTCTCTTCATTGCATGAGGAACCCCCTTTTTGAGGCAACCAGAGTACCCTTCTCCCAATGCCATTCACATACAGCAAGAGGAATTCGGAGAACATACGAACCGAAGCTGATCTGGCTGCTCACAATTTCCGGGTTCTTTTTGGTGAATACCAGCAAGTTCCAAATGCCAAGAGCCCGTGAGTCTCCATGTCTGTCTCCCACACTGATGTATGTTACAGTGAAGACAGAAGTCTCAACTCAAATCCTAGCATACCTGAAAATAAGTATTAATGAGCAAAAGCAACCGAGTGAATGCCCAGCCCTCTGGGACTCAAGGCAAATACTAAGATTCTAGAAGCAGAATTCAGTTAAAGGCATACTCTGATCAGGGGATGGAATGCTCCTTCAAGGGATGGACTCAGACCCAAACCAAATCTGGGTCTGGAGGAACCAACGCAGAATGGATTCTAGAAGCACAAAACCTGATCTGGAAAATAAACCCATCAAAGAAACCGAGGAACTTACTAAAACATCACCTCCAGAAGAGATGTTCACCCGGAGAGTTTTAGTATCAAGTCAGTTGAAACTTTCAAGGAACAGGTAATCCTCAGGCAATATAAACTCCTAAATAATAAAAAAAAAAAAATAAAATTTTAAATGTTCACTGCAAGTAAGGATCATCTTGATACCAGAACCTCACAAAGATAGCACCCACAGAAAAGGACTATAAACCAAACCCATTATGAACCCAAATTTCAAGATGCTAAATAAAGTAGCAGCTAACTGAATGAAATTGTATATTAAAAGATTATCCATCCAAATCAACTAGGGTTATTAAGGAAGGCTGAATATATATATATATATATATATATATATATATATTTAAGTAGGCTCCATACCCAGCATAGAGCCCAATGGGAGGCTTGAACTCATGACCCTGAGATCAAGACCTGAGCTGAGATCAAGAGTCAGATGCTTCACTGACTGAGCCACTCAGGAAAGCAATTAACAAAATACATCAAAGATAGATGTGCAATCACAATAAGCAGGCATTATTAAAATGCAGCACATATTCAGAATAAAAACTCAAAAGTAGGGACAGGAAATGATCTCTTGACATGACAAAGATAATTGGTCTTCAATAAGTCGGACCTTAAGAGTCAAACCCTGGAGGCTTTCCTATCAGAATCAGAAAAAAGGCAAGAACGCTTGCTCTCACCATTATTATTTAACATTTTTATGGAAATCTGGCCAATTAAATGAGATATAAGATGGAAATTCATTATAATCTTTACAAAGAATCAAAATTATTATTAGAAATATGATTATAGGGCACCTGGGTGGCTCAGTCAGTTGAGCATCTGCCCTCGGCTCAGGTCATGATCCCAGGGTCCTGGGATTGAGCCCCGCATCGGGCTCCCTGCTCAGCGGGGAGTCTGCTTCTCCCTCTGTCCCTCCCCCCACTTGTTCTCTCTCTCTCTCTCTCTCAAATAAACAAAATCTTTAAAAAAAATCTGTAGATTTCCCATATACCACCCATGTGTGTTACATAACATAACAAAAAGGCTTACATTCACAATAACAAAACATGCAGAATATTTTGCAAAAGCCTAACAAGAAGCATACAGATTCTATATGAAGAAAACTATCGGCTATTCTTGAAGCTTTTGTAAGCTTAACAGTACTCGCTACAGACATTTTCCACTTCCCCTACATGAAACAAGAGAAGGGGCCATGTCTGTTTGGGATTTTTTTTTTAAAGATTTTATTTATTTATTTGACACAGAGAGAGAGACAGAGAGCGCATAAGCGTGGGGAGTGGCAGGCAGAGAGAGAAGCAGACTCCCCTCTGAGCAGGGAGCCCTATGTGGGACTCGATCCCAGGACCCCGGGATCATGACCCAAGCCCAAGGCAGACGCTTAACTGACTGAGCCACCCAGGTGTGCCTGGGATCTTAATTAGACCCTCAAATGGATAAAACGGGACATGTACATATTCTTCCCTAAATGATGCTGCATTCACGAACGATGCCAAAATCTCAGAGGCCACAGCAAAGGTTTGTTTCCCACTCACGTTACACATTCTTGACACTTTGGCTGTGGTACTCCATGTTGACTCGGTTCAGGGACTTGGGCTGAAGAAGTGGCCCTTATCTGGACGTGCTTTTCTTACAGCAGAGAGCAGAACAATGCAGATGAAGCAATGGCATTCAAAGCAAGAAAGACTGAAAGTATATGAACTATCCAATTCAGGAAGCTGAAAGAGCCCAAGATGATAAATCTAAAAAATGCAAGTGGAAGAGAGAGACAAATATAAAACTATTTTTAAAAATTTATTTAGAAAACTAAAAAGATTGTAAACCAATCAATAAAAAAACTTGGCTTCTTTTTTAAAAATAATAGCACAGACCCAGTTCTGGACAAGGTTAATTGCCCAAAAAGAAAATCATTCAAGCCCACTTGTTCAATAGGCATATATAACTTCTATACCAGAAATAAGGAGTAGAAGCCTAATTTTTAAAAAAGCAAGAGTAACAACACAAATATGAAGCATCAGGAACATAAAAATCAATGTAACCATAATTGTGAAAAACACTATTTAACATTTATAAGAAATATTATTAAGAACTATATGCTATTAAATTTGAAAAGTCATATTTTCTCAAAAAAATTTCTATTAAATTTCAAAAAATTTTTCTATTAAATTCTATTAAATTTCTATTAAAAATTTCCCAGTAAGAGGCCAAAAAACTTAAACAAACCAATAAGGATGGAAGAGGGTGTGTGTGTGTTTAACAACTAGTCCCCAAGTGACATCAGGTGCAAACAGTGTTACGGAGTAAGTGAAATTTCAAACTTTGTAAATGTTCAAGGAGCTAGGACTCTGTTCCAAAATATTAAAAAATAAAGTATGGTATGTTGCAAAATTTACTTTAATGGAGCGGGCATCACCATGTTACAAAATCTGCAGTTGGGGCGCCTGGGTGGCTCAGTCGTTAAGCATCTGCCTTCGGCTCAGGTCATGATCCCAGGGTCCTGGAATCGAGCCCTGCATCGGGCTCCCTGCTCAGCGGGAAGCCTGCTTCTCCCTCTCCCATTCCCCCTGCTTGTGTTCCCTCTCTCGCTGAGTCTCTCTCTGTCAAATAAATAAATAAAATCTTTAAAAAAACAAACAGGGGCGCCTGGGTGGCTCAGTTGGTTAAGCGACTGCCTTCGGCTCAGGTCATGATCCTGGAGTCCCTGGATCGAGTCCCACATCGGGCTCTCTGCTCCGCAGGGAGTCTGCTTCTCCCTCTGACCCTCCTCCCTCTCATGCTCTCTGTCTCTCATTCTCTCTCTCAAATAAATAAAATCTTTAAAAAAAAAAAAAAAAAAAAAAACCCCAAAATCTACAGTCAAAGAAATTCCCTGCATGACATAGGGAAGTGCTGAGGAGCCATCAGAAACACAGTAACATGGGTGGGTACTGAGCCCAAGGGGCTTAGTTTAAAAAGTAAAAAAAAAAATGTGTGCAGTGCTAAGAAAAATAAAATAAAAAAATAATAAAAATAATAAAAAGTTAAAAAGAGCATGAGGTCTATAACGAAATAAATTAATAAGACATACTGCACGATGGCAATGCACATTTTCAAAGGACCCAGTCAAATAAGTGCCCTTTTAAAATGTCACAATGCTTGGAGCACCTGGGTGGCTCAGTCAGTTAAGTGTCTGCTTTCGGCTCAGGTCATGATCTCAGGGTCCTGGGATCGGGTCCCTCATCGGGCTCCCTGCTCAGCCTGGAGTCTGCTTCTCCCTCTCCCTCTGCTCCTTCTCCCATTCGTGCATGCATGCTCTGTCTCTCAAATAAATAAATAAAATCTTTAAAACATGTAAAAAAAAAAAATCACTATGTTTGTTTATTGGGGGAGGGGGAGAGAAGGGAAGGAGAGTAGGGGGTGGGGGTAGATGGGAATAAACTGGCAGACAGATAAATAAATACATAGTGACAACTGCCATAGACCAATGACAAAAATGTGCCACAAAATAAGGCGTCTCAATAATTCAACCCTCTATACCAGAGATGATCTAAAAGGATAAAAAAAAGGAAAAACCAAAAAAACTATAGATTAAATCTCCCTTATGAACATGGATGCATACTGGTAAACGCTGACCAATATAATGCACAAAGGCAAAGTAGAGTTTATAATGAAATTAATGTATGGCTATATGTTTAAAATCTAGTAAGTTAAAAATAGGAAAAAAATATATAGTATGTCCTTGATAGATGCAAGTGGACATTAAACTATTTTTCAACATTTTATTCTGATTCAAACTCTTAGAAAAACTAGGATATTTACTGAAAATGACAATATGACCTATCTTGGATCAATAGACAGTATCCTACAGAATGGGTAAAACACCAGAAGGATTTCCATTAAGATCAGACACAACATTAATAATATATTCAATATCAAATCAGTGCACATGTGGAAAACTAAAGAGAACCAGCTGAAAATCTATTAGAATTAATAATAAGCAGGATAAAAAAATCAAAGTTATCAAAGGATTTAATAGTGTCAACAGACAAGTTCTTTCAAATTTATGGCAATGCTAACTGCAAATTTAATGTAATTCTTTGAAGAATAGTATTGGAGGGAATTCACTTGGAAGATCACACAGAATCACAAATGGACAAGACTGGGCAAAAAAAAATAATATAATTATAACTGTACTTAAGTAAAATATTAAAAGTTATAAATATGCTAGGTGCCAAACAAATTTTATCTCATAACTATTGAAATAGTAATATGCTCCAAAATAGGTTAGTGCCAGAGAATAGAAAACCCAGAAACAGCTAGGTGGATGGGACAGTTTGGTACTCTCTTTCTGGATTGTAATATTTCTGATATCAGGATGTGACTCAAGAATTTTAAATTGCTCCAGTTTTAAATGAGAGGGGACTCTCATAGTCAATTGCATCTGAGAATCAAGGGAATCCATTACATGATATTCCAAATCAGTTGAGAAATAAGGGATAGCAAATTAATAAAATGGTTCTGGGACACTAGATTAAATTTTTAGGGACAAAAAAATGTAAACGTTAAAGTCTTTCCTTATGCCCTACGTCAAAAGAAATCCCAAATGGTCTAAAAAAATAAATTTGAAAAAAAAAGAGAGAGAGACTAAGACAAACAGACAGAATGCAAGTATCCTTATCTTCACAAAACTAAATTATCTACCAGAAGAGCCTATAGTAGATATGAGCCATTTTTTGCCCTCCTAGCAACCGCCCATGACCTGCAATGATAAGAAACTTTGTCTTAATGGGATGCAGGAGCAGTCCTTCCTCCCACTGCAGACACCATAAAGTGCCCAGTAATAGCGGGATTGTGAAATCAAATATTGGTATGCCCATAAAATGAACCATTGTACACCTCTACAAATCAGGTTTTGGAAATAGCTAAATGCATAAAAAAATCTTCAGAATATAGCTAGGAAAGAGAGATGTGATCACATTTTAAAAATATATACTCTCCCATGCAAGCACAGATGTGTATAAATGCACCTATCCATAGAAAAATGACATAAAGGAAAAATCATAAAAACATAAAACAGTGTGTGTGACCGAATAGCAGGGTTTGGGGTTATTTAATTGCCCTTCAATATTATTTTCTAAATGTTACCTGAATCCCCTCCTCATCTGCCCATCCCTGAATAGATGAGAGAAGTAACTGACTCAGCTGGACAGCAATTTATGGTAGAGCCTGTGTGCCAAGCTATACTCAAGTAAAGATAAGCGTTATTAGCCAAATAAATCAGATTCTCTCTCTGAATAGTTGGAACTGGGAAATGTCATATAAATGGTATGCAGAGAAAAAGGCCCCAAAGGTAGAAAGGGACCGTGTGTGAGCCAAAGCCAGCCAAAACTACAAGAAATGAGAAACCATGAGTGAGAAGACACGAGCAGGTAGAGGAAAATGGACATTGGTAATCAGTCGTGGGAAGAAAAGTAGACAGAGGGTAAAGGGAACAACACGGAGAAAAGATCTGTGAACTTCAGCTGTTCGGGATCCTACAGATGCTTTGGATCTCATATGGGGCCTGAGACCCAATTAAATCCTGGCTATTGGTCTTAGATGCTTATGAAACATTTATCTCCTCTTGGCCTTTACAATTAAAAAACAAAACAGTATACAACCGGAAAAAGAGTACCTTTTGTACATAAATAAATAAATAAACAAACAAACAAATAAATAAATAAATAAAAGAATCTATGCACCCACTACAAAAACCGGAAACTCTCAAACATCAATGTTAACATTGGTTATCTATAACATTGGTAATGGAATTACAAGTAATTCATTTTTTCTTCTTTACACTTTTGGCATTTTTTGAGTTTTCCACCGTGAACATATAGTACTTTTATAATCATTTACTAAACAAATAAATGCTATTTTAAATGGCATGTGTGTGAATATGTTCTGTTGACCTCACTCTGATAAAAAACCTTCATAAATTTCACCACGAATTTCCTTGAGGAGCAAAGACCAAGACCGTTGCTGATAGGCATCTATTTCCCACATTTTTTACAACTAAATAACCAAGTGTCGTTGTTCTGGGCCAAAGTTTGTATCCAAGGTCAATTGATTTCCCCTGCTGTGACTGAGTGGATCCAACATACTTAGAATGGTCACCCACTGACTCATCCAATAGGCATTCGTGTTCTGGAACAGGAAATATGTATCCATCTGAGCATCGAAGGCATCTGTGTATGGAGTAATCAGCCTGCTCCAAGAATCTTTGCTAAATAATGCTGTAGAAATAGGGCTTCAAATCAGAATGTTCTATGTGACACTATTCTAGCAACAGACTTTGAAAGCCCATTCCCTTCAGAGTTCTTTCACCCACCCCTCTTCCAAAGAGGAGATGCAACCCCAAACAGACAATCTAAAAGAGACAGACACTCAAAGAGGGTACACCATGCAGAAGTAAGGGTTCAACCTCTTTCTCACCCTCCCAAAACGGCACCACCCCCCTGCCCAGACCCAATCCCAAGTCCCCACCATGTGCCCTTTTCAACAAATATTCTTCTCTTTTGGATGAAACGGGCATCGTGGAAGCCTGCAGAGGATCTCAACTTCAAATGTGTGAGATCTGGGGCAAAAACATTGAACCTCGCTAAAGCTTCGATTTCATCTATAAAATGAGGGGGTTGCAGTGGTCTGGAATGTTCCAGCAGCTCAAAGATCTATGCATAAGAATCTTGAAAAAGAAGCAGGGGCCTACCAGGGAGGACACAGATGCCATGATGCTTCCCAGGCATGCTGTCTTGGGGAATATTTGAAGCAACCCGGATGACACTCATAAACACAGATGCCCCTTCTTCGCCACTAAGGAAGTGGCTCCTTGTCTACTCTCCCCATCCTTTGCCTACGGATTTGCTGTGGAAAATACACTGCCATGGCCTTGAGGGTTCACTGCATTCAGACGCCCCTCCAGACTCCATGTTTTGATCCTAACGAAAATTTTTGAATGTGTTTTCAAGACACAGCTAGCAAAATAACTATCTGGTTCTAAAAGTCCTGAACTTTAAAAGGCTTCTCAAGTACCAACTCATGCTCCAAAGATAAATTTGAAAGGAGTGGAGTCAAAATGAATCATAAACATGTGGATTAAATTTCCCACAAGTACCCAACCTTTTGAAAACTGAGAGAAATATGCTTGGAGAGAAAAAAAAAAGGGTCTTAATTCTACAAAACTCAAAATCATCTCTAAAAGAATGAGACATTTGCCAAATGCTTGAGTCAAGGGGGCAATGCGTCAAATTAATCTCCTTTGATCTGGCCTGTGGAGTTGGGATAATCCAAATGGCTATTCGCTGTGTTTTGCAGATCCTTGTGAATGCCTGCCATTACAAGGTACAACCTCAGGGTCCCCAATGATGTGTGAGTTACAGAGCTGTGAGCCCACCCTGGTCTGCTCATCAACCCAAGAGCCCCACTCACCCTGGGGGCAACTCCCCATGCTGTAAGGGTCAGATTGGGTCCAGATTTCCAAACCCAAGATCATTAGTGATGACATAAGATGATGAAATAGCACTTGCAGGTTTTTAGATTTTAGGAAATGCTTGCCATACCGATACCATGGACAAAAAAAAAAAAAAAAAAACATCCAGAAGCTTAGCGCCCACTTTCATCAGGGTTCCAGCCATCTGAAAATCTGGGCTCTCCTTGCAACTAATTTTTTTCCTTTTTACAAAAAAGTGTTCCCTGTAGACCTATTCCCTGTAGATATTATTCTCCCCCACCTATGCATGAACTACCTACATAACTTTATTTTTTCCTTACTAGCAAACTACTAATGAGAACTTTCCAGAGTCTGTCTCTATATTCTCTTCAAGCACTCACTGCCCAACCCCCTGAAATCGGGCCCCTGCCCCAATATCTCTCTGTCATTCTCTTTACCTCTTGGAAGCAGTGGATACATTGGACCACTGTCTACTCTATGAAGTCACACTGCTCACTCCAGCTTCCAAGGGTCTCTGTCATCTTGCCCCAACCCATGCCTCCTACCTTACGTACCACTCTTTCCCTACTGTAGTTTACTATCTGGATAAACTAGATGGACTTCTGCTTCCTTTCCATGCCAGGGAAGTTCCCATCCCAGTAGGCCTACCTTTAATTCCCATCAGCACTGGGCACAAATCCTACCAATTCACCCCGACTGCCCTTACATGCCAAGAACCTTATGATCATTATCAGTTTGCACTCTCCCCCAACAAAGTGCTAACACCCAAATTCCAGCACAATGGCTTTGGGGTCTTTTCCCTCATTTACAGCTCCTATCACATCATATATTAGTTATTTATAGCTTGTTTTACCTCCCTTATCATAGATAATGCTCCTGAGGACAAGAACATTGACCCCTGTATGTTTGTGTCCCACCAGGGGTCACGTGTTGGCGCTTTGCACACAGTGGTATCTGCTAAGAGAGTCAGTTCCTTCTGGGCATCAGTCTCCTCATCTATAAAATTGGCAAGTTTAGTGAAGTATGCTTTAAAGTCACCACCAGCACACGAGTTCTAAGATCAATTCCAGCCATCCCTGTTACAACGGGGAACTGGACTACCAAGCGCAAATGCAGATTTGAAATGGCGTCACAAGGTAGGGAAAAAAAGCATTGAGATTTGAGGTCCACTAATAAATACTTCATAAGGGTTCCCCCTGTCCTTTCAAGCTGGCACAATAAAGCAGGCCTCCCTAAAATTAACTGTGCTGTTTTGTTGAATGAACAACACACCCCAAGCGGACAGCGCAAGATAAGAGGAGACGGATCCCATTCCCTGCAAAGCAATGTCTCTAAATAGCTTCAAATCGATTTCCTAAGAATTAACCTATAAAAGTTGTTTTTTAAAACTTCCAGATAGACCCAGTCTATTTTATAAACACTTTCTCAGATTTATGTCTGGCCTATAAAAACCAGGCTGGGCCTTTGGTGGAGGGCAGGGAGAATCATATTTGGCTCTGGTACCCCGGGAGCTACACTATAATGCTATTTGCGAAGCCAGTGCTGGAGGCTCTTCCTTCTAGGTAAAACTTCCTTATAAGGAGGTCTTTTTTTACACTTCAATAACTATCCCCACTTTGGAGAGCATCCAAGATGGATTGTCCATATACCTAGCTCTATAGCCAAGAGAGATATAGTGAGGTCCCAGTTTATTTAGACAAAGCTTTGATAACAAGAGTCAACTATTCTTTCTCAGCCCAAGGCTTATAGTGCAGCCAAAAGTCTGCAAGGAGCAAATGCACTTGTAAAACATCGAGTTTGTGAGCACTTGGGAAAGTTATCACCTGAAAAGTGTGCAGGTAGCTCCTGCCTGAGTCATCTGAGTTTCTATAAGAATAAACTTGGGATCAAAGATGGGGTAGCAAGTATAAGGTCTGCTAATGAAGCCACGGTGAACACACTCAGGTATTGAGGGAAAATAAGCCTGTCCCCACTGGTCCCTGTGGGGATCAAGCCCAGAGGGCGTTTTACGGGTGGGAAGACAGAGGAAACGTAATTGACATTGACAAATGTAATGTAACTGAACTCCCTTCATCTAGAGATTTTTTTCTTAAATTCTGGCCTGCCTTGCTCAGTTAGAAAGCTTTAATCAGTAACTATGAGCCCTGGAAAGACTTGTTTTTGAAGTACCTAAGCAGAGAGGAGAACTTGAACCCCACAGTCAGTGGGAAATTGGGTCAAAACGGAAGCTCTTTGTCCAGATGCAAATCGCATGCTGAGCTCATGCAAGCTCACGCAGCAACCTTCTCCTCCTGCCCCTAACTCTGGAATCAGCAGGAGAAAATAAAATAGTCCAAAATTATACTAAAATACAAGACCTCAGTAGACCAGAAATTAGTAGAAAATACTGAAAGAGAGAAGACAAGGACACTTAGGCAGCCAAAGAGGACAGGTGCAGCCTTCCACTCCCCATATCCCCCTCCCCACCAACCCCCTCACTGTCTGGTTCAAGTGTTAAGACCATAGCTAAACCTGATTTTTCACCTGTTCTCACCCACCAGGAACAATCATGTCATGCTCACCTCCCTGCAGGTCATGGTCCCCTCCGCGTGCCCAAGCTAAAGTGATCCATTACCCCTGGGGCTATCCCCCACGTTTCGGTATCATCTCCAGTCCTATCCAATCTACCAACCCTCTCCATATTATCTCTGGAACTCCCAATTTTTAGTCAAAAGCTCTCCTGTGTCCTAGATTTCTTCTCTGAAAGCCCTTGCCTCTTCCTCACCCAGTTGAAACCTTGGTGCCACCTCAGATGATACTGATGTATTTAACCAACTCTCTCAAGTTGGTTTTTCTGTCCCTAAATCCACAGATAACAAGACCTAAAAAATAGAGTAGGAGTCTTCCTTTACCCCATTGCCACTTGCAAAGCATTTTTCCTGCTTCGAAAATCCAAACTTTATGTAAGGAAGCGTGTGGCAACTCTTCCGCCATCTTTGTCAAGATGGTTTCTTTTGGTTTTCTGTTTTGCTAACTTTATGACTTGAGTGATTCTTTCATTCATTTTGCTTTTTTTTTTTAAGATTTTATTTATTTATTTGACAGAGAGAGACACAGCAAGAGAGGGAACACAAGCAGGGTGAGTGAGAGAGAGAGAGAGAAGCAGGCTTCCTGTGGAGTAGGGAGCCCGATGCGAGGCTCGATCCCAGGACCCTGGGATCATGACCTGAGCTGAAGGCAGACACTTAGACAGAGCCACCCAGGCGCCCCTCATTCATTCATTTTTCAGTCTTTCATGTTTTTTCCCATTATATAAATCTGAATTTCACATGTTTTGGCAAATATTGCAATCATTATTATGTGACTCTAATTATTTCAGAACATCTCTTCTTTAGCCACTTCTTGTAAATGTATTTATTTAGTTTCCAAAGAACAAGGGATTTATATTTTTACTTTTTAAAAACTGTGCACTGTGGTCAAGGAATATACTCTGTATGTTATCAATTATGTGGTGTATGTAGTCAGTAAACATAAAGGTTCTATGTGCTTTAAAAAAAAAATGGGGAAGGTTTTGTCCAGGAATACGTATTTTGACATTAAGTCATCTTTGTTAATCATGACTTAAACATTAAGTCATCTTTGTTCATCATGTTTTTCATATCTAGTACAGCCTTCCAAATATTTTGTCTTCTTTTTCATTAGTGTCTGATAGAGATATTTAATATCTCTTACTATAATTGTGAATTTGTTAGTTTTTCTTTGTACTTCTGTCAATTTTTTTCCTTATGCATTTGAGTCTAGATCATTAGACTAAGATTGCTGTATCTTACTTGTGAATTTTTTCACTTATCATTCAGTATAATCTTCTTTATCTGCATCAACACATTTTGCCTTACAATTAATATTGTCTAAGAATATCAGTAACCAAATTTCCTTTTGTTCAGTGTTTTCCTGGTACATGTTTTCTTTTCTCCTCTTAATTTTCAATCTTTTTTCTTCTCTCCTGACTTTTATTAAACGGATTAGTGTTTTTCATTCTCCTTTTCCCCTTTACTAGATTGAAAATTATACCTTATATTTCATTCTTTTAGATACTTAAAATGCATACTTGACATTTAAAAAAAATCCAATCAAAATCTCTATCCTTCAGGTGAAGAAACAATTCAGTTCTGATCTCCCTCCTCCCATGTGCCATCTTGTTCAGTATTTTGATTTCTCTTTATTTTTAACCCTCTCCTCCAAATTAATGTCTTGCTTATAAGTGAATGTTTACAGTTATAAAAATGTTCACCAGGGGCACCTGGGTGGCTCAGTCGGTTAGACGTCTGCCTTTGGCTCAGGTCATGATCTCAGGGTCCTGGGATCGAGCCCCACATCGGGCTCTCTGCTCCGCGGGAAGCCTGCTTCTCCCTCTCCCTCTGCTTGCTGCTCCGCCTCCTTGTGCTCTCTCTCTCTCTCTTTCTCTCACACAAGTAAATAAATAAAATTTTAAAAAATGTTCACCAATTTCTTTCTTTCCATTGTAACTCCAGTGCCTCTCCGATCTTCTGTGTTCAATTTTCTCCCTACTGATGAACATATTTTAGTGGTTACTTCAGGCAATGGTCCATGAGGGTTCTTTTGAAAATGTTCTCATTTGGCCCTCAGTCTTGAATGATACTTTTAGCTGGGTATAGAATTCTATGATGGTAGTTCTTTCCATTAGCGGACTGCAGGTATAATTACATTATATTCTGACATATATCGTTACTTACGAAAAGTCTGCTGTCAATCTCATACTTGTTCCTTTGAGATTACCCTTTCATTCTCTGACTATATTTAGAATTTTTTCCTTTGCAGTGTTTTAGTTTTACCCTGATGTGTCTACATATAAATTATTTTTTAATCTTGCTTGGGACTCCATATATTACTTTAATCTGAAGATTTATATTTTGTTTTGCTTTTCAAATCTGGGAAAGTCTCTGCCATTGTTTTTTTAAATACCACCTCTCCTCCACTGTCACTATTTTTTCCCTTCAGGATAGCTATTAAACACATGCCAGCCCTTCTCATTCCAAGTTTTAACTTCTTTTTTATATTTTAATCTCATCATATGTCTATGCCCCATTCTGCGTGGTTTCCTCAGATAGGTCTTCTAAATCTAACTGATCCCTTATGGTTTTTTTTTTTTTTAAGTTGCTATATTCTTCATTTCTTAAATGAAATCAGTTGTTTTTCAAATCTGACTGATTTGAAGAATGCCTTGTTTTTTTATGCTTCTCATTCCTTTCACTTTTAATAGTTTTAAAACATTTTTCATTTTATAGTCTCTTTCAAATTTTCCTGTTTCCCAAATATTATAATATTTTGCCTCCCACTTTCCAAATAATATTTCAACTATTTTTAAAAAAATATTTGAGTGCTTACTAGGTGCCAGGCATTGCTCTTGGGACTTGGAATGCATCAGCGAACAGAACCAACAAAATTCCCTGTCTTCATAGGACTCACACTCTAGTGGAAGAACAGAGACAATATATAAGATAGGTGAAATACATAGTATGTCAGATGATGGTAAAGCTAGGGAGAAAATAAAGCAAGACCTAAGAGGACTATTCCTTGCCTATTGGAGTAAAAATAATGATACCAGTGTGGCTGGAGGAAAGGGAGCCAGAGGGACAGTTGAAGGTGAGGTCAGAGGAAGGCCACAACTAGCATCAGAGTCTCTGGAAGGAATTTGGCCTTTATCTTAAGTGATACTGGAAGCCATCAGAGGGATTTGGTCAGAGGAGTGATATATCTGATCTATAATGTTAAAAGATAACTCTGGCTGCTTTGTTGTGGAGAGGCCAAAACTGGACAAGGTCAGAATCAGGGAGACCTATAGGAGCTACTGCAATAACCCAGTCAAGACAGGATCGTGGCTTGGACCAGGATAGTATCTATGGAGGGGGTAAGAAGGAGTCAGATTATGCATATATTTTAAAGATAGAGCCAAGAGGGATTTGCTGAAAAATCAGATGTGGGATGTGAGAAACACAGGGATGACTCTCTACCTCTCATCATTCAAAGATAACTCCAAAGGTTTTGGCCTGAGTTGTTGAAAGGACGGAGTTATCATTTACAGACACAGGAAAGACTACAGGAGGACAAGGTTTGGGGGAAGACAGGGAGTTGGTTTTGGATGCACTGCATTCATTATCCATTGCTGCCTAACAAATTGCCCCCAAATGTAGCAGCTTGAACAACAAACCCTTATTATCTCTCAGTGTCTGAGGGTTGGGAATCAGAGCTTGGCTTACATGGTTGGCTCTGCCTCAGGATGGCTCATGAGATTGCAGTTAAGCTTTGGCCAGGGCTGGAGGCACAACTGAGGCTGGAGAATATGCTCTCAGGGTGACTCCATCACAAGCCTGGGAAGTTCATGCTGGCCATTGTTCATGAAGCCTCAGTGCTTCACTACATGAGCTGCCTGAATGTCAAGACATGCAGCTGGCTTCCTCCAGAGCACGAGACCCAAGAGAGGGTAAGGGACAGCAAGAGGAACCCAAATGGAAGCCACGGTGTTTTTACAACCTAGTCTTAAAAGTGAAATAATGTCAGTCCTGCCATACTCCATCCATCACACTACTCAGCCCCTAGTGGGGCATGGGAGGGACTGCTCAGGCTGCAAATGGTGGAAGCCCAGATCTTCGGGGCCATTTGGGGGGCTAGCTGCCACACACATGTCACTCAAAGTTCTTCTCGGATACCTTAGTGCAGTTGTCTTAAAGGTAATTTGGACTTGAGGACCATCCAGAGTGAAGAGGAGAGAAAGGTCCAGGCTGATGACATAAATGTGGAAGGGAGTATTTAAATAATATTGTATGATATCACCTAGAGAGTGAGGATTTTTTTTAAAGCATATGCAGACTCTCCCTCACACTGTACTGTTCTTCATCTCCCCTGTGGTCACTACGCCATGAATTGTGAAACCACCCCTATGAAGCAGTATTGGGTTTGCTTTTGCTGTAACCTTGGAGGTTCCATTCCTTCTAGAAGAGTTTTTCTGTTAATTTCTTGGCTTAGTCTTCTCACACCAAGTAATCTTCTATCACTTCTATATACATGGTTGTGCAAGCCTGGGGTTTGACCTCCAGGTGCAACGTCCTTGCTGCTTCCCTAGAGAGTAGCTGGAGAGGTTCTTCCAAAGAAGTAGACCCTGATGGCTCTGGGCTCTATGCAGGAAGATCCGCTCCAGCCCCCCTTCAGTGGGTCCTGCCCATCCCACCTGCACCACATGGGCAATATGTCAGCCCTCAGCCCAGGGCCTGTATGTGGGGCTCACTGCACCTCACCGCTCCTACTTAATGTTCTGGCCTAGATTTTTCTCTTAATTTCTGTTACCTTATGACTTCCTCCTCTTTCTTTTAACTTGATTAGGGATTACCAAATATCTTTTATAATAATTTATCCAGAATATCTATGCATTTGTGATGCCTTGTCCAAGTCAGGTAGATCTACCAATTTGCTGGCAAACCTTCCATGCACGGCTTTTCTATTAAGAAAAAATAATAATGATAAGTCTAAAATTTGTTTGTAAGAGGCTTGATAAAACTTTCTATTTCTATCTCTCTATTAAAATTGTACTAACCACCATTCTCCCCATATAATTCTCAGACACCACCATAAATGCTTCCCACCCTAAAAAGTCCCATTTCAAAAATTACTTTCTCATAATCCCTTCCCTTTGTTAGTCTAGAATTAGTAGTGAATCTCTCCTCTGAAGTCATTTAAAAAAAGAAGAAAACTAAAAGCCTAAAAGAGATATTTCAGCCCTTCTATGGAGCAGACTCTGGTTCTTTTGCTTTTTCTATTCAAGTCACAAATGTGTTGAAATTTCTTTCATAAACTATACTAACCCAAACCTCTACCTTTTTTTACATAGCTATAAATGGTAAGAAACTTTCTTCTATCAAAGGTTTGAAGACAAAACACAACGAATAGCAGTTTAACCTTTTATTCAGCTGAGAAAACATTCTTTTTGTTTATCATTAGGGACAAATGAACTTTTATCTTCAAATCATGAAAAAAAAAAACTATGGATCTATTTGGATAATTAGAATCTACTTAGATAACGAAATAAAATCTCAAAGCCCATTTACGAATGGCAGTAACCAAACATCAGGCCCGATATATAATGACTATGAGCTTACCTCCCCATCTGGTCAATCATTACTTTTCAACAAACCATCTCATTTTAAACCAGTCTCCAAAAAGGAGGCTCTCCTCTACTTTGAGGCTGTTCCATGTCATATCTGCAGAACTTTGGGGGTGTGCTGGCAAGCTCCTTTTGTGGCCCTAAAACAGCCAGCAGCAGACATGAAGGAGGGTCCCAGAGTCCAAGCTGTAATTTGAAGCCCTCCAGGCAGCAAAATACCAGAAGCAGAATGAAGCAGGGGTCCAGAGTCCCCACCACCACCACACATGTTCCCGACAAAAGCCCACCCACGATGGCCCCATGCTACTACTCCAGTGGACTCATTACCACAGTTGGCCCTAGACTGCACGCTGGCCTGTCTCCCCATTGAAGTTGGTCACTGCAGGAAGCCCAAGGTTCTCCAGGGCTTCTTCATCCCTCATCACACCTCCCCTCTGGACCTCCCTGAGCCCAACCCCATCTCTCACGCTTCCCCACCTCCCTATACTCACCCAATGCTAGCAAACTCCCTACATTCCAAACCTTCTGAACATTCCCATCCCCTTCTTGCTATAACTAAAACCTGGCTCACCCCCGAGGGCACAGCTTTCCCTGTGGGGCTCCAAAGTGTTGACTATGTTCTCCTTCATGCTGCTCATGCCATGGGACTTGAAGGTGGGCTT
Organism: Neomonachus schauinslandi; assembly: GCF_002201575.2. Taxonomy (NCBI): domain Eukaryota; kingdom Metazoa; phylum Chordata; class Mammalia; order Carnivora; family Phocidae; genus Neomonachus; species Neomonachus schauinslandi. The sequence goes on along the minus strand of NC_058417.1, from coordinate 6,225,135 downwards.
ATGTCCTTCCTGCTCCCCCAGGCTCTTCCCAAGCCATTGTCCCACTCTCCTCCCCAACACCCTCAACTGCAAAGCTCATGCCTTCAGATTTTACCATTGGGCAGCCCCTCCATGCTTCAGTCATCCAGACTTACACCATCTAAGGGTGTGGTCCTTCCAAAACCCTGGTTTCTCATATCCTTGTTCTCCTTGCCTCCACTTATATTGTCCTCTGCCTTTTCCCAGCCACCCACTTTATGGCTATAGACCTGGTTATTACCTATAATTGCACCCACCCTCCACAACGCTAAGTGGATTGACTCTCTCATGACTGTCACCCACTTCCCATAGACCTGATGACTCCCTCATGATTGCCACCTATTTCCCAGCTCATTCTTTCCAATTATCCCCCAACTCCAACAATCCCGTGACCCCACCAGGACCTCAGTCCATTCATCCAGTGAACTCTCTCTGTCCCTCACTCTATTCTTGTCATTACTTCCCCTTTTACCTGGCTTAGATCTTAGAGTCCACCATTATAATCACGTACTTGCATATGACCTCAACTCCTTTTCTTCTTTTCTCTTTGCTAATTGCACTCTTCCCCCCCACCTTTTTTTTTTTCACTTTTCCCCTCTTACCTGTGCACCTGAACATGGCTGTAGAACAGTCCATCATGATGACCAGAGTCACCTTCAATTTATGGCCACCTATTTCAGATGGGTGCTTGGTGCTGCTCAGCCATTCACCATACTTCCCTAATCCAGTCATGCTCCTGTGTACCTAGCGAACCCTTTCACATCATCACCCCGTCTTCAAATCTTAAACATCTCCCTTCCATTCTCTGCTATACCCTTGCTCCTAATCTGTCTAACAAAAGAAACAACCACAAAAAAAAAAAAGAATCCTTCTATACATTCTTACCACCCCCTCTGCCAAGCAACTTATGTCTGTACTTATTTAAACCTCCTTTCTTCGCCTGTCTTCCTATTAATAATGAACAAATTATCTGTACTCCCCAATATAGCTAATCTTGATACTGGATCCCACAACTTCTCACCTATTCAAAGCAATAACTTCAACAATTCTGCCATCTCTCCCCATCATTAATTCTTCCCTCTCTACTGCCATTGTCTCCATCAGAATATAAAATGCTATATTACCTTCCATTTTTTAAAAAAAAGAATCTCTCCCTTGATCCTATATTCACCATCAGTTATAGCAATTTCTCCACTTCCCATAAAGATAAATTCTTAAAGGAACTGGAGACACTAAGTATGGTCAATCCCTCTCCCAGGCCCAGTTGAGCCCAGTCTAATCTGGCTTTCATTTCATTTACTCCCAACATGCCCATATGATAGTCCTGAGTGACCCCCACATTACCAAATCCCATGGCCAGTTCCCAGTGGCTGTCGTGCTGGCCACAGATCCCACCATCCCATCCCCAAACACTCTTCACTTAACTTCATGGAATCCACTTTCCCTGGTTTTCCTCCTGCTCTGGTGGCCATGCATGTTTCTCTCCTCTACTTATTCTGCTCTAAATGCTAGAGGACCCAAGGGTCCATCCTGGAACCTTTCCTCTCCTCCAGCTCTGTTTGTTCCCTAGCTGATTTAATCTCAAACCATGGCATTATATACCATCATATTTGACAACTTCCTGAACTCTAGATTCATATCTCTGAACACCTCCTTCCCATCTCTACTTGGATACCCCAAATTATCTCAAACTCAACACATCTTAAATCAAACTCTTATTTCTATCTTAGTAATACCTCTTCTCCCCATTTCAACAAATGGCAAATCCATCCTTTTAGCTGCATGAGCCAAAAGTCTAAGCATCATCTTTCAGCCTCTTCTTGTTCTCACACCCCATATCCTATTATCTCCATAATCCCATTGGCTCTTCCTTGAAGACATGTCTTGAATCTGACCACTGCTTCTAACACTCCAGCTCTGGTTCAGGCTGTCATCAATTCTCTCCTGCAATGGCCCCCCTGCCTCCAACCTCACCCCCTCTATTTGCAACAGAACTGTTGGAAGGATTCTTCCAAGATGTGCACCCGGTAGGATACTCCAATCCCCCAGTGACTCTCCAGTTTACTTATAGGGAAAACCCCATAATTTCTTGGATCTCACATTTTGTTTCTCTGTCTCTCAGCTGGCTTCCATCACATGGGCTTACTGTTGTTCCTGGAAGATGAGGAACATTCTCCCATTCTGGTCTCTGCCTGGAAAGTGAATATCGGCATGGCTCACTGCCTCAGTTTCTTCAGGCCCATAGTCAAATGTCACCTTATCATGTCTCACCTAACCATCCATATAAAACATCAGCTCACCAACTACTTAACATTTGTTATGGGTTGAATTTTGTCTCCCAAAAATACATTAAGTCCTAACCCCCCGTGAATGTGACCTTATTTGGAAATAGGGTCTTAGCAGATGATCAAGTTAAGATGAGGTCACCGGGGTGGGCCCTAATCCAATAGACAATATGACTGATGTCCTTATAAAGAGGAGAACTTTGGATTCAGAGACACAGGGAGAGCACCATATGGAGATTGGAGTTATGTTGCCACAAGCCACAGAACGAAGAGAAGCTAGGAGAAACACCTGGAACAGATCCTTCCCTACAGGGACCGTGGCACTGCCAACCACTTGATCTCGGACTTCTGACCTCCAGAATTATGAGAGGATAGATTTCTGTTGTTCAAGCCACTCAGCCTGTGGTACTTCGTTACAGCAATCCCAAGAAAACTAATGCAATCTCCTCACATTCCTTTCTTTATCTAGACCACACAACCATCTGATTTGCATTGTATTGCATTTGTTTAATGACTGCCTTCATCAAGAATGATTTCCTTATAGAAGACAGGAAGAATTATATTCTCTGATATATATGTATATACATTCCCAGAGCCTCAAAAGTTGCCTACTGCCTAGACGTGCTCAATAAATATTTGTTGAATGAATAAATAAGGGAAGAAATAAATCCCTTAATCAAACTTCGACTGCCTCTACTGTGTGAGGAGCTGAGCGGGGCACTGTGACTTCACTGTGAATAAGACAAGGGAAATGTGTTTGGAGACAGGCACACAGTCTCTCTTGCACTTCATTCCACCCTAGCCTTGGTATTTTTCTAAACTCCTTAGTAATTAACCTGAGGATTCTTCCCCCAAGCACTCATGCCTCAATTATCTTTGCTTCCAGATTAGACCAATCATTTCCTTATCGTAAGAAAGAGAATAAGACCTGAGAATACTCTTGTTTTTATTCTAAACTATGTCCCAGGGCATTTGTGAGCAAATTCATGTCAATGAACTTCTTTTTCATTTCTATTAAATCTTTAACTGACCATTCCCCAACCATGCTGCTAACCTCCCCACACATATTGTGTGTTTAAAGTGTTTTTCTCACTCCTTCTCCCCTTTTTATACAAGTGTAGCTTTGCCTGCAAATTCTCCAGCCACATCTTTGCCGGAGCACCAGCCCCTTAGTTTCTTAAATCCCTGCAAGATTATTGGATTAAGATTCAACGATGAGAATCTGTTAAAAAAAAATACTCTGATATAAACTTGATGAAGAGAAAGAGAAATGTCACCAGTCTTTTTCCATAACTGTTTCTTCTCAACTGAACTGCAAATTTGCAACTTGGTTCCTACCCTCCAAAAACTCTGAAAAAATAAAATCCTAAACCTAAAAGGACTCAGAAAGTCTCAAATTTCAGGGGTCCCTGGCTGGCTCAGTCAGAAGAACATGTGACTCTTGATCTCGGGGCCATGAGTTTGAACCCCACACTGCGGGTAGAGATTACTTTAAAAAAAAAAAATCTAAGAAAAAAAAAAGTCTCAAACTTCAAAGTCAAGACAGTGAATGTCAACTGCCATACCCCAGTTGTACCAGCAGTTCCTTGGTGAGTCATATGTTACCATTTATTTTTTTCTTTCCTTGGCTGAGAAATCATCGAAGTGTCTCTAACAAGGAAACATCCCAGTACAGACTCTGAGAAAGGCATTCCTTAGAATCCAAATAAAACACGTTCCCTTCTCCAAGCAGCTTTCCCAGATTGTATCCAAGGTAAAGACCCCTCCCTCTGAAGTATACCAAAGCCACTGAATTTGAACACTTTGGACTCAATCACATCTGCTCTGGCCACCATTTTCCTCTATAGGCAGTACTGCTCTTTCCTCATAATATAAAGCTTTGAAAGATGAAGTCATTATACTTTTAAATAATCTTCACAGTGCCTTTTACAGTATACAATAGACTCCCAAAAAGAGATATGGTAAGTGAGCACAAGAATAGAAAATGTAAGACTGAAGGAAACAGATCACCTGACCATGGGGCTCCCTGATGGGAGATATTCTCACCACTCCTCTACCACCTGCTCATTTCCCAGAATCCATTGCATTCTTGCTTGGTGCATTTCATCACAGAGGTTGAATTCCACCACCACAAATTCCGGAAGACTCTCCAATTGATCTCTTGTACTGTAATTTTGTAGCAAATGCTTAAGTTGCTTGAGTGTTATCACAAGCAGCCTCCAGTCACAAAGGGACACAGCTAAGTCTGTGAAGCAAGAACCACCATGGCTGAGCAATGAGAACATTCTGGGGTACCTGGACTCACCATGTGAAGGATTGTGTGGGTTTCTAGAAGGAGAGAGCCAGTCCCTGACCCTGGAGAGTAAATTTCCCTCTCTCTTCATACCATAAGCTATAATCCCCTTTTTCTGGCTGGTTCATGTTTCTTTCAGGAGAAAACGTAGCTACTAAACAAGGCAGTAAAAAATTGCACTAACAGCAGCATTATCTACAATAACCAAAAAGTGGAAGCAACTCAAATGTGCACCAACAGATCAACAAATAAGAAAACTGTGGTATATACATATAACAGAAGAGTACTCCACCTTAAAAAGGAAGGAAATCCTGACACCTACTCCAACATGGATGAACCTTGAGGACAGTAGGCTGAGTGAAAAGCAGCCAGTCACCAAAAGTCACAAAAGGAAAAACATTGCTTGATTCCATTCATATGAAGACTACTGTACCTAAAATAGTCACATTCACAGAAACAGAAAGTAGAGTGGTGGTTCCAAGGGCTGGAGCAGAGGGGAATGAGGAGTTCTTGTGTAATGGGGACAGTTTCAGTCTTGCAGGATGAAAAGAGCTCTGGAGGTGGATGGTGGTGATGGCTGTACAACAATGAGAATGTGCTTAATACCACTGAACTGTGCAACTAAAAAATTCTAAGTTAGGTTCAGAAAAAAAAAAAACCTATCTGTTCTGATCAGGAAGCACAGGAAAGATACCATGAATCCATGAATGAGCTTACATTTTGGCATCTAAACTGAGCCTCCAAAGTCAACAGGAAGTCCACCAGGTGCAAGTGTTAAGAAGTATATTCCAAGACGAAGGGAAAGAGCAACAGAGAATGAAGCTTGCTTGGGGACCCATGGAAGTCTATACAGCTAGTGTGGATGGTCCATGTGAAGAGCTGATGGGAGAAAAGAATGGAAAAATGCACCAAAGCAAGAGTGTGGAAGACTTCTCATAGTAGAAGTTTGCACTCTCCTCTCTGAACTAGATTCCCCTCCAAACCTCCAAGGTGTCCAGGGGTTCCCACATGAACTCTCACATCTGTTGAAGGAGTCATGCCTCCATTTAGCCTAAGAGAGAATATGAATGAGACCTAATGGATATGAATATCAATATGAATATGAATGAGACCTAATGCTGCTGCCTCTAGAAGCCACAAAAGAGCCCTTGGTTGGCCCCCTGATTTCTCTCCTGCCCAGCCCTGCTGCCCAGACTCTTTCAAATTATCCCGGGTGACCCCTTCCAAGAACTCCAAGATCTGGCAAAGACTAAATGTGGTCCTGCTTAGACAACCAAAAGGAAAGTATTAATAGTAGACCTCTTGGCAGAGAGCATGGTTATCCATGCCCCAGCCTATGGGTAGAAGAACAGCCTGTCCTCTGGAGAGAACAGATAAAGGGTCCTTGTGGGGTGAAGGCCAGAGTTGCAGCACACCCAAATAGGCCAGGGCTTTAGCGCATATACTTTCTGGGATTCAATTTCTCAAAGCCCAGTAGAAAACCTGGCATTCTCCCCACTTTGTTCCATCATCTTTCTCAGCACATTTACTGATATTGCATAAAATTGATAATTATTCAGTAACATTTATCTCCCCTCTTCGTCTGTGATTTCCTTAAGGACAGGGGCTATTTTGTAATCTTTCTATTGGTGGTGCCTAGAAATGTGCTCAAAAAACTCAATAAATGGGGCGCCTGGGTGGCTCAGTTGGTTAAGCGACTGCCTTCGGCTCAGGTCATGATCCTGGAGTCCCGGGATCGAGTCCCGCATCGGGCTCCCTGCTCGGCAGGGAGTCTGCTTCTCCCTCTGACCCTCCTCCCTCTCATGCTCTCTGTATCTCATTCTCTCTGTCTCAAATAAATAAATAAAATATTAAAAAAAAAAAAAAAAAAAAAAACCTCAATAAATGGGGGCACCTGGGTGGCTCAGTCGTTAAGCGTCTGCCTTCGGCTCAGGTCGTGATCCCAGGGTCCTGGGATCGAGCCCCACATCGGGCTCCCTGCTCTGCGGGAAGCCTGCTTCTCCCTCTCCCGCTCCCCCTGCTTGTGTTCCCTCTCTCGCTGTCAAATAAATAAATAAAATCTTTAAAAAAAAAAAACTCAATAAATGAATAAATGGATGGATGGTGGATGGAAGGATGGATGGATGGATGGATGGATGGATGAGTTCCCAATCTTGAAGGTAGCTTTCTCTTGCTGATACTACCCTCTCTGATAAAGATCTTACTTTACATAACAGTGTAAATGTTGAAGTGGGAATACATGTGGACTTCCCAAGAGCTGATGCCCATGAGGTGAGGAACACCTGAGAATCCCACATTGCCTCACCTAGGTGGCGCGGTGGTGAAGAGGTTAGTTCTAGAATGTTCAGGAAGTTCTACAACTGAATTCAAAAGGCAGCTTCCCCTACATACAGTGTTTGGAAGGCTCTGGGGATCTTTAGGATCTTCAACTATTATTGTTTCTTGAAGAGCCTCATAGTTTACACGTCAAATCTCAAAAGACACTGCTATTATATCTTAGTTGAATTGGCTTTTCATTCTCACTTTTCTTCTTGCTTCCTCTTGAATGCAGTAGCTGAAATGGGAATAGTGTTCACCAAATAATAATGATGCTGCTGCTGTAGCTGATAATGATAGCAAGCATTTATTAAGCACTTACTATATGCCAGGATTTTACAGCGTTTCACATGCATTATCTCATTTATGCCCCCTAAGAGGTAGCTGCTATTATTATCCCTACTTTATAGGTGAGAAAACAGGCACAGAAGAATTAAATAATTTGCCCAAGATCATATAGCTGGTAAGGAATGGATTTTTATCCAGTTTAGTATGGTTGAAAATTTTTCTAAGCTAGGCTTCCTAAGCCAGATGGACAGTGTCCCTAGAGCTAGTAAGTCCTTTCCAACAATATCATGTCCATCTCCATATATAAGGTTGCATCACTAACCAACACAGCAAAGATTATTGATTAAAGATGGGCTGTGGAATCATGTGTCCTGGGTTCAAGACCTGATTCTGTCATTGAGTAGCCTGTTAGTCTCTTGGGATTCCCATTCCCTCATTTATAAAATGAAGATTTAAATAAAAATTCATTGTTGGGGCGCCTGGGTGGCTCAGTTGGTTAAGCGACTGCCTTCGGCTCAGGTCATGATCCTGGAGTCCCAGGATCGAGTCCCGCATCGGGCTCCCTGCTCAGCAGGGAGTCTGCTTCTCCCTCTGACCCTCCTCCCTCTCATGCTCTCTGTCTCTCATTCTCTCTCTCTCAAATAAATAAATTTTTAAAAATCTTTAAAAAAAAATTCATTGTAATGATTGAATGTGACAATATATGGAAAATGCTTGGCATATAATAAAGAATGTCACTATAGACTCTGGCCAAGAGAAGCTCAAACAGGCAAGCTTCCAGGACCCAGGCAGGTCGATGAAGTCAAGACGCTGGTCAACAAAACACCTCAGTACTCCAGAGAGGTGGGCATCTTTACTTACTATGGTTCTAGTAATATAATTTATAACATCCAAAAATGGGAACAGATTGGATTATCTCTTCTACATCAGAAGGCAGTCAAAGTGCCCCTTTGTGCCACACCATTCCAGGGGCACCATTCTCAGAATAGAGCGTGCCCCGTGATCTGATGAGCACCGGGTGTTACATGCAACTGATGAATTATTGAACACTGCATCTGAAACTAAGGATGTACTATATGTATTATATGTTGGCTAACTGAATTAAAAAAACTAAAAAAAAAAAGAATAGAGCATGCCCTATAGTTGTCTACTCCTGCTGGACTCGTGCAATGTGGTGGGCCCACCAACAAACCTTTGCTCCCCTCCTTCTGTGGCCCATTTTTCTCCAAAGGCTGATTGCCTTGAGGAAATCAAGATGGACCGGAAACTAGGAATTGAGTCCCAGCTCTACAACTGACTAGCTGTCTAACCTTCATCAAGTTCTTTAACTTCCCTGAGCCTTGAGTAATTTATCTTTATAAGAGAGATGGTCACAATTGTCACTTACAGGTAATGGAAGGACTCAGTGAAATGACAATGTAATATGACCCATAAAAGTCTGGTAAGAGTATTAGTAGTTCCATACGAGTTTGTGTTGTTTGTTATTCTACTTTTCAGTGCAAGATCTGTTAGCCAGAAGGATTTTAACTAAATGATGCTAAACTCAGAACAGGTTTTGTAAATTATACATCCTGATCTTAGGAAAAGTAATCCTTATAAAACCCCATCTTTCCCTACCCTCTTAATTATAATTAAATTATAAATAAAATAAAATTATAAAATATATTAAAATTATAAATAATATATAAAATTATAAATAAATCTTAATTATAAATCTTAATTATAAATAAAATTACAAGATATATTAAATACAAATGTATTAAAACTATAATAATACAGGGCGCCTGGGTGGCTCAGTCGTTGAGCGTCTGCCTTCGGCTCAGGTCATGATCCCAGGGTCCTGGGATCGAGCCCCACATCTGGCTCCCTGCGCTGCGGGAAGCCTGCTTCTCCCTCTCCCACTCCCCCTGCTTGTGTTCCTTCTCTCGCTATCTCTCTCTGTCAAATAAATAAATCTTAAAAAAAAAACCAAACTATAATAATATATAATATATAGCATATAATATATAAAAGTATAATATATAAATCATATATAAAAGTATAATACATAAATCATATATAAAATTATAAATCTTAGTTATCAATAAAGCCATCCAGAGTGTTTCCTGCCATCAGGGTCCCCCACATATCAAACATATAGTCATAGTCTCTTCCTATTAAGCAAAGAAGTGAGGTCCTTGGTAACCTTGCAAAACTTAAATCGCCTCCACTTCCATAAGATGAAATCAGAGAGGGAGACAGATCATAAGAGGCTCTTAACTCTAGGGAAAACTGAGGGTTGCTGGAGGGGAGGGGTAACAGGGGGATGGGCATGAAGGAGGGCACGTGATGGAATGAGCACTGGGTGTTATAAACAGCTGATGGATCACTAAACTCGACCTCTGAAACTAATAATATACTATATGCTAATTATTTTTAAATCAAAATAAAGTAAAATAAAAATAAATCACCTCCACTGCCAGCGTCCTCACTGCTTTCTGACTTCCCATTAACCCTGGCTCAGAAGTTGGGCTTGCAGCTAGTGCAGCCACTCTGGAAAACTGTATGGAGGTTCCTCAAAAAGTTGAAAATAGAGCTACCATATGATCCAGCAATTGCACTACTGGGTATTTACCCCAAAGAGACAAAAGTAGGGATCCGAAAGGGTACGTGCACCCCGATGTTTATAGCAGCAATGTCCACAATAGCCAAACTGTGGAAAGAGCCAGGATGTCCATCGACAGATGAATGGATAAAGAAGATGTGGTGTATATATACAATGGAATATTATGCAGCCATCAAAAGGAATGAGATCTTGCCATGTGCAACGACGTGGATGGAACTGGAGGGTATTATGTTGAGTGAAATAAGTCAAACAGAGAAAGACATGTATCATATGATCTCACTGATATGAGGAATTCTTAATCTCAGGAAACAAACTGAGGGTTGCTGGAGTGGGGGGTGGGGTGGGAAGGATGGGGTGACTGGGTGATAGACACTGGGGAGGGTATGTGCTTTGGTAAGCACTGTGAATTGTGCAAGACTGTTGAATCTCAGATCTGTACCTCTGAAACAAATAATGCAATGTATGTTAAGAAAAAAAAAAAAGAAGGAGAAGAAGAAGGTAGCAGGAGGGGAAGAATGAAGGGGGGAAATCGGAGGGGTAGACGAACCATGAGAGACGATGGACTCTGAAAAACAAACTGAGGGTTCTAGAGGGGAGGGGGGTGGGAGGATGGGTTAGCCTGGTGGTGGGTATTGAGGAGGGCACATTCTGCATGGAGCACTGGGTGTTATGCACAAACAATGAATCATGGAACACTTCATCTAAAACTAATGATGTAATGTATGGGGATTAACATAAGAATAAAAAAAAATAATAAAAAAATAAAGAAAAAAAGATTTAACATAAAAAAAAAAAAGTTGGGCTTGCAAATAAAGATGCCATTAAGCAGCTCTGCTTACCCACCGCTGCAGGAGCAAGTGTCTCCCATGAAAGAGGACACAGAGCACATGGTCTCTGCCACTTCCCAGTTCTCCCTCCATGTCTGCTTGATTCTTCAGATCCCTGGTCTTGCTGGTTCTCTGTTGGAATCTCCAACTCCCTTCAAATGCAAAACACAGCTTCATCTTTTCTGGTTACAATCTTAGTTACACAACTAAAGGAGCACGTACAGGGCCAAACACATGCCTTTAAAGAACGTGACCAGAGTCCCAAGTCAACCCTTTTCCTCCCAAATCCTACCAAACTGCCCCTGCAGATGATACTCCCAGTTGATATTCCTGGACTTGTGGGTTTAGATGTTCTCAGAGGTAGAAGTGCCCCTTGTCTCTTTCAGAATTGTATTTGAATTACTTTCTGGATGAATATAATATTTTACAAAGAACTCTTCCTTATGCACAGATTTAAAAATCCCACTGATGAGTTAAACCTGTCTAGTCATATATGAATACCCTATCTTAAACATTTAAAACATTCTTAATAATGGCTCAGTCAGTAGAGCCTCTGACTCTTGATCTCAGGGTCGTGAGTTTGAGCCCCACACTGGGTGTGGAGCCTACTTTAATTAATTAATTAAACAATCTTTTTTTTTTTTAAGATTTTATTTATTTATTTGACAGAGAGACACAGCGAGAGAGGGAACACAAGCAGGGGGAGTGGGAGAGGGAAAAGCAGGCTTCCCGCAGAGCAGGGAGCCCAGTGCGGGGCTCGATCCCAGGACCCCAGGATCATGACCTGAGCTGAAGGCAGACGCTTAACAACTGAGCCACCCAGGCGCCCCTTAATTAAACAGTTTTAACAAAACTTTTAATTTTCCTAACGAAAAGAAGCCCTTAAAAAAGGAAAGTGTGGTGGTAGTGTTGTTGCTGTTAATGATGAATTTTCTCTGGCTTTGCTTCATAAGAATCTCGTATCTCTACTCTTCATCCATAAGTAAAGGAGAAGTAATACATGCTCATCAGGGAAATAGTGACATACCCAAAGACGTTGACTGAACTAGAATCTCTGTCACCAAAATAGAATCTAGATATGGGCTGTTACTGTCACTTCTTGGCTTCTGGTTTGTAATTTTAGCACTTATCAGGGTCCAGTATGCTCTTTGGCAAGGTCTTGGAATTGGGGTACACTGCCACCAAGTGGTGGTAAATGCCATGCTCACATTAAAAATAAACTTAATCTGTGCTTGTGATTAATGGGCCATCTCTTCAGCAAATACAGTATATGAACCAAGAATTGTCTACTTTTGAATAATAAAATATAAGTCTTGATCAAAATAGAAGATTACAAACATTTTTCAAGATAATATAAGGCAATTTCAGAAAGAAAGAAATATGTGTGGTAATGACCATCATTTAATTCCACAGAATTATTGAGCATCTACTGGTTTTAAGGAAAGGTCCCAAAGACAAGCAAGACCATAGTCCCTGAACTTCAGTAATTATGTAGATAATATACACAAATAACTGATTCACTACTCAACAAACATTACCAAGCACCTATGATATAAGAGCTATAAGAAAAGTACTTACAAAATGCTGTGAGAACAGAGAAAGGTAAGATGGATGCGGGCTTTGAAATTCAAAGAAGGATTCCCTAAGAAGACAGAAATTTGGGCGGTTTTTTTTTTTAAAGATTTTTTTTTATTTATTTGAGAGAGAGAGAGTACACGAGCAGGGGCCCGGAGGGGCAGCAGAGGGAGAGAGAGAAGCAGACTCTCCGCTGAGCAAGGAGCTCGATATGGGGCTCAATCCCAGAACCCAGAGATCATGACCCGAGCCGAAGACAGATGCTCAACCGACTGAGCCACCCAGGTGACCCAAGAGGACAGAAATTTGTGCATGGCTTTGAGAAATGGGTAATCTTTTGAAAATCAGAAGTGGTGGGGAAGGGCACTGTAATATAAACAGAGGAACTGATACTACTGAGGCACAGCTGTAGAAAGTATTTTTGGAGAAGGTGAACCTGGACAGGTAAGCTGGAGCAGGCATGCGGAGGACCTTGAGTGCACATTAAGAAATATGATTGTCCGCCATATGCAATCAAGAAGACTGAAGCAGAGGGATGAAATGCTCATGGCCATGCACCAGCAAGAATCATCAGCTAATAGTTGGGCAGATAGAGAGGCTCATGAGAACATGAGAGAGGAGTGCATTCTAATTTTAGGACCCTAAACTTTTGCCGAGTCTTATTTTTCTGGGTGCTATGAGATGCATGGAGAGGTTAGAAGACCAGGAAGAGAGGAAGGGCCAGAGGGAGGGAAATAGGAGGGAAGTCTGATGAGCCCTTTCCCTGTCCCCAGCTGTCGGATGCCTGGTTAGCATCCAGTAGTCATTGATTCCACAAGGCCAGGCAGTAATTTGAGCTCAAACCTGCCTCAGGTTGGAGTCCTCAGAGTCGATTTCTGCAAGATACCAAAGCCTGAACACACAATAGCACAACTGAAACTGCTTCTTGAAATGGACTTTGAGACTGGCTTCAGTAATCAGCATTGCAAAAATGGCAATGGATGTCATAGGGCTAACAGTTTAAAAAAAAAATGGAGGAAAGCATTGTTCTCATTGACATTATCCATGACTCCATTTGCTTCCCAGCAGAAGCCCACCATGGACGAAGGGGCCATGCTCTCCAAATGGAGACTGGATGCCCTACACAGTGAGGATGGAGCCTCTGCGGGGCAAGACACCGGACGGAATCTGGACGTTGGCTCCCTTGCCCCATGAGTCCCACATGCAGCAGTGCCTACAATCTGAGCCTTGGTCAACAGCCAGAAAAATCAATCTTGTTTCCTGGAAGTCCCCCCATGGGAGAGCTTGGGTGAGGTTGTTGAAGGTAACAGAAAAGTTTTGAAACTAGAAGATCCTCCTCTCATCTCCTGTTGTGCAATCTCACCATGGGGGAGACCTGCTAAAACCCAGCAGGACCATCCAGCCTGGGAAGCACCAAGCCTTTTTCTTGCACCATCTTCATCCAAGAGCCCCATAGAACCCTTTGCTAAAGAAAACCAGGCTCTGTGAACTCAGCTGAAGACATCCTGGTGGAGGAGGAAAGATGGGTGGTGCATGCCCCTTAGGGTGATCATGTGCAGGTCCCTGGACAGGCTTCTGGGGAGAGATGGCTGTTGGGAGTCAGACGAGCTGCCTGAGCCATTGTGAGTTCTCAGCCTCAGTTTCTCCATCTGTTAAATTGAAGGCATGGACATGACAACTCATGGACTGGACAGGAAGGTGCCACAGGAGATACTGGTGAGCCCCTCAATAGAGGGCCGTGATGTTCACTAGGGTTCCATTACATTCAAGGGACGTCACTGTAGAGGTGGACTGGGGTGTGGTGGGCCATTCCTGCTGCCTTGCTGCCCTCCGAGTGGTAGACACTGAAGAAACCACGAGGCTGGGATGAGTTTTTGATACATGTAATGGACTTTTCCACAAAGTATATCTGCCCACACTGTGCGTGTAAGATGGGGGAAGGATGCATCCATGGGTTGTATCATTTACAGTAATATCCGATTCTACCGTTCTTGTCTGCTTTTGTACCTCAAGATCCCTGCAGGGGACCCCCCATGCCACACTGCCAAGTACTTCTGGGGGTCGCCAAGCGGTGTCTGCCATGTGATGTGTCCAAGTCATCAGCTAGCACCTGCTGGTTCATCTTCTTCCCCTCCCAGCAGGGGGTGGGGGGCTGCATGGGAGGACCCCATCTCCACACGGCGCAAACAGGTGACAGGTGCTTTCCCCGGAGCCCACACTGGGCAGGAGCTGCCCCAAATTCCCTTGCAGAAGAGGGCAGAATGCCTCAAATGGCAGGTTAAACAGGACTATACAGCCTTTGACCTCCTTCTAACCCTCCCCTTGAATGTGGGCTGGACGATGTGAATGTAATACCATTCTGGCTTGTGACAGGACCAGCAGCTTCTGCCGTGGTCTCTCGAGGCTCTGAGCTGCCATGTTACAGCATGACCACGCTGTTGGAGAGACCACACAGAGAAGCCCCAGAGAAAGAGGGGGGGGCTCGGCTGAGCCAAACCATCCAGCCACCCCTGCCGACAGGCCAGGGATGTGAGTGAAGCCATCTTGGGCCAGGCGAGCATCAGATCAACATCTGCAGGCGGTCTAGTAGATGCATGCCACCCCCAGCCAAGCCCTGCCCAGCCTCAAGACCCACATAAACCCCAAGATCTAATAAAATGGCGGTTGTGTGAAACCACTGAGTTTTGGAATAGGCTTTGTCAGGTGGTGACGGATAAGCGAACCCACTTCTCTCCCTGCTGCGTTGTTCTGTTTCACACCAACAGCGAAGGGATGTTATTTGTGTCCTGACTTATGACTTGATTTTCGGTAGCGAAGGTTTATTTTATAACCACAACCGCCATTAGAAACCCACACCTTGCCCCCCACACCCCAACCACGTGGAGAGTGGGCCAAGAAATCCTGTTCTCAGAATCACCCCATTCCTCCAACAACCGAGAATCGAGGCCACAGAGTGTGCCCGACCCTTGCATTCCCTCAGGATCAATTTTCTTTCTCACCAGAGGCTCCTCAGACTCTCATGCAAAGGCTCGCAAGCGTTCAGCCTGCGTGGCAGGAGACCCCGCAGCTCAGAGGTAAAGCTGAAGCCTTGCTACATGTACTCTTCCTGTCCACTAGCAAAGGGCGATGTCATCACAATGCCCAAAGCTTTCTCTGGATCCAGGGAGGCTCCTGCCAGGTCTCTTGTAAGAAAAATGAGGCGCCTCCTAGGCCTCTTTCCTCCCAAGATGGGCCTGGATTTCAAGGACTTTAAAGGGTACTGCTAGCACAGTCCAGGCCGAGGGTTTTCAATAGGTTTTGGCACATCAGCTGAACACGTTGGAATATTGTCAACACAGATTCCGGAGCCGCTCAGGGCTGTGCTCGGGGGCGGTAACAGGTCAGATAAGATCTGTCTGGCATGCATTCTGCATGCAGAGAAGCATGAAGTCCTCTTGATTCAATTCCTGTCCATTTCAAGATAAATAGGGGATCTGGGTAAATAAGATTTTTTACAGTCACTTAGAGCTGGTGATGCAGAGATTGAGAACCGGGTATCAAGTTCACTCCGTTTGGGGGTCTGGGGGGCCTAATCACTTACTAGATGAGAACATGCTGGCCTTTCTTATAAGGGCCTTTTACAGTTTTTATGCTTGACTGTCAAGTCAGTGTGTGTGTGTTAACCGGGAGGCCCTCAATACAGCGTGACAAAGATGCACCTCACCTCTAGGATAATGGAGATCCAGGAGCAGACAGAATCTCATAGCTGGTGCTAGTAGCCTATGAATCATCCAGCAAGGTATCATTTTTATAGCACTTCTAGTTACCTGTTTCAACAGTGTGGCAAGGTAGCTACTATTTTCCTCCCTGACAGTTGAGAAAAACAGAAGCCCACAGAAATTATGACCGAAATAATACGTGGCAGAGATTTCAAATGTGGCTTTTCTGAAGCCAGATCTGTGCTCTTGAGGTTCACCTGACTACCTGTAGTGAACACCTCTTGCTTTTGTCTATCCAGAAGTGGTGCCACCTTCTTCTTCTAGTGCACTTTGTTTTCCTCTGGGGGGTCAGCCCTTCCCTTCATGATGCAGTCTTGATTAAGAATGGCAGTCAAGATCCTCCTCCCCATCTTCCAATCTCCAGACAAGGATTCCCCTCATGGGACTCTGACTCCTGGATATTGAAAATGCTGGAGCAGATCTATGCCAACAATGGCTCTCTGTGCTTTCAGAAGCCTGGTGGTACCTTTCCTTCTACCTGAGCTACTCCATATTCAATCAACAAGTTATTTTTGTTTGTTTGTTTTAATCCGAAGCCTGGTACTGCTGCTTGCGACCCAAGAATTCAGCCGCGGGACCCCCATCAAAAGTCCATTTCGGCATATGCTACTTTCATTTATAATTCCTTCAGTTCCAATGTGAAAGTCAGGTAATATGAAATATGATGTGTTTTTCGCTGATGATCATGTAATGGGATGTTAGATGGGCTATTTCCTGTTGTCTCAGAATTAACAGCCAGGACCCCAAACTGGAGTCAAAGAGGTAGAAAATATCATACATTCCAAAAAGAACCCAAAACAACCAGAAACCTCCCTCAGAGCTTGTTATGGGACAAACTGGCTGTATTTTTTAAAAAATTTTTTATTATGTTAATCACCATACATTACATCATTAGTTTTTGATGTAGTGTTCCATGATTCATTGTTTGTGCATAACACCCAGTGCTCCATGCAGAATGTGCCCTCTTTAACACCCATCACCAGGCTAACCCATCCCCCCACCCCCCTCCCCTCTAGAACCCTCAGTTTGTTTTTCAGAGTCCATCGTCTCTCATGGTTCATCTCCCCCTCCGATTTCCCCCCCCTTCATTCTTCCCCTCCTGCTATCTTCTTCTTTTTTTTTTTTTCTTAACATATATTGCATTATTTGTTTCAGAGGTACAGATCTGAGATTCAACAGTCTTGCACAATTCACAGCACTCACCATAGCACATACCCTCCCCAGTGTCTATCACCCAGTCACCCCATCCCTCCCACCCCACTCCAGCAACCCTCAGTTTGTTTCCTGAGATTAAGAATTCCTCATATCAGTGAGGTCATATGATACATGTCTTTCTCTGATTGACTTATTTCGCTCAGCATAACACCCTCCAGTTCCATCCACGTTGTTGCAAATGGCAAGATCTCATTCTTTTTGATGGCTGCATAATATTCCATTGTATATATATACCACATCTTCTTTATCCATTCATCTGTTGATGAACATCTTGGCTCTTTCCACAGTTTGGCTATGGTGGACATTGCTGCTATAGACATCGGGGTGCACATACCCCTTCGGATCCCTACATTTGTCTCTTTGGGGTAAATACCCAGTAGTGCAATTGCTGGATCGTATGGTACGCTCTATTTTCAACTTTTTGAGAAACCTCCATACTGTTTTCCAGAGTGGTTGCACCAGCTTGCATTCCCATCAACAGTGTAAACTGGCTGTATTAACCTTGTCTTTGATTTTCTGTATTCTGATTGCTTTGTCATCTTGGGGCTTTGCTGGCCATGGAGGGACTCAGTTCCTCGTGACTGCAAACACAGTGCAACTGAGATTATCATTCAAATGCAAACCAACCAACCCAGAGGCCACACTCCCAACTGCTCCCTCTTATAGAGTCTCACACTGTGGGCCATGTCCACCTGCCCTAATCACCCCAGGGCCAGGTACCAGACAACTAGGGACAGCCCCTACGCCCCAGAGGCAGCTGAAACTATTCAAACTGGTCAATCCTGAGCCTGCTCACCCTGCCTTGCCTATTCATTCCCACAGAAACCACAAGAAAGGCTCCTGCCCACAGCTCCCTCCTCCCCCCTGGCTCCTGACTGACTCTGGGCCTCCCCATGTAGCCCTGTGTGCCATATCCCCTGTTTGTAGGGAATCTGTGAGCATAATAAACTTCCTACTTCATGACAGTCATTTCTGGGTCTGCATGCCCCACCGTGCCTGATGGTGGTGCCTTAAAACATTGGCCTTTCTCCCCAGAGACTCCCCACCCCTACCTGCTTTAAAAAAAGAATGAGAAGAGAAAGGGGAGAGATGTAGGTGTAGGTGTCATTAGCCTCATGCTAAACAAGAAGGGGAGAGAATCCAGGACAATCTCCTACCGTGATGATGGGGGCCCACAGGAAGGGGATCCACCATTGCATTCTCCAACTGGGGATCCCCATTCTTAACAGACTTGTTAAGCTGCACATGTGTCTATCTGGACAGGATAAAAGAGACCCGGAGGCAAATGCACGACAGGGAGCACAAAGCAGTCCTTGGCCCACTGCCGGGCATGGCCAGGACACACGTTTCCCATGGGTCGAGGGGACGCTATGGAATGCAGCTGGGCTTGGGCCATCTTTCCGGTACCCCACCAAGAAGGCTGCCTGCCAGGCGAGCGGACTTTAGTAATGGAGCTGACGAAGAATGGACATCAGTCCAGAGCCAGAATGCCTGTGTCAGGGAAATGGGCAGTAGGGGAGGCCCTACAGGGCATTCCAAAGGCTTCAAGCAACACCCCCAAGACAGCCAGCATTTGGACATCTGCCACGCCACACAGAGCTCATAATTGGCTGGTCAGTATCAACCAGAGAAGCAGCATCAGCAGCCTAGAGAACACTGTAAATGGGCCCAGCAGAGGAAAATGAGGGGTGATGGGGAGACAGGGCTGGGAGGGGCTCAATGACAGGGGGCAGCAAGAAAGGAGCTTCTGGGAGCTTTCTATTTCTTGACCTGGTTTACACAGTGTGTTAGTGAAAACTCAATGAGCACGTTTAGTGTGTACACATTTCTTATGTATGTTTTTCTCCAATTAAAAATCTACTTAAAAAACAACATCAAAAACAAAAAAAACAAAACATGGGACACCCAGAATATCCGCTCTGCCCAAAGACGAGTCCTCCATGACTCACTTCCTCACCCATATCCTGTTGACGACTCTCCTTGGTCTCTCTCGGCTTCAACCTTAGTATCTCTAACACCGCCCTCAAAGGCAAAACATAGGCATTGTTTCCTCCAATCCATCTGGGTGGTTCCTTCTCCAGCTTTGGGGGTGTTGCTTCACATACCTGAGCTGCTGAGCCCTCACCTGAGACTCAGGGGGATCCACTGCTGGGAATTTACAGGGCTCACCTCCTTTGTTTCTCCTCTCATGATTCCTGTCCTCTGCTACCTGATTTCCAATGTCCGAAAACCATTGCTTTCTGTATTTTGCCTTGATTTTTCATTGTTTTTGTGGAAGGGTGAACCTGGTACTCATTACTCCATCATGGTCAAAGCCAAAGTCCCTGGATTTATGGCTAACCAAGTCATATCTAATTCAGCAGCATTTTTAAATGAATCGAAGTTATCAGATTCTCTGTAAAGCTTCTTAATAGGGTTTTCATAGCATCAACAACCCTTCTTGCTCATATTTCATTGTTTTGCATGATAAGTACTGGTGACATAACCAAGTGTGAGAGAAAATGACTGACTCTCCGGTAGGAATGTAAGTGCTCAGGTGCACCTGGGCTCACCAATGTTCTGTTGCTGTTGTCACTATGACTTCCAGAGAGAATGAAGACTATTTGTACATCCCAGGAGCCTCCTGTTATAAAATCATTTTTGTGCATGTTCTATGTGAATCACCTGAGGAACATCCACAAGATGTTGAGTTTTATATTCAAGAGAGCTGTCTGGGCTGTAGACATAGATTTAGGTAGTAGTCATACACGTACAGGAGGTAGATGAAGCTGAGTATGGGGGCAATAGAGACAATGAAGAGGGTGGAGAATGAGGAAAAAGGAGACTAAAGGTAAAGTCCGTGGAGCATGGACATTTAAGAGACAGGCCAAAAAAGAGATGCTGGAAGTAAAAGAATCACCACGAATGGCCCCTAAGTCTGAGTTACAGCAATTAAGACGGTGGGCAAACCATGAGGCAGTCAATGAAAGCGTTAACCAGCTTCTCTGATAAAACAAGCAAGTATTAGAAACACATTGACCCCACAACTTCCAGTGAACACAAAGGCCCCGGTAATGAAGGCAGGTGGCTTCCAACATCTGGACTAACATGTTGAGTGTTTGAACAAACACCCACTCTATGTTGGACAAAGACCATCTTCACTCTTCATTTTGGAAATGCATGAAGTGCTCACTCTAAGAATGTACAAAGAAAAATCCCTAAATATAGCAAAAATATCTATATTTTTATAGAGAACTTATCAGTTCTCTTCTATAATGAAAACTGGTAAGTTAAAAGCATGCGTTATTTCAGGAAATAAGAAAAATTCAGGAAAACCTCTAGTATGTTCATCTCAGTGAGATTCAAGAGCACATTGCATGTATAAAACCAGAGGAGAAACAGAAAAAAAAATCTCAAATCAGGAAAAAATACTTGGCAATAAAAGATATAAACATCAAATTTAAAAACACAATGGAGTAATGAGCAACATATTGCATGCTGAGGAAAACTAAGCAGGGAATTAAAACCAGCTCAAGAAATCCTCCCAGGACTTAAGGAAAAGGACAAAGAGAAGTTCTAGTCAATGTACTCAGAAAAAAAAAAAAAGTATAAATACTGGAAAGGAGAAACAAAAATTACCATAATTTGAAGATTCCATAATTATCTTCCCAGAAAATCTAAAAGCAATGGCTAAAGAATGATTCAACTAATAAGGAGATTCAATAAATTAGCTATTCACAAAATGGTTAAAAAAATAAAAAATTGAAAAAGATGAAAAAGTAACTTAAAACCTATGAGTTAAATTAACAGTAAACATAAAAAATGTATCCCCATGAGGGTATGTGCTATGGTGAGCGCTGTGAATTGTGCAAGACTGTTGAATCACAGATCTGTACCTCTGAAACAAATAACGCAATATATGTTAAGAAAAAATAAAAAGAAGATAGTAGGAGGGGAAGAATAAAGGGGGGGAAATTGGAGGGGGAGACGAACCATGAGAGACGATGGACTCTGAAAAACAAACAGGGTTCTAGAGGGGAGGGGGGTGGGAGGATGGGTTAGCCTGGTGATGGGTATTGAGGAGGGCACGTTCTGCATGGAGCACTGGGTGTTATACACAAACAATGAATCATGGAACACTACATCAAAAACTAAAGATGCAATGTATGGTGATTAGCATAACAATAAAAAAGTAAAAAGAAAAAGAAAAAAATGTATCCCCATTACTTATCAAGTAAGTGCTTACTGAAACCATAGAGTATTTGTTACACAGCAAATTAGCAAAAAATTAAAAATTCATCAGTTTTTGTCAAAAATAGGGGGAAATCAGCCTTCTCACAGATTGGTGGTGGGAAGATATATCTACACAGAC
Organism: Neomonachus schauinslandi; assembly: GCF_002201575.2. NCBI lineage: Eukaryota > Metazoa > Chordata > Mammalia > Carnivora > Phocidae > Neomonachus > Neomonachus schauinslandi. The sequence goes on along the minus strand of NC_058417.1, from coordinate 6,203,604 downwards.
TGTAGCAATCAGACAATATGTTTATGTGTTTTAGAATTTTTCCATACCTTTTGATGCAGCAACCCCAACTTCCCAGGAATTTATCATAAGGAAATAATCATGATCATGTACAAATATATAGCTACAATGATGGTCATCATGGTATCACGGCCCTGGTAATAACAGCGAGTTACTGGAAACAACCTAAATTTCCAACAATAGAGCATTGATTCAGTAAGTTACAGTGTACCTATATGATGGAATAATGTTTACCCATTCAGCTATTATGGCAGAAAACATTAAGAAAAGAAAGAGCATATAATAAACTATGTAACAAGTACTTCTAAGAGGCCATTGCTTACCTATCTCCTGAAATTGTCTACACCAAAATGTTGAAGTCAAGATGGTGGAATGGTAGCTTAATTTGTTTAACTTCCATCTTGTGTTTTCTAAACATTCCAAAATTAGTATTAAGTAACTTTTGTTTTCATTTGTGTTTTTTAAAAGCTATTTTAACACTTTTCCCTGAAGTCTCTCTCTCTCATAGTTGCATTTTTCCATTGGGATGGCAGGGGTGACAGGATTTTGAACACAGGATAAGGATCTAGCTCACCTCTAATTTGAAAGATTTTACACCTGTTTGAATTTACCTATGAAGTCATGAAGAGATCAAAGGAGGCTCAAAGATGGGAACATGAAAATATACCTCTGTGCAGATTTGAACTCACAGACTTAGGAGAAGCACAAAAAATACAACTAGCAATAAGATGTCATTAGGGTCGAAAATAAAACCTTTTAAAACCTTGCTGAATTTTTTTTTTTTTTCCTGTTTAAATGGGTTGAATAAGTAAGCTGCTAGATAAGTTCCCTGAGCAAGGGAAATTTCCTATACTTTCATAGTAGATGAAAACATCCACAGAGCTTGGCTGAATGTCAGTGTGGGAAAAACCCTCAGTTCTCTGCATTTTCTTGCGTTCCCTACCCACCCTGCCCCACCCTCCCCCTCATTTCTTCTGGAAGCCACAGAAGCTAGATTATCTTATCTTGTACACGTAGCTGCTGGGTATAGGAGGAGGATGGCATTTAGAGCCGATTTGTTTGGTACAGCTAGTCTGAATTACACTGAACATCTAACAAGAGAAGCATGTGCTTAACTGAATGCCTTTCACTTTCCTCATTAGAATTGGCCCATGTCTTGCTTAAGGACCTGGATTTTATTTATGCAATGCAGCCTCCACCCTGTCTTGCATACCTGGGGCACGGCAATGACCCCCATCAGTCAATGTGTCTCAGCAAGGACTGCAGGAGGACGAGGAGCATCATTTTAGAAAGCCACCAAAGGGCCACTTGGAAAAGATTTTACAATGCACAGAGCACATTCTCAGAGGACTACATCCTTTTACCTTTGCTTGTTTACTCTGGGTTTGCATGTCTATTAACAGGATGCTTCCCCTCAAAGACAGTTTATTTACCTTGGGAACAGAAGTTTAAGAGGACTCCAAATGGGCCATCAGAAGTCATTCAAGCAGTTGGTGCTGGAGGGAAAACCCACGTCTAGTTTGGGCTTCATGCCAGGAGCCCAGAATTTGGGGTCTAAAATCTATTACACTACAGTCTGATTCCACAAACAGATGGAATGTGGTAAAAACAAATCAACATGCCCCTGGGTCTTAGAGGTCGACAGGGGACCAAATAGTCTTCCCCTCATTAAATTTTTATCCCATAAGAGGAGAGCATAACCTCGATTTGCTTTGTGTTTCCCATAATAAGACTTCTTGTGAAGAGTGAATTCAAATGGGCAGCGAACATCCCCATTTGACTTGTCATCGGCCGGGCTGTTTGTGTTCTGCCCAAAGTAGAGGAAAGGGACCTTTCTGAGCCAGGAGTCGGCCTGCTCCATTCCATCAGCGTCCAAGAGAGAGCTGAACAGACTCTCCAACACTTGGCTCTGCGAAAGGGCCATAATCAGGCCTGCTCCTCAGGAGCGCAGACACAGCAGTAAGACCCCTGGATCCAAGAACGGCTCTTTTCCACCAACGTCAAACACGTTTCACAGCTGACCTGCCAAGAATGTGGATCTTGCTTCAAGATACACAGTTGGAGACAGCTATGCGGCAGCCAAAAGAGAGACTCTCCATTGAGCCTGCCTTCTGGTATATCCCTGCAGATGGACAGTGTGTATACGGACTGGCAAGGAGCCCAGCCCTTGGCCTCAAGCTAAAAGTTCAGGATTACTTCAGAAGGAGATGAAAGAGATAAGGCAACTCTTCCAAATATGCGTTTGTTTTCCATGGGGATTTGTCAAGTGCAGTGGAGGGAGATTCTTGGGTCAATCCCTTTATGAGCCGTTGGACCAGGACAGGTCCCCGGGCAACCATATATCCACCATGAAGAGTGCAGAGACACCCAGGCTAGGGTAATCTCCCTGGAGTTCCTGTGTTTAAGCTTGTCTCTGACTATCTGTATGGCCTCTAGATCTGCTCGGTCAAAAGGAAGTTTAGTGTGGCAGATGTCAAGAACACTCCACCAAGAGTAAAGAAATTGGGATCTTCTGGGCACTTGGAAAGTTTATTTGTCTTGCCTAAACTCAGTTTTCATAGCTTTAAAACAAGGGGCGAGGGGGAGAGTTCTGAACCACAGGTCCCCCACAGATGTGACAGCCGATAATTTTTCCTGCCTTGAAGTTCCAAGAGTAGGCATTCCCAGCAGAGCGCAAAATGTGTGCAAAATGGCACTAATCCTCAAGCTGGTGGGAAGCCCACTGGGGGTGGCATCCCCAGAACTGTCTGACAACGGTTAGCAGAAAATCATTTGGGTGGTAGGCGATGGGGGTAGGAAGCACAGTCTTGCTTCCTCTCCCCGGGCGCTACGTTCCGTCTCCAGTCTCAGACTAAAATACCTGCCAAAAAGAGCTTCTAAGAGAAGCGAGGATATGCTTAGTCTTAAGTGTTAGTGGTTCACCATCATGTAGACCAGCGCTAAGTAGCCGAGGATCTGCTCCTGGGCTCACACATTCTTTGCTCCAGTAAAGCCTCTAGCTCACTGTTTCCAGATACATACCTGCTGATTCCCATTTTCAGGCTTTCTCGCATGAGACTTCACAAATCTGGAGTGCCCTACCATTTCCTCCACCGATGAAACAACAGAAATAAGCATGCCTACTTCTGAAAAGAAAATGCACATCTGTGTTAGAAATCAGGGGGGAAGAAAAGGTACCAAATATACAAGAATAGAAAATGCGAGGCAAAACACTATCTAACAAATCTCAAAATCACGATGAAATGGATCATTTTCCTTTTTTGCATTACCCCACATTCTGACAACAGAAGATGTAGGAGACCGTTACAGACAAGTAATCAGAAAAAGTTTTGGAAGAGTTTCTTAAAAATGTATCTCCAGGGGTGCCTGGCTGGCTCAGTCAGTGGAGTGTGCAGCTCTTGATCTTGGGGTTGTGAGTTCAAGCCCCATGTTGGGTGTAGAGATTACTTATTTTTTTAAGATTTTATTTATTTATTTGTCAGAGAGAGTGAGCAACGGGCAGAGGGAGAAGCAGGCTTCCCACTGAGCAGGGAGCCCGATGCAGGACTTGATCTCAGGACCCTGGGATCATGACCTGAGCTGAAGGCAGCCACTTAACCAACTGAGCCACTCAGGCATCCTGGGTGTAGAGATCACTTAAATAAATAAACTTAAAAAAATTTTTTTTTATCTCCAAAAAGACTTTAGGCCCAGAGGGGTTTTTTGAAAGGATTCCTTAGAACTTTCCTGGAAAAAGGAAAAAAAGAATTGTCCATACCCTTCTAGAGAATGGAGGTAGGAATTACAAATCGCTTAGTGATTTAATTCCAAAGAATAGAGAAGAGAAAGGGAAAACAGAGACATTACAGTGGAGGAACTTGCAAACACATCTCCATCAAGTGACGATGGTTCGCATTCCCAGGGGCGTCAGGTACCCCAATTGGGGGAAATTCTGCAGGATACCCAGCCAGTACTCTTCCTAACTCTCAAGGCCATTAAAAACAAGAAATGAGTGAGAAATTATCACAGAGCACAGAATTATCAGAGACTACAGGTTTCATGGGAGACATGAAAACTCACTGCAATGTGGTACCATGAATTAGAAAGAGATCCTGAAATAGGGAACATTAATAGAAAAAGAGTGGAAATCCATATAACGACTCAAGTTTAGTTTTCTTTTTTTTTTTTAAGTAGGCTCCACACACAGTGTGGAGCCCAACATGGGACTTGAACTCATGACCCTGAAATCAAGACCTGAACTGAGATCAAGAGTTGGATGCTCAACCGATTGAACCACCCAGGTGCCCCAAGAGTAAGGTTTCTTAGTTTTGACAAATTAACCACAGTAATGCAAGAAACTGGGTGAGAGGCATACAGGAACTCTCTGTATTTTTACAACTGCTATGCAACCTAAAATTGTTCCAAAATTAAAAGTATAAAGGAAAGGTTAAAGGGGGAAATGGTTATGATTATATCCATAGACACAGGGGAGATTTAGGTCAAGAACTTCTTCTACGGGCTGTGGCTTAGGTGCTCATGGGGATGGGAGGTGTGACTGCTTTATCGCACTTTGATCCATGACTTAAAGGTAGTGACTAAAGATGGAGTGCATGGCTCTGGTGAGGCTCGGGAGCATAAAAGCACCATTTGGGCTTCCCCTATTAAAGAATGAAAATGTAGGAACATCAGACCAAAATCAGTTCTGGTTCAGCAACCCAACACCTCACTTGTTCTAATAAGTGTTTTCTTTTTTCTTTTTCTTGCTCTGCCAATTTTCATCAAGGCCAATCCCAAATCACTTACGAAAAGTGTAGGATTTCTGGTATGCTCATATCAAAACTGATATCTTACAAGCCCCCAGGTGGACGACTGAGACACTCTTCTGGCCCTACCGACACCGAATGCACCTCACCACGACTCCCTGGCTATCAGCACTAACCTGTTCGTTCCCACGCACACACCTGCTAGCGGAAGCCTGCTTTAACACGATCTGCTTTTTCCTCTCCCGCTAGCCATGCGATCCCACTAATTACAGCCAACTCGTTTTTCATCATACTCTTCAGTCACTAAGAATATAGTTGTTTGATTTCTGCCTGAAACCCACATTCTGATTCAGCACATACATTCAACTGTCAGGGATAATTGTGAAAGAACTTTGAAATAAGCAAACGAGTTTTGTGAGTGTCCTTTCAATCAAACACTAAGTACACCCGTCCTCTTCCTTGTCTCTACAAGGATCTGTGCCATGCACGGTCACTGAGCTATTTTACCCCCCTGTAAGTACAGCGAGTGATCCTTGACCATAGAAACACAAATGAATTTTGTCTGCTAAAGATGAACTTGAGGGGCGCCTGGGTGGCTCAGATGGTTAACTGTCTGACTCTTGATTTTGGCTCAGGTCCTGATCTCAGGGTGGTGGGATCGAGCCCTGCCTGGGGCTCTGTGCTCAGAGGGGAGTCTGCTTGAGTTTTTTTCCCTCTTTTTATCCCTCTCCCCTTCCCCCACTCGTGAGCACACACACTTTCTCTCTCTCTCAAAAAAAAAAAAGTTTCAGGGTCCATCAGATCTTAACATGGCTTTTTACTATTTTAGAAAATTCTCATAAATTTCATGTGATATCCCTTTTGGATTTAGGGCTTTCCCCCCAACTGTTTGGTCGGTTTTTGTTTTGTTTTGTTTTTAGGGAAAGATATACAGTTCTTCTTTAGAGGCTCCATCAGTGCCTAGGGGGCAATCCCTCACCCTGGGATGTGATCACCCCACCAGGCTCCCTGGTCTCTGCTCATCAGTAGGGCTCATGCTGCCCCGAAATTCCAAGTTGCAACCCAGAATTGCACCAGTAATAACAGGATGGAGAGCATGGACATTTTCCCATTTGGTGTTCCATTGACTCCAGACTCCACAAAGTGTCTGCCGGACACCCTAGGGACCTGGCCATTCTCTCTGGCCATTTCACTTAAAATATGAGAGGCAGCATAGTATCATGCTTAAAATCACAGATTGTGTAGCATGGATTCAAATGCTGCCTTGCCATTTAATAGCCAAGGACACTCCCCTACCCTGTGACCTCTCACCTCTCTGAGCCTCAGTCCCCTCATCTGCAAAATGGGGCTAACGGTAGTACCAACCTCATAGAAGTTCTCGGGTGTTTAATTGAGTTAATACACATACCAGATACACAGCTAACTTTTTAATAAAAGATTAAACATTTTCATAGGAATTGCCATACGATACCATACCTCTAACTTTCCCATTTGAGTTGATTTTCTCTTACTAGAGAGATAGGTCAGTGCAGCAAGGGGAAATCTTCCCATAAGTTGTCTTTCAGACAGAAACTGCTTCCTGGTTGAGTGAAAAATAAATAAATTGTGTAGCTAAGATGTCTCCTGACTGAGGCTTATGCTTTTCAGTCAATTGTTTTTAGCAGAAACTTATTGGTGAATTCTGTCGGCAAAGCTTATGTTGAAATGCAGCCCCGAAGTAATTCAGTCAGGTGTCCAGCGTCCACATCAACCTTGAAGGGGCCAATTACGCCTGACATTTTTTCTGGAATATTCTTCTTTTGTTTAATAACTGCAAATCTGGGGGTGCCTGGGTGGCTCAGTCAGTTAAGTATCTGCCTTCGGCTCAGGTCATGACCTCAGGGTCCTGAGATCGAGCCCCACGTTGGGCTCCTTGCTCACTGGGGGAGGGGGGGTCTGCTTCTCCCTCTCCCTCTGATCCTCCTCCCCACTTGTGCTCTCTCTCTCTCTCTGTGTCTGTCTCAAATAAATAAATAAATAAATAAATAAATAAATAAATAAATAAAATATTTTTTTAAAAAACTGCAAATCTTCGACTGTTTCCCTTGATTTTTTAATCAATACTACGTATTTCCAGCCAGCCTACCCCCAACTGCCCAAATCATCACTCTCTCATTTCAGGACCTCATGGGGCACCCTGATGCCAGGCATGCTGTTGCTGAACTCCCTGCTGGCACTCTGGATCAGGGCCATTCCTAGACCAAGCCTGGCCCTCCACCAGCCCCTCCACATGCCTGTCATCCTCTCCTCCTCAGCCCACCTTCTCTAACCAACTTCTCTGCTCACCTCTGCCTCTAGGATGCTTGTGGTGCTGTCCTCGGGCCCCAGCCCATCCCCTTCCTCTCTACCAATCCGGTGTCTTCCATCTTTCAACCAAACCGGATACAGACAGCTCTCCCAGAAAGGACGGTGGGCCAGAGGTAGGCAGGAGAATCAGATGGTACAAACAATCATGTTGTTTATCTTCTCTACTCGCAACACTTCCGACACCAAACGCGTGGGCGATTTCCCCACACCAACCCAGTCTCCCACTCTCCAGACACCAACTGGGTGCCCAACAAGTCAACTCATTTCTGAGACTAACCATCCAGAGTGAGCGTGGACCCCACGGGTCAAGGGCACGGTCCCGTAAAACTTTGGATGCTGGACCTACGTCCTGGGCCATCATCTGTACTTAACAACCGACTGGCTATAAAATCAGCATTCCCTTGACCCCGTCCTCAAGTCTGATAATTTGCTAGAGCAGCTCACACAACTCAGGGAAACAGCCAGATGAAAAGGGTGAGGTGTGGAAGGGTCCCGAGGGCAGGAGCTTCTGTCTCATGCTGTTGGGGTGCAGCATGTGGATGCGTTCACCAACCACAAGCTCTCTGGAGCCTGGAGTTGAGGGATTTTTTTTAATGGAGGCTTCATCATGTAGGCAGGATTGGTTATTGACTCATTCAGCACTGCCTTTTCCCTCGAGGGATGATGAGGGTGGGGAGGAAGGTCGCAAGCTTCTAATCATGGCTTGGTCTTTCTGGTGACCAGGCCCTCATCTGGAGGCATCCAGGAGCCCCCCAGGAGTCACCTCCTTAAAACAAAAGACACTCCCAGGGCATTCCAAGGGGTTTAGGAGCTCTGTGTCAGGAACCAGGGTCAAAGACCAAATGTTAGAGCGAAAGATGCTCCCTAGTTACCCCATCGCTCTGGAAATTGCCAGGGTTTTAGGAGCCCTGTGTCCAGGGGGCAGAGACCAAATATATATTTCTTATTAAGTCACAGAGAATCAGCAACTGAGGCAGGTTTTCAGTGTAAGTGGAAAAAGAGCAAAGCAGCAAGATCCAGGCCACACAGTGAGGATCAACAGCCTGGGAGCTGGGGCCGAGAGGGAGACACCGGCCATTTCAGCGCTGACCCTGGAAGCACAGATCATATGGTCGTCATCGGTCCTTAAGGTGGGGAAACTCTCCTTTCTATGGAATGCATTCTGGTTGAGAACCGGGTGATGGATGGCAGGTCTGTGCATTGGGGTCGAGTCTACTTCAGAGGGGGCAGATCTCTGTCTTTACAATCCAATGAGATACCCCATCCCCCACTAAATGTTCCCTTTCTGTGTGCAGAAAGCACTTTGGTTACTCTGCTAGGAAATTTTATCGTACTGGGATCCACTGTGTTTTTTCCTTCATCTGGCTAGGATTCTGTGAAGAAAGAGACTACATTTTTGCCTTTTTGGCCCCATCAATGAAAAATCCACTTAGCTGTGAGCGATAGAAAGGTGATCACAGCAGTTTGAGAAATAATTCTCCTCACATAGTAGGAAGTCTGGAGGTAGGTGACCTGCGGGAGTTACTTAAATACACCCTTCGAGAGACCTGGGTTCTTTCTTTCTTTGTTTTTTTAATCCACCTTAGCATCTTGGCCTTTGTCCTCATGTTGTGACCTCAGGGTCACCAAATGGTTGTTGCACCTCCAACCATCATAACGGTGTTCCAGGCCAACTGTTTGTCTCCTAATCAGGAAAGCAAAAGATTTTCCAGAGGTCTCAGCAAGAAGGTATCCAGTTGTAGCTCATTAGCCAGAACTCGGGGTCAGGGCCATCCCCAGACCAACTGCTAGCCAAGGGGACCAAGATCGCCGGCCATTTTGAGACCCAGGATGAGGCTCCCTTGCCAGGACTTGGAATCGGTTTTGTCAAACAATAACTCCAAATTTTACTTCTGGGGACAGGAGCCCATCCGTTTTGAGGTCAAATTATCTCCACAGCTACGCATAGTGGGACAGCTAACACTGATTAAGCGCTTACTGAATGTCAGACGTGGTTCTCAAGCTGTTGCATGAATTCCCATTCACCCTCACAAGGACTCTCTGCAGGTCAATACTATCATTAATCCTGTCTTACAGAGGAAAGAAATGGAGGTGCAGAGAAGAGAAAATTCCCAAGGGCGCACACCTAACGGGCAACAGAACCAAGAACAGAACCCGGGCCAAGTGACTGGAGAGGTGGTGTTTCTAGCTGCTCCGTCCCCCCAACTCTCTCCTAGGTGGCAGAGGGGTCCATAAAACTGGTTGAATGAATGAATGAATGAATGACTAATGAATCCTTTTCCCAGAAGAAGCTCTAAGCTGTGAGGGGCTTCCCGTGCTGTTTGAAGTCACTGTTCTCCATCCATCTTCCTAACGGGGTCAGAGTGTTATTACACGAACAGGATTTATGTCAGTTCATTGTGCTCCGGGGGAGAACAAAAAAACTTGACTTTTCTTGCTGGGTTTCCTGCACAACAGAAATGAAGCAAAAGGAGTCTGCAGGAGTCTGAGCTTTATCAGCAGACTGAAGTAAAACAACTGTACATACATGTGAGCCTCGGGCCAAAAAATGAACGAAATGCAAAGCACGTCCAGACTTCAGCTGAATCCTTGAACATTCTAGTAGCATGTCCCGGGCTTCGTTGAAAAAGGAGGGAAGAGGGGACCACAGGGTCAGCAGAGATCAGAGAACTGAGTTTGTAGATACTGTCCAGGCACAGGGCGAACTCAAAAGCTATTGAGCAATCCTGCCAAACATCTCGATATTTTGTCTAGCCGGTGCGAACATCTCAACTGCGAAGCAGTGATTGAATTGTTCTGGTTTCATATCGAGATTTGGCCCTGCTGCAGATACAGCACAGTCTTCCTGAGAACTCCCAGGAAACACTCAGACGCTGCCTCTAAATGGAGACCCAGCACCAGTGGACATAGCCATCCTTCAGTTTAATACATATAAACAAACATGCAGTGAATTTCTTCTCCGGCAAGGGTTGCCAGGCTTAGCAAATGTAAACACATGATGCCCAGTTCAATTCCAATGTCAGATAAACGGAGAATGAATGTTTAGTGTAAGTATGTCCCCAAATGCTTTTTTTTTTTTTTTTTTGCAAAGGCAGCTGAGACGATCCAACCATCTCAATTCTACTTCGGTGTAAATGACTTTCTACACGAAGACAAAAGGATGAAGGCCCTTCGGGGATCGTGATGTTCAGCATGGCCTGGATCCTGCTGTGAGGTCGGTCAGGTCCTCTCTCCAGTTCAAAGATGCGGAAGGGACTTGGGCAGATGGTGGCACAGCCCCGACTTGCCACCGGGGTGTTCAGATTCTATGTCCGGGGCTGAACCCACTCCACCTCATTTCTGTTCACTCCTCTGCAGGACAGGTTACACCTCGAGTATGTGACCACAGCTGGTGGCTGGCATCTGTATGGGCAAATGGCCACACGCAAGAGGCATTTGCAACAGAGTAGTGAGAACAAAACAGCGGGTACGTGGGACACATCTCATCTCAGCGGCTGGGCCAGGGAGGAGGTGCCTGGCAGGCACTTTCCAAGGACCGCAGTGCGCCCGAGCAGGCTGTCAGAACCACACTGGCTCTGGGCACCTCTTTCCCCCCCCAGATAATTTTAACTTCTTGCAATCCACCTAGAGGCAGGAAGACACTCGATTGTTTGCACCCCGCACGTTCCTCCTTGTTGGGAAAGGACGGTGCGCTGGAGAGCATTATTCACCCCAGGAAGCAGAATGCAGAATCCAGCGCTGGACCCATGTGTGTATTAAATAGCCATAGACACCTGCATCATCCTTCTCGGGGTTTCCGGGCACAAGTGCATCACCTGGCTCAGCGGAAGGGCCGCTGAGGTTGGCCGGTGGGGCGGGGCAATGCTCTCCGTCTGATAAGGAAGCGCAGAGAGCCCCCGAAGGAGGAGGCCCACCTTGGGACCTGAGATTAACTCTGAGAGCCGAGCTGGGAGGAGCGAGCTATTCTGGGCGTCTGATAAGGATAGGATTTTCCATTTTCTCAGCATGAGCAGAAGCCAGGCCCCAGGTTTGAAAGTCCTCATACTTGCACACTGTTTCTCGCTCGATTCCATGGCATCAAGACCGAATTCTGCTACTCTCATTCAAAAGCCAGGTGGGGATCGGACAGTGTCTTGTCTCTGCCCGCCCTTTGTTGGGGGGAAGTGGAAACCGACCATCGCTGAGCACGCCCTGGGGGTCGGATGCCTGGTGGCACCCTACTGGTTCCTCATGACACCCGCCTAGAGGGCGCACGGGACGCCCTGAAGCAGGCTATCCACCGTCCCCCCCCACCATCCACAGTCCAGATCCCTCCTGCAGGGGAGAGAAGACTCGGGCTTCTCCAGGCATTGGGGAAAAGCAGGATGGAGCATGTTAGGTGTCCCGCCTGCATGGGAATCCCGGGGGACAGGAGGAGGTTGGTGGGGGGGGACGTGAGAGGGACCCAGTAGCTTCAGAATGCACGAGTAGGTTAGTGGATGGCGGGCAGGATGCCTGCTTTTCCAGGTTAGTAAATCGAGGCCATGAAAGCAAACCACATTCTCCCAGCAAGGCTACACCCTACCGAGATCACTCTATTTCCATCCTTTCCCCGCCTCCCTCTGGTTGAGTTTTGTGCACACAGTTTATCCCTCCGGCCACAGTGGCCTTGTTTTCTGTTCCTGGAAAACGCCAAATGGGTTTGCTACCCAGGGACGGCTGGCCTTGCGGTCCCCTTGGCCTCAAACACCTGCCCCGGATAGTTCAGCATGGTTACCTCTAGTCCTCTGAGTATCAGCACCATTGTGGCCTCTTCAGCGAGCCTTCCAGAAGCATCTATATTAAGGTACCGAAACACCCTCAGTCTCTGGATGAAAATCCATAGCGTGTTTCGCTATCTGAGGTTACTCTGGTAATTTATTTTATTGCATTGCTTATTTACTGTCTGTCCTCACCCCTCAACTAGAACTTAACTGGAGGGGGGCTGGTCTGTCTTGTCATCACTGTATCCCCGGTGCCTTGAACAGTGCATGGCACTCAGATGGCGCTCGATAAGTAATTGTTAACTCAATGCTGTTTAATGAATAACTGAATAGAAATATCCAGCATTCCCCCCCCCCAAAAAAAGGAGGGGAGGAAGGAAGGAAGGGGGGAAGGAAGAAGGGGGGGAAGGAAGGAAAAAAGGGGGGAGGGAAGGAAGGAAGGGGGGGGGGGGGGAGGGAAATTGATGTACTGGCCCGAAGTCTGTGAATTAGTACTTAAGTCCCTTAGATGATTCTACTCTGCGGCGGGCACTGAACCTCTGCTCAGAGGTGTGCAGGGCTACTTAAATACCCATCTCCTCAGGGGCAAGCACCATGGGCCACAGTCTTACCCACTTTGGCAGGAAGAAGTGAAGCTGGATCGTATTCCTCCCCAGCCCTGTGAAATCAGCCAAGCACCTAAGCACCCACGGTGACAGAGATGAGGAAGCGGATCGGCTAACTACCACTTTGGAAAGCGAAGAGCACCCTTTCACCATCAAAACATGACCCAGAGACAGGCAAGTGGTGATCGGGGCTCTCGGGAGAGACCTGCGTGGAGCACAGGGGGCAATCCGGGAGGCCGGGCCCAGGAGTAGAAGCAGCATCCAGGGAGGAAGGAGCCATCACAGCGGAGAACCACCCCCAGCATGGAGAGGGACAAGAAGGACACTGTCCCCTGTGACGTGGAGAGCCGACCACCGGAGCCCAAGCCCAGGTGGAAGGTCAGAGTGAGGAAGGCCGACGGCCAGGAGAAAACTGGGTCCCCCCGAGTACAGCGACTTGAACTTGGAAGCCCAAACCCAGATGTGCACTATGTCCCGTATCTGCCAGTGGATTCTTCCTCCCCTTCTCTCTCCAGTCCCGGCCAAATCCGCCCTGCTGCTCCGGGCTCGGGAGGGAGACACAGGCTGCGTGTGAGTTCAGTGCTCTTTTCTGTTTTAGGCGGAGTAGGAGCAGAGCAATTATTAAAAAGAAAGAGGTTCACGGTGACCAGGAATGCCATTTACACCGTGCAAATGCATCCTGCCCCAGACATCACTCTCGGCAGCTCTATCTGACCCAAATCTGGGTCCTGCTCCTTGGAGCCCGCCCCCTGATGCTGACCCCCAGGCCATCCACCACAGCCCCGTGAAAGCACTGTTAGCCCGTCAGGGCTATTCTTCTTGCAGGGATGATGTCTCTACTCCTACTACTAGTACTTCTCTTCCCAAAGCGATTTTTCTTCTCCATCAATCCATTCTGCCTTCTCCTCTGTGTAGTAGCTTCTCGTTAATGTTGTAACAAATTACCACCGGGTCCAGTGGCTCAAAACAATCAGAATGGACTATCTTACAGCTGCAGAAGTCAGAAGTCCAAAATGGGTTTCCCAGGACCAAAATAAAAGCGTCAGCAGGGCCACGCCACCTCCAGGGGCTCTAAGGGAGAATCTGTGTCCTTGCCCTCTCCAGGTTCTAGAAGGTTCTGAAGTCTTCAGCTAAGGCCCCTTGCAGCAGTTACAACATCCCCAACCTCTGTTTCTGTTGTTGCATCTTTCCTGGCCCTCCTGCCTCCCTCTTCCTGCCTCTCACTCTTCTTCCATCCTTAAGGACCCTTGTGATTACATAGGGCATACCGGAGTACTCCGTAATAAATGGAGCTCAAAATCCTCAATCCCAGCTGCAAAATCTCTTTAGCCACAGGAAGTAACATATTCACACGTTCCTGAGACTAGGTGTTGCACATCTTGAGGGAAGGTCATGATACTCCCTGCCACCCTTTAAACTTGGAGCATTGTTTTAATTTAAAAACAACAACAACAACAACAAAACCCTGATTCTCCCAAATTTTGCTCTTTGCCCATCTCGGCGTCAGAAACCCCATCGCTCGGCTTAGAGGGCACCTCCTCTTTACGAGGGATTCAAGCAGCTGAAAATGCACAGCCAACAAGTCAGAATCACCCCAGACCTCCCTGTTGGTGTGCAAGAACCTTTTTTTAAGAGCTTAGAACACAGTAGTTAGATTTCAACATGTTAATCGCCATGCCATTCAAATTCATCTTTTTAGGGAGTGGCTTCTGGGGATTATCCCATCCCAGAAAAATAACCATGTATTATTTCTTTATCCATTTCCAGGAAGTGAGATTTCCTCATCTCCACCTTGCTCTCTATGGTCAAAACAGCTCTCAAGGTCAAGACGCTTCACCCCAGCTCTCCTACTTTCTTCTCTCGCTGCAATGGAATCGGAAAACCACCACCACCTCCTCATGCATCAACATTTTTCTGACATGTAAAAGTGATGCCTAGAATCACAGCATTTAGGGCTCGAAGCCACCGTATGGATCCTATAGTTAATCGGTTTCACGTCCCAGAGGAGCAAATGGTAACCCAGGAAGAGAGAGGGTCTTCCCCAAAACCAAGCTACTAAGTGAGTCATCTGCTTTTAGAATCCTCTCCTCCAGGAGAAATCATCCAAATCCTGTTCCCTTTTTTTTTTTGCCCACCATTCTCGCCTTCATCCCTTTCGTTATTATCTTTTTTCTAAGTTTCCTTGACCCGCTTGCAAAGGCCAAGTCTTCCACACGGGCTAACTACCCCGGCGGACGCCTGGCCCTCAGAGCACCGCCCTGTGCGCAGCTGTGGAAATTCCTCCATCCTGGACCACATTCCTTGGCAAGTGTGCGAGGCGGGGAAGCTGGAAGGTGAACGTCTCTTTCCCTCTCCCAACAAGCAGACACAGTCTAAGAGTGACTTGGGAGGCCTTTATCTCGTGCTGCCTCGTTCACATCCACAGAGGGCCGTGTCCCTCAGAAGGACAGGTGTTTGCACCACCTGAGCCCTCTGAACCAGTCCCTGCGGCTGGAGGAAAGCTATTGGCCAACTGGTAAGTGAGGGGGCGGGGCTTCCTCGACTTGCTAACCCCAAGCGGGGCTCAGCCCCGGAGCTCCGAACAAAGGCAGGGTTTCCCAAAGGAACTTCCGGCTGCCCATCGGCAGGGAGAGGAAGAGAAATGGATGCCAAATGCATTGACCATCCACAGCAACCAGCCAACCCCACCTGCCTCCCAGTTACCACTGTACCCCCAGGTCCTAAATTGGCTGCGCAAGTTCCTGGCCAGATTACTAGTCTATGCACACATCTATTGTATCGTCAGGAGTATAAATTTTTTTTTTAAAGCACAGAATTGATTTTGAGAGACCTCCGAATGCACTGAAACTCGTGTTACAAAAACTACTTTGAATGGCCCTATCCATACAGACCCACAGTGGTGCACAGTCTTCAAAGACCTTTTCCCAGATTTTAATCCTAAATTCACTAGAGCAAAAGAGAAGGGCAGTCTCAGGTCCGAATGGCTTTTTGCAGCATTCAGAAATGCTTCTTTCTCCTTTGAGGCATTAACAAAGTTGGTTTTGATTTAGAATTGCTTTTCCGGGGCGGGGAGAGCGGGGGCAGTTTTGGCTGAATTCCTCCACAAGAGGGATGGGTCCAAATATATCTGGACAATTTGTTCGGATGAAATAATTTTCAGACTGCCTGTGTGTCTGGGGGGCGGGGAGAAACGAAAATGTGAATTTTATCAAGTTTGAGGGTTTTAAGTTTTCTAGGTTCATATAGTTTTGTTTTGTTTTGTTTTAATTTTCCATAACTAATTTGTAGATGTGTTTCTCTCCTGGATTTGGAGTATTAGGACAGAAATAAAAAGTCACTGGAGTTTTGTCTGGCAACAAAAGTGTGTAAATATTGAATTGAGGTACAGATATTTAAAAGGTTTGAGGTGCAATACACTTTAAAATGTTTTGATTTTATAGTGCTGTTAAAAACCGTTATTTATGCTTTTAAAATAAAAGATAAAAGTTTTGATTTTTTTTAAATAATTAGAATGTTAGGGCTAAAAGGACTCTGTGAATAGGCTCACCTTTTCATATTGCAGACGAGAAACCCAAAATGAAGGGAGGTCTCCCCAACACTTGGCCCAAAGTGCTCGCCATCCTAATATATGTGTTTCCTCCTCTGGGAGGCATCTTCTCTGGGAAATACCATGGAAGGAAGTTAATCCTCACTCCGGGGGTTAACCTGAGCTAAAAGCTTGGCATAGTTTTTCTCTAATACACTGGGAACACCTTCTACCAGTGACTTTATAGAAACACAAAGGATTCATCAGGCAGGACGTCTAAACTCTGGTCCCCAGTGGAATCTCAGACATTCCACATGGAGATTTTCTAACACGAAATGGTCCTCCAACAGTTCCATCGTTCTGCTCCACAAGCACTGGGTCCCTGGGCTTTTGGTGAACGCATATTGTTGCCATACCAGCCATGATGGAAAGTCATCGATGGTCCCAGGATCCACCGCGAGAACACTCTCATCCCTGCAATGTCCTCAGGGCTCACAAGCTCCGAGACATGGAAGCGGGCCTTGAGCAGATGGCTGGGACCCAGCGACCGGCAGATGGTTTGATCAGGGAGGTCAGGGAGGAAGGGCACTCAAGGGCAAGCCTTCTGGACATGTGAGGGCTCACTCTGTGCTGGGAAGGAAGCCAAAGAGGCAGGATATGTATCCTGCTGGGAGTGGAAGGAGGGTCAGGGCCGTGACTTTGTCTGCGTGCCCAGCCAAGGTGTGGGGCTGGGTGGGGAGGCGAGCAGGATTGCCCCTGGAGGCCAGGGACGTGTCATCGGGGTGAGGGAGTGGGAGGCAGTCTTCAGGACCTAGACCAACTGAGGCAGACAGAAGCAGGGATTACAGGAAGCAGAAGCTGAGAGATGAATTTCCCATCCGTTTTGTGACTCCCCACATCCTTTACCACGTCTCCCTGTTATGGATGAATTGTGCCCCCCCCCCAAAAAAGATATTTTGAAGTCTTAACCCCCAGGACCACTGAAGGTGACCTTATCTAGAAATCGGGTTGTAGCAAGGGTAACTGGTGAAGGTGAGGTCGGTCTGGAGTAGGGTGGGCCCTTAATCCAGGATGACTGGGGTCCATATAAGAAGAGGGGAGTGTGGACATGGACTCACACAGAGAACAACATAGGAAGACACAGACACAGAGGGAAGACAGCCGTGTGAAGACACGGGCAGAGCTTGGAGTGACACTGCCCCATGTCAAGGCAAGCCTGGGGCCACCAAAAGCTGGAAGAGACAAGGAAGATCCTTTGCTTGAGGCTTCAGAGGGAGCACGGCCCTGCTGATGCCCTGAATTTGGACCCCTGGCCTCCAGAGCTGTGACACAATATATTTCTGTCATTTCGAGGCACCGGTCTATTGTACTCTGTTAGGGAAGCCCTGAGAAATGAACGCATGCAACTTCTATGATTTTCCATCTCCGCCAATTAAAGGAGAGATAAACAGAAGCAAGATATTTGCAACCGGTTTTTAACTAATGAGCCAGAATCTACCCAGACATCGGCTGTCCCCAAAGGGCTCTGCCCTCCACCAACTCTGACGCTGGACCACTTGGGTGGGGAGAGAGGACAGAGTGCTCAGTATCAATTTCCCTAAAGAGGTCTCTCTCCCTAAAATCTTTTCTCTCCTCTGATCTCTTAATCATTTTATATTCTCAAAGTCATTGAAAGATTTTAAATGTTGCAGAACAAGTTCTCAAAAATTCCTGATGAATATCTGCATATGGCAATTTGTCACCTCTGTTTGAAAGTTCATATCTGTTCTATCTTGGTGCTTAAACAAGACTTTATTTTAACAAATGTACGATTTAAAAACAACCGAGGCTCGCAAATATGATCAAGGAATGAGAATCTATTAAGACAACAACAACCACCACCAAAGAGATTTGAGAAAGAACCAAACATGATTTCTAGAAGTAAATGTATAATAATTGGAATTTAAAACATGATGGACATGTCATGGGGTAAGGCTTGAAGGTCACAGGAAGGGATATGAAAATAATTCTATAGGTTAAAAGAGACGGTGCTTCATTTCCCTGTTGTGTAATGGTCTGGAGTGAGCACTCCAGGTTGGCAGGCAGTTCTGCCCCTGGGGGTCATTAAAGGACACAGGTTCCTTCCATCTTGTTGCTCAGCCCACCCCCTGGCCATTACCCTCATCTGGCCACAGGCACAGGTGACAGGACAGTTTTCTTCCCCCTCGATTCTTTTTGGACCATTACTTTTTTAAAATAAAAAAAAAAAAAAGAAGAAGAAGGAGAAGAAGGAGAGGGAGGAGGGGGAGTTGGAGGAGGAGGAAGGAGGAGGGAGGAGAAGAAGGAAGAGGAAGGAGGAGGAGGAAGAAGGAAAAAGGAGGAGGAGAAGGAAGAAGGAAAAAGAAGAAGGAGGAAGGAAGAGAAGGAAGAAGGAGAAGGAAGGATGAGGAAGGAGGAAGAAGGAGAAGGAAGAAGGAAGAAAGAGGAAGGAGGAAGAAGAGAAGGAAGAAGGAGAAGGAAGAAGGAAGAGGAGGAAAGAGGAGAAAGAAGAAGGAAGAAAGAGAAGGAGGAAGGAAGAGGAGGAAGAAGAAAGAAAGAGGACGGAGGAAGGAAGAGGAGGAAGAAGAAGAAGGAGGAAGGAGGAGGTGGAAGAGAAAGAGGGGGAAGAAGATAAAGAAGTATTACCAGAATGCTCGGGTATTGTGAGAGGGCTGAATTGCTATAAATATCTAAAGGCTTTTCTATTTTTTAACTAATCCCATTGCAAAGCAGGGACAGTTTATGCATCTGCTGTGTTCCACAGACAACTCTTTGAACAATATCCCAGCTGCGGAGAGGGAGAAACAGTACGGGAGAGACACACTGTGTGTTGAGTGGCGCCCACCACCTCCACTCACGTCTACGGAAGACTTAGTCCCACAGCCACATCCAACCATAAAGGAGTGTGGGAAGGGCCATACGGCTGAAGAGCCGTGTGTCCATCTACAATACAATTGATACAGAAGAAGGAGAGGCTGAGTGACTGTGCACAGCTGCTTGTCTCCATCACGAATGGGTTACAAAACATCAGGACAGAGAGCATCAGAATTTCAGTGAACTGAAGGGTAGAACCAAAGAAGTCATCCAGGAGACCCTCCAGAGACAAAGAGATGGAAAAATAAAAGACGTGCTGTGAGTCCTGAGAAGGTCCAATAGAATGGGAAAGAGATCATATTTAAAGCAATGTAGAGCAAGAATTTTCTAGAATTGTTGACAGACACCAATGCTCAGGTCCATGAATCACAATACATCCCGCGCTGGGCCCTGTTGTGAAGGCTTTCTATGGCAATGCATGTGATCCGCACAGCGCCCCCATATGGAAGGTATGGTTATCATCCCTATTTTACAGAGAAAGCGATCTGAGGCACAGAGAGGGTGAGTGACTTGCCTGATGTCACACAGCACGGAGCAGAGCTAGGTTTCCAGCCTCTTATCACAATACTATCCTATATTATCCCCCAAGATATCTGTACTGTTTTAATTACAACCGCAAAGGAAATGCTTTAAAAAATAGAACAGTTTAATTTACATCTAAAAATTTATTTTAAAACTTTCTCTAGGTCAATCGACCTAAGTAAGACTCCAGCCTGAATGTTAAATTCACACTACTTGGAAATATGGTAGAATTGGTGCATATTTCCAAAACCTGCCCCTTGCTGAAACCCACCCCCAAAATGATAATAAACAAGAAAAAGAGAGAGAAAACCCTTTCTTTACGATGAAACTGGTTAGTGGGTCAGTCCCACACGGCGGACTCCGGACACTCTGTGTCCTCATCCCGTTGTAAGGGAGACCACGGGCCTGGCCACGTGTGCACTGCTATTCTCTGGGACCACAGGGAAATACCATTTTCTGTGGCCCAAGAAGTGTTTCAAGACACCCATCCTGCTTCGCATACCAGAGAGATGGAAGCACCCTCGTTCCCACCTTCTCGCTGCTTCTCAGGTCAGCTCCCCGCTCTACTCAGAGCCAAGCGGCAGGAGAAGGGCAAGGCTCCCAGTCCAAACTCCCTTACCGAGAAGCTGGGCAACCCCAGGCAAACTGCTCTACCTCTCTGAACCTCAGTGCCCTCCTCTGTAAATGAGAGGCCTGATGTGCATCGGCCGTTTTCAGACCTTCCCAAGACTCAGATCTTTTTCTTCTTTACACACCGGGATTCAAAGATGGCCCATGGGGCATGGAGAAGAGAATCAACCTGAATCGGAGCAGGCGGGGCCAAAGTCCTGTCCAATTCTCGGACTCCTCAGAGCAGTCTGAAAACCCTGTTTCTATGATTTCTGACCTCCTTTCCAGCTGTAATAGCTGATGATTCTCTCGGGAGCCAGACAACTAAATATTGGTCTCTGCTCTACTCTTGGGAAAAAAGAATGTAAGGAGGCTGGGGAGGGGGAGGGGAAGGAGGGACAGAAGGGGATGGGGAAGAGGGGAGGAGGAGGAGGGAGGGAGAAGAGAAGGAGGAGGGGAGGAGGGGGAGGGAGGGAGAAGAGAAGGAGGAGGGGAGGAGGGGGAGGAGAGGAAGTGGAGGAGGGGAAGGAGGCGGGAAAGGAGGAGGGGGAGGAGAGAAGGGGAGGACGGGCGAGGGGAGGGAGGAAGAAGCAGCAAACCAAGCCCTCCAACAAGAGCTACAAGTTATTTTCAGGCTTGAGCCCAAACAAGACCTGACAGCTGTCTTGGCTTAGTGAATAATTAATGGGAGGTAACCAAACAAGACATTAATTAACAAGAATGATGTCGCCATCTCCCTTTTATGCCCCATCGTATTAAAATGTCTTGTGAAGAAAGAAGCGTTTGGGGGCGGCAGGTCTCACCTGGGGAACAGGCACAGGGAAAGCCAAGAGCTCCATCCCTCTGAGGCCCCAGCAGGTTGGGGTGACAGGTCTGGCTCAGACCAAACATGTCAGCATCTCGTTTCTTCCACCTGGAAATTTATCTCAGCCCTCCGTGTAAGCACATCTGAAGAATCCCAGCAAACTGGAAACATGGAACAGGAACAGAAAGCCTCTTTTGTCCCCAGGGCAACAAAATAAAAAGGATTTCTTTTTTTTTTTTTTTTTTTTTTCCGGGCCCCAAGAAAAAAATTAACTCACTCTAAGCGCTCAAGCTGACATTTTCATGAGAAAACAAATTTGGGCGATTTCTTTTACTGCTTGCAAACACTGAATGACCTGGAGGGACAGCTAAACGGGATTTGCACAGACGGCTCCCCTCCCCACCCGGACCCACAGATGCTGGTCATCCCTGTCTTTTCCTCTTCCCCATGTATCCCTAAGGGGTGCCTAGGACCATCTCCTATTTATTTATCTGGGGTAATCTGGAGGGTGAGTATTGCGTCTACGCACCGTGTGTTTTTCTTCGATGTCAGTGGCAATTCTTAAATTTTAATTTTAATTTAATTTTAATTCTTAAAATTGTTAAAAACTTGCACCGAGGGCTGTTAGGACACCGAATGACCTGGAGGGACAGCTAAACGGGATTTGCACAGATGCAGCAGGGAACAGCCCCAGAGGTCCTCAGAGGCATGGTCCCTTCCAAGAGTGCCTGCCCCCTCCCCCCCGCCACCTCCCGCCACACCGGGTGCCCCTCACCACCTGTCCCTGTCCCCTGTGCTGTTCTCCGCTCCCGTCTCCACGCTCACCTTCCGATACTGCGTCAAATCCAGGATCTCACTCATTCTCAGATGCACCATTACTGTACCTGACTTTGAGGGAAAAAAAATAAAAAAAGAACCCTGTCCATGAAAGGCTGACACTATGTTCTCTTAACATTCAAAAGTGCTGGTTTATACTCACTGGAAAGAGTTCTCAGGGCACGTGGGTGGCTCAGTCAGTGAAGTGCCCCACTCTTGGTTTCCGCTCAGGTCATGATCTCAGGGTCGTGGGATCGAGCCCCATGTTGGATTCTGTGCTCTGCGGGGAGTCGGCTTGGGATTTTCTCTCTCTCTCTCCCACTGCCACTCCTCCTGCTCTCTCTCAAATAAATAATTTTTCTTTTCTTTTTTTTTTTTTTTGACACAGAGAGAGAGAACACAAGCAGGGGGGAGTGGGAAAGGGAGAAGCAGGCTCCCGGCCGAGCAGGGAGCTGGATGCAGGGCTCCATCCCAGGACCCCGGGATCATGACCTGAGCCGAAGGCAGTCGCTTCACCGACTGAGCCACCCAGGCACCCCTCAAATAAATAAATCCTTAAGAAAAAAATAAAGAATTCCTTTAAGCCTTATGTATACGTAGATGGAGGACTAAAGCATTTATTGCTCCCACTCCTATGTGAAAAGCAAACTACATGCTAAATGAACTGATCTTGCTATTTCTAAAGCCCCTTCACGTGGGAAGTCTGGCCCGAGGGAATCTCTTTTCAACTCTGAGTCCCCAGTGTCCACGTTCCTTCACATAGTCCATCCTCCACACCCTCGGGAGTGTTGGTAACACAGGGTCTCTTCCTCGGTGGTCTTGGAGATTTTCTCGTGGCCACGGGCATGCATTCTGCAATGTTCAATGTCGCCACTTTCTTGGTGGAGCCAGGTCTCGATGGAGGTTTGCAGAGGACCATCAAGCCATATTCCTTTCTCGAAACGGCTCTTAAACTGTCCAGCCGCGCCTTCACGAGCAACAGCAGAATGCTCCGGTGGGCAGGCAATGACTCCATGTCAGGACTGTCGCCTGGCTAGAAGCGATCGTGAGAAGCCCTCCATGCTGAGACTCATCCCAAATTCAGAAAGGGGACCGTGTGTGTCCCACCAATGAGAAACTACAGGGTACACGCTGTTTTCTCTGAGTGTTCTCTCCAGCTCCTCTTGATCTCCATCCCCAGCTCAAGCGTCTCTTTCTCCCGGTGCCCTTCCTCTCGCAGTCCATACTACCCGGCTTCAGACCTGGTGTTTCAGCCTGTAATTACTCATCTGCAAGTGTGGTTACAATACCGCAGGAGGAATAAATCACGTACTGAGAGAACGAGTCTGGGAATTCCTGTTGGGATTTGCACGCAAAGGTATAATTTGCGGTCCACTTTTATCCAGGTATAGGGAATAAACACAACCATGACTCGTTTATCCATCCAGCATAGACACTGGAGTCCCTTTATGCAGTGTGCATTTGAGTGGAGGAGACAGATAATAAGCAAAGATCGATATGATATATAATAGGGAGTAACAAGTTCTATCAGAGGTAAAGCAGGCAGAGGGGATACAATTATTAAAAAAAAAAAAAAAAAGCTTTAGATGTGGCTTCAGTAAGGCTTCTCGGTGGATGGTATTTGAACTAACCCTAAAAGAAGGGAGAGGAAGTCCATGAAAATCCTTGATGCAAGAGCGTCCCAGGCAGGGTGGGAGGGCAGGGGCCTCAAGTTGGAAGGTTCTAGCATGTCCAAAAGACAGCGACGGGGCTGCTAAGAGGGGAGTAGTCATGATTCACGTGAGCAGGTAGCAGAGGATGGATTTGTGGGGTCATGACAAGCCACCTGACAAGCACTTTGGACTGGTTAAACTGGTCAGTTGTCCCCATGTGTGCCCAAGAGCCCTTTAACTCGACTCTGCTGGTTTCCTGGGGGGATTTTAGGAGTGATGTCCCCAATAGCAACATGAGGAAGCCTCCCCACTCTCCTCTCGCACCTGTTCATCATTCGCTTGAATCCCTGCCTACCCAAAGCTCCTCAGGGGAAGCAGGTTTGTGCTTTGAGATACCTTTTCGCAATAAACATTGAACACGAGGGACACACAGAGCCCAAGGATTACAAAGAAAGATTTTTTTTTCCTTTGTCCCCTTTTCCCCCATGCAACCACGCCCTGGGGGACTCCTTGTCCTCCTGGCCCTGGATGAAATCCAAAGAGAAGCCACAGACGCCCGTTCCCACATCTGGATGGAGCCTGAGGGATGGAAGGATGGTTGCAGTCATGCCTGCAATCAGTAAGCCTCTGAGAACGGTGTGATATCTGGAAGGGAAACCTCCTTCCCACCCAGGCGACTTTGCAAGTCTGCGGTGACTCTCAGACACGGAAGACCTGTCTAACATTCCCATTGAGAAGCCGACATCGAGGGCGGGACTGCAGGCAGACCCAGGGGCAAGGTGATGACGAGAAACCACAAGAGGTGAGCCTTTGCAATATTCTACCATGCTTGCATACTGGCTTATGTGTTCTTTCAGTTTTCAAATGATTCTAAACAAACCCAAATTTATATTTCTATATTTAGCAGCCCCCAGTTTGATTCTGATCCTGTCTGGAGGCTGCATGGCCTCCTGCCAATGGTTAAATTAGTCTGTGGGACATCTATTGGTCTGAGCCAACCAATGGCCATGGGATATTTTTAGCCACTGTAATATAATGTTGGTAGGACTGTGCATTTTTTTCTGACTTTGTAAAGTAATCTCTAATATAGTCTAAAAGTTACATCCCTTATTAACCCCATCGAGGCCACAGCCCTCTGCAATGGGCGTGAGAGCAGACTTAGGTGCTTGTTTATTGAGAAAGGCAAGAGCAGAGGACAGCCCGGTGGGAAGTCCCTCCCACAAAACACTGGACTTAAGGCAGTGCGGAGCGGTGTCTCTGCTCTCCCTGAAAAACCATTTCCTTTGCCAGGCCTGAAAAAAGAGACAAGAAGACGTCCTCCTGGATGAGAGCCCTTTCCAAAAGAGCCATGCCCACGTGCCCTGAACGATGCATTAGAGCTTTCCCCCATCGTCCACACGCCTCCCCTTGGGGGGCCGGCTGCTAGTCCCCGCGTGCACGTGGCACGATCGCCCTGCCTGGCTTCCCTCACACCCTCTCTCCTGCCTGGATGCTTCTGCCCCACCACTGCCTTTAAAATCCAGCTCAAGGGCCACCTGGGAGGCTTAGTCGGTCAAGCGTCTGCCTTCGGCCCAGGTCATGATCCCAGGGTCCTAGGATCGAGCCCCACACTGAGCTCCTTGCTCAGCCAGGAGCCTGCTTCCCCGTCTCACTCTCCCTCTGTGCTCTCTCCCCCTCAAATAAATAAATAAAATCTTAAAAAAAAAAAATCTTAAAAAATAATAAAAAAATAAAAGCCAGGTCAAGATGTTCTCCGAGGAGGCTTCTCGCATCCTCCCAGGCAGAACTCCCCAGTCCCCCGTGTCCACCGGGATTCCAAGACAAGTGCTGCTCAGACAGGTGAAAAAAGGAGGTTTCACAAAAACACCTACATGTGGGTGACATTATATGAACAAAGGATGTGCGATGTCATTTTCAACAGAGAATAAAATGTCGTCTGAGACTCCAAAAAAAAAAAAAAGGTACAAACCTTTTTGGGAAGTAATATGCTGATAGCTATTACGTGGAAGAGTAATAGTGCTTTTGCTTTGTGACTCAGCCTTTAAAATCAAATTGCAGCAGGGCCATGGGAACATGCTTCCCCAGGGCAGTGCCCCATGTCAGGGAGATGACTGGCTAACTGCAGAAACAGGCATATTATAAAATCATACTGCAGTCCCTTAAAAGATGGAGTCCTTAGAACTGGAAGGATTTTCCCGATGTCTGGTTAAGTGGGAAGAGCAAGTCGTAGAGGAGGAAATGGGGAATGATGGCTTATTGGGCACAGGTTTTCTTTTGCGGGGGGTGGATGATGAAGATATTCTGGAATTATGTAGCGATGGTGGTCGCCAAACATCGTGAAGATACGAAAAGCCACTGCATCGTCTCCTTTAAAATGATTGAAAGGGGGCATTTCATGCTCTGTGTATTTTAACTCAGTAAGAAAATAACTCATAAATCCTATATATGTGCATCATTTTGAAAGCACTGCTCTCAGAATTCCTTCTTGGTAAAGAAGACATTTGGTGTTGATGAATGTGCTGCAGGAGAACCAAGCCTCCTCTGGGGCTCTGGGGCCTGTGGGGAGCCCAGGGTCGCTGTGGTACAGAAGGAATCTCCCCAAGGGGAAAAGAAAGGGTGGGCGGGCCTCCCAGCAGAGCCTGGGAGGGACGTGTCAAACAGGAATGTTTTGGGGGAACTCTAAGTGCTGAAGAACATCCTCCCTCCAGCGTGCCTTCACAAACCCTCAGTAAAGCATCAAACAGGCCTACTGATCCTGACGCATAGTGTGTGGTTTTCTTGTGGAAATCAAGAGCTCAAGGCTTAAATCAAGATCAAGGTGAAGCCAAAACCAAGTGAAGTATAAACTTCGATGGGTTACACTTCTTTAGAAGTCCTGTTCCTCTGCGCCTCCGTTACCCAGGGGCACGTCTGTTCCGTGAGGACATGGTTGGGGTCTTGTCCATCTTTATGGTCCCTGCGGTACTCAGTAAAATGCCAGGCACATCCTGAGCATTCAATAAGCATTTATGGAATTAACATGGATACTTTTAATTGAGAGTGCTATTGACACAGCATTGTGTAATTTTAGGCATACAATGTATTGATTTGATACATTTATGTATTAATTTGATATATTTATGTATTGATTTGATACATTTATGTATTGCAATGGGATTACCACAATCGTCCCAGCTAACATCTCTATCACAATACACAAGTACTTTTTTTTGTGGTGTGAACATTTAATCTATTCTCTTGGCAATTTTGAGGTATATAATACAATATTGATGATAACTATGATCATTAAGCTGTCCATGACATTCCCAGAACTTTCTCATCTTCTGCCTGCAAGTTTGTCCCTTTGACCAACACCTCCCAATTCACCCCCGGCAACCACCATTCTACTCTGGGCTGCTATGAGTTCAACTTTTTTAGATTCCACATATTACTGGACAATGCACTCAGCACTGGTCCTCCTTGGTCTGATTGATCTCACTTATCATAATGCTCCCAAGGTCACCCATCCTGCTGCAAATGGCAGGATCTCCTTCTTTTGCATGGCTGAATAAGATTATTCTATTGTACATGCACCTCCTTTATCCACTCATCCATGAACAGACGCAGGTGGTGTCCAGGTCTTTGCTCTTGTAAAATAATGCTGCAATAAACATGGGAGTGCAGACATCTTCTCAAAATCCTGTTTTTATTTTCTTTGAATATACACCCAAAAGTGGGATTTCTGGGTCATGTAGTATAGTTTTATTTTTTGAGCAATCTCCATATTTTTTTCCATAGTAGCTGCACCAATTTGCATTCCCACCAACAGGGCACAGGGTTCCCGTTTCTCTACATCTTCACCAACACTTGTTTCTTGTCTTTTTGATGATAGCCATTCTGACAGGTGTGAGGTGATATCTCATTGTGGTTTTGATCTGCATTTCCCTGATGATGAGTGACGCTGAGCATTTGTTCATGTGCCTGTTGGGTCATTTGGGTGTGTTCTTTGGAAAAAATGTCTATTCAGCCCCTTGCCCATTTTTAATTGGATTATTTGCTTTCTTGTTATTGAGTTGAATGAGTTATATGTTTCGGATATTAACCCCTTATCCAATATATGGCTTGCAAATATTTTCTACCATTCTGCAGATTTCCTTTTCATTTTGTTGCTTGTTTCTTTTGCTCTTGCAGAAGCTTTTTAGTTTGATGTAGTCCCACTTGTTCATGTTTCCTTTTGTTGCTTATGCTTTTGGTGTCACATCCAAAAAAATAATGGCCAAGATCAATGTCAAGAAGCTTGTTTGCTTCTAGGAGTTTTTACGCTATCAGGTCTTAAGTTTAAGTCTTTAATCCATTCTGAGTCCATTTTTCTGAGTGATGTGAGAGTGATATGAGTGATATGAGTCCAATTTCACGTTTATGCATGTTGCTGTCCAGTTTTCCCAACACCACTTGTTTAAAGAGACTATCCTTTCCCCACTGAGTGTTCTTGGCTTAAGATACATTTTTTTTTTTTCTAATCCAGAGATGAGTCAAGAGCCTACTGTATTGACAGAGTTAACACTCATCTCCCAAACCAAAGGATTTTAAAGCCTCTGTCCAGTATTCTCTCAATCAGTCTCCTTTGGAGGCTTTTTTTGCCCAGCTTCATCCACTGCTGTACATTTGTGCAAACACATGTCTTCATCTAGTACTTCAACTTGTGGGAAGGAATTATATTCAGGCCACAAACCAGGGTGTGCAGAAGGACAGTCATTGTCCTGGTGGCCAGCACGGAATCAACGGATCATTTTCCAGGCCAGATTCCTCTTCAGCCCTGTGGCTCCTTCCACACCATCCCGAGATTTGCTCTCTGCCACCCTAACCACCCCCAGACAGTGGCGGCAAACCACACGTATAAGCAGATCACGTTTGGCCTCACACCACCTGCAACAAGTTTAAAGTCAAGGGACTAGCCTCTGATATCTGCCTAGCTCTGTATATTTTCCTGAATTCTTTCATGGGCAGCATTACCGAAGAGGTACACAGGGCAGGTTTTATTAGCCCCGTGCTGTGAGCGATCAAACAAAAGGTCAGAAGGTTGAAGATGCAGCAAGCAAGCAAGCAATGAGATTCCCACTCAGGATTGAAATCATATAGGCAGTTTTTGCATGTGAAGTCAGCCCTTTGGGGAACAAAATCTACCAGTTAAATAAAGCCAACGTACTTGTTCATCTGTTTCATTATTGTCTATTTGTTAATCTTCATATTTCTCCCATTTGGCACACTGTTTAACATAATAGTAAGCCTTGCTGAATATTTTAGAATTGATAAATGGGGGGAGCCTGGGTGGCTCAGTTGGTTAAGCGACTGCCTTCGGCTCAGGTCATGATCCTGGAGTCCCGGGATCGAGTCCCGCATAGGGCTCCCTGCTCGGCAGGGAGTCTGCTTCTCCCTCTGACCTTCCTCCCTCTCATGCTCTCTGTCTCTCATTCTCTCCCTCAAATAAATAAAAATAAAATCTTTAAAAAAAAAAATTGATAAATGGTACATCCACCCCCCCCCCCAGGTACACCATCAGTTTGTAATGATAAACAGGTAAACAATCAAAATACAGTGTTATAATTATGTTGATTTGATGAATATTTGTTGAGCACTTATTGTACGCCAGGAGCTGGAAAGAGACAGAGAGGCAGATCTAGTGTGGAATTTAAGCAATGTTTAAGAGTCCGAGGACTTGGAGTCATATCCCTGCTCGGCTACCTTAGCTTCCGCAAATTATTTCATGTTACGGAGTGTCAGTTTCCTCCTCTATAAGATGGAGACAGGGGCGCCTGGGTGGCTCAGTTGGTTAAGCGACTGCTTTCAGCTCAGGTCATGATCCTGGAGTCCCTGGATCGAGTCCCGCATCGGGCTCCCTGCTCGGCAGGGAGCCTGCTTCTGCCTCTGACCCTCCCCCCTCTCATGTGCTCTCTCTCTCATTCTCTCTGTCTCAAATAAATAAATAAAATCTTAAAAAAAAAAAAAGATGGAGACAAATAAAAAACAATTCACAGGATAGTTGTGAGGATATTAGTTGCTATATGCAGAAGATTCAGAATGGTGTCAGGTCAATGGGAACTGCTCGATAAGTTAGTTTCACTGTTATCACCAGTAGGGATCCATGACAGAAAGGGCAGGGTCTACAACTAGAGAGAAACTCAGATTTTTAAAATTACAAACTTAAATTCGGTGATTTTAAAAATAATTACAATCCACCAACATATATATACATAATATGGTCAACTGATTTTTGATACAGGTGCAAAAGGCATTTGATGGGGAAGTGATTGGAATCTTTTCAACAAACAGTGCTGGAAAAACTGGATATACATATGCCAAAAAAAAAAAAACAAAAACCCACCTTGATCCTCACCTCACACCATACACAAAATTTACCTCACAACGGACCACAGACCTACACGTAAAAACTAAAATTACAAAACGTCATCCTAAAATGATCCCTCATGCCCCTTTGCAGCCAATCCTCTCCCCCACCCCTCCCCGTATGCTTGAAAATCAATCATCTGCTTGCTTCTGTCACTATAGTTTTGCCTTTTATCAAGGAGGCAAACGCATGTGAAGTGGAATCACACAACATTTAGTTGAGTTTTTTGTGTGTCTGGCTTCTTTGCTTAGCATAATGGTTTTTAGATTCATCCATGTCCTTGCATATTTCTGAAGCTTGTTCATTTTTACTGCTGAGTGGTATTCCATTGCATGGATAGAACACAATTTGGTCATCTGTTCACATAGGAACACTTGGATTATTTGTATTTTTTGGCTATTACAAATAAAGCTTCCGTGGACATCTGAGTACAGGTCCTTGAAGAGACATCTTCTTCTCACTTGGATAAATACCTGGGACTGCTCGTGAGAAACTGCTAAACTGTTTTCCAAAGTGGAAAACAATTTTGCATTCCCACAGCCTCTAAGCCAAAGTGAGAGGAAGATGAGGACAGGAAGGACCACTGAGCTAGCCTCCAACCCTCAGAAGGGGCACATACAATGTCAGACCAAGAAAAAGAGCAATCTTTATTCCTAAGACAGGACCTCAGGAAGACAGAAGCACAAGTAAAGTGCAGAACAAACCAATACCCACTGCTCGAGCCCACACCAAAGGCAGGGCCTCGAGTTGGCCTGGTCTCAAAACGTCTTAAACACAAGCTCACATTCTTCATTCATGTGCTCACCCTTTGGCATGCAGAATTGCAAATATTTAGGGAACAAGAGGATGGGGACTATTGTATACACAGACCAAGGGCCCTCCTCCTGAACTGTTTCCACTTCATGTGAGTATTTAATTCATATTTGCCTCATTTGTTTGAATTCATTAGACAGGGACTGAAGTTACAATGAAACCCAATAGTTCTGTGAAATGTTAGAGGAAACATGAATAGCTGTGAAGCATTTTGTAAAAGTGTCTCCCTGCAAGTCCTTCATGGGCCACTTCAGCCACAAGGCCACAGACCCGGGCACATAGGGCTATTTATCCACTCGGCAGAGGAAGGACAGCACTGTGTGCTGGACAGGGCCGAGGGCAGGGGAAGGGACGCAGGCAGACCCAAAGGTCTAGCTGGCTGTACACATGGTTGCAGACTGTCGGGCCAGAATCAGCAGGTGGGGGTAGGGTGAGGTTTCAGACGGACTCCATGGTCCAGGGTAGGGCTTTTCAAATTACATCTGCAGAGCTTTGAGGTTCCACATCATGGACATGAGGGGATAAGGGGCCACCAACTGCCCTTCCTGGCCTTCAACCAAAGCAGCTCTGCTTTTAAGTGTTTTATATATTCAACTTTGCACAGATTTTGTTGTTTTTTTAAGAAAAAAAGAATCCTTGCTAAAATTTGAAAATGCCTAGTTCAGAGCAAGATCCCAAAAGAAAGCCTCTACAGAGGCAGAGAGAGCATACATGAGTAAAGCAGGTTGCAGGGCAAATCAAAGGGAGGGGTGGGGACTATGGCTAAGATAAATCCTCTAAAAGACAGCTGCAGCTCGACTCCAAAGAGGTAGACATTTCCACCCATGTCAGGGGCAGAGGTGCATGAGTGTGTCCATATGGATCAGACGTGGGCCACAGGAGAGAGGGGACTTTCAGAGGACCATCTAAATACTGTCCAAGAGACCTGCCTACAGAGGCATGAAGACCTCGGCCAGAGGTGGGTAGTTAAGCCTCAATTCCTAACAGCAGAGGAAGGAAATGTGAGTGGTCTCTGGGAGTAAACATATCAGATGTGCCACAAGAAGCATACTTGAATACTCCCAGTACAGACGCCAAAGAACCCACGGATGAACTCCAAGAAACTAAGTCTGCTTTGCTCATCTACTAACTTGTTACAGTTGGAAATATCAACACTTTGATTACATGAATACTGGTCATGCTAGACCTTTCCGGCTGCCATCTCTCCTTCTTCCCCCATTCAGACCTGGAGGGTCTTCTAGAAACTTCAGCCAGTATGCTGGGCAGGGCAGAAGGAAGAGGAATGTTTCCCACTCACTTCCTACCCAATGCAGACACACTCACATGCATGCTCTTTCACACACACACACACACACACCCCTTCCGTAATAGGCATGGCTGGGATGGGAGAGGGGACAGAAACTTTAACCTTGAATAAATCTGGAGGCCTTTTTTTTTTCTCAAACGCTGCATTGGGCTAGATATATTAATTACTAAAATAAAAACATTCTTGAGGCTAAAAATGACCGGAGGACTTTTTAATTCTTAAGAATGAGCTGGCTGACTCTGTTGGTCACCCAGGATTTCACCAAAGTGTGGAGGAGCCCATATCCCCAGGGAGCTGAGGGGGGAAGAATAAAACTGTTAAAGTAATAGTTTTCTTAATATATAGGGAAAGGGAAGGGCATTCCAGACCTTGGGAATAGGATGCCCAGAGGTATTAAAATGTGAGAATTTGAAGAAGAGCAGACAGGCTGGGGTGACCAAAGCAAAGGAAGTAAAAGGGGGAGATGGGGCCAGCTTGCAGGGAAGACTTGTTTTCAGTGCTCTGTAGTGTGTCCTTTATCCGACCAGAGAGAGGGGAGTTCTCTGAGGAGGCAGAGATATGCTCCATCAGGTACTTTCAGAAGATGTACCTGGGGACAGTGTGGACAGAGACTAGAGGACCTTTGGAGGTCCGTTGTGGTTGGGATGGGGAGAGGATGGATTCGAGAACCTCTTGGGAGCCAGAACTGACGGGAACCAGCCACTCTTCGGATGGGAGGAGTGGGGGGAAGGGAAGGTGAGGATGGCCAGTTCTTAGAGCCTGAGCAACAGGGAAGTAATGGTGCCAATAACCTGGATATGAGGTAGAGGAGGAGGAATGAAGAAGGAATATGATGAGTTCCGTTTCAGACGTGGTGAATGCCAGGTGCTACCGAGGCAGGACGTTCTGGGGAGGATGTGTGACAGCAGCTGGAAATCCTGGTCTGGGAGGTGCACAGAGGTCAGGGCTGTGAGACCAACTCTTCTCTCCCTGCTTGGCGTCCTCCTCGAGGGGGTAACTCCAGCATAAGGCACTCATCCACACTTGGAAAATTCTACCAATTATTTCTTAGCACATCTTAGGGGTAGAGGAGAAAAATGGATCTCCTCTTAACATTTTCATTACATTCATTCTAAAATTATACTCTCCTGATTTCCAAGGACTTCCAGTGCCTGGTGTTGATATATAAGCACATAACTTCACCCTCTGTATATAAGGCTGAATTACTTACGCCTCTTCCAGGGCTCGCTCCTGACATGGGATGTCAAACAGAAATAGAACATGCATCTCCTGCATCTGGGGGTGAAACCTTACAGAGAATTCTATGGGCTGCAATAAATAATCCCTGATGTTCCTGGAAAGGAGCTCCGTGCTCAGACAAGGTAGGGTCACTGCAGATTTATGAGTGTGTCCTCGAGTCCACAGGCTCTACACAGCGTGGGCCAGGGCCTGCAGACCGTGGGAGGTCTGGGGGAAATGCTACACAGGGGCAGCTGGTCCCATGGCTGGGACACCTGGGCACCTCAAGAGCCACATTAACAGATGCTCCCATGTTCTGGCTTTTTCACTGCTATGCTCACTGCTAGAAGAAGAACTTGAGGTTTACTGAAATCTGAGTGTGTTTTCTGACAGCCATTCAAGTGTGGTACCAAGAACACTGGGACACACTTGTACTGTTGCAAATCCAACATCTCCTGGCCACTCAGCATGCCCACAGTTGGCCTTAGATGAGCTGTGTGTGGATGAAGATTGCTCCCCTCCCTGTTCTTGCCCACTTTCCCTAACTGGCTTTCCTTCTCTCACGCACTCTCTCTCCCCCCAGATTTTCCTATAAAAACCCCTTCTTTGGGCATGCCTGGGCTACATTACTTTACCTGCAAAGATCTTCATTTTCTCACCTGCAAAATGAAGGGGCAAGACCAACTGCTCCTCAAACCTGAACATGCGGGTGCCTGGGTGGCTGAGATAGTTGGGCGTCTGCCTTCAGCTCAGGTCATGATTCCAGGTTCCTGGGATCGAGCCCCACGTTAGGATCCTGGCTCAGGGGGAGCCTGCTTCTCCCTCTCCCTCTGCCTCTCCTCCTGCTCATGCTCTCTCTCTGTATCTCTGTATCTCAAATGAATAAATAAAATCCTAAAAAAAAAAACTTGAATGTGCAAATTATTCCCCTGAGGTTGTTGATAAAACACAGATTCAAATTTGGAATCAGAATCCTGTGGCGAGGCCCAAGATTCTGTGTTTCTAACAAATTCACGGGTGATTTCAGTGCTACTGATCCGCGAAGCTCACTTTAAGCAGGAAGAGGAATCATGATGGCAAGGAGTCCTTCCCTGCAGGGTTCTCTCTGATTATGTCCATACTCCACTGGTAAAATCTGCTCACAGAACCGGGCTGGGGGTTCTGGGGATGCATCCAGCCCCAGAGGAGGAAAGGTGAATGTGGTAAAAATGTATTCAAAAGAATCCCATCGAATATTTGCCTTCAGGGGCATAGATGATCTCTAAGTACTCTTATGAGGCGATGTTCTAGAACATCTGTGGTTCTCTTCAACAGAGGGAGCTTATCTTAAAAGCTGTCCATGTATGAAAGAGTCTAATGGACTCACTGGTGTTGATGATGGATCATGGAGGAAAAACTTACAGAAATCATAAAGACAAGGGTCAACAAAGTAGGACCAAAAACATATAGATAGTTAACAAAAGTTAATTCATACAAAAGGCTAATAAAAGAACTTTAGGGACGCCTGGGTGACTCAGTTGGTTAGGCATCTGCCTTCAGCTCAGGTCATGATCCCTGGGTCCTGGGATCGAGTCCTGCATCGGGCTCCCTGTAGGGAGCCTGCTTCTCCCTCTGCCTGCCACTCCCCCTGCTTGTGCTCTCTCTCTCTGATAAATAAATAAATAAATAAACAAACAAATAAATAAATAAATACAATCTTAAAAAAAAGAATTTTAGAAAAAGTGTTTAAGGGGAAAAAGAAAAGAAGGTGCAAATAAACACAAAAGAAAACAGAAAAAGAGAAGTAACTACAGACGTAGAACATATTCTAGTAACTATAAAATAATATTATGAGCAGACACCAACAAATTTCAAAACTCAGAAGCAATGGGTGAACTGTTTAAAAAGTATAAAATGCAAAAATTTTAATATGAAAGACTGGAAAATTTATTTAGACCAATAATGCTTAAGAAATTAAGAAAATAAGAAAAAACCTTCTCTCTACCCTCACCCCCAGACACAAAAGCCAGGCCCAGAAGGATTGAAAGGTGAGTGCTACCAAACCTTCAAGTAATAATTAATATTCATGTTATATTAGTTGCCTCCTCAACAAAAAGGTTTTTTTTAAGAGGAGGAAAAAAATATAACCTTGATACCAAAACCAAACAAGGACCATATAAGAAAAGAAAATTATAGGCCAGTTTCACTTATGAAAAGAGAGGAAAATCCTAAATGAAATATTGACCAACAGAATCCCACATATATTTCAAAATAATTCACCATAATCAGAGTTTATCCCAGGTATTGAAGGATGAGTCAACATCAGGACAACTATCAATCTAATTCACAAAAATTAACACGGAAAACTCAGATGATGATCTTAACAGATAATGGAAAAGCATGTTATATGTGTCACACATTCTCATGACAAACATTCTCAAAACAGGGATATAAAGAGGCTCTCAAATTGATAAAGTTTACCTTTCGAAAACTATAGCAAACAAAATACATACTGGAGACTCTTTAGAAGGTAGAGAACAAAGCAAGTGTGTGCTCTCATCACTACTGTTTGCCATGGTTTGATAGGTCTTATCTAATTCAATAAGATAAAAAGGAAACAGAAGACTGAGAAAAGTAGGAGTTGCTAATATCTGAAGAGGCTATGCTCATTTACACAGAACACTTAGAGTAATCAAACTAATAAATGTGTACTGAACAGCTGGATGAGACGGTTCAGCAGGATTCCCAGACACAAGATCGACACGTGAACACAGCAGTGTTCAAAAAGCACTTCAGAATGGCAGTTTGAGAAGCTCCATATAACCTGTCTGTCTTAAGTCTGTTCAGTCTGCTCTAACAAAAGACTACAGACCGGGTAGTTTTTGAACAACAGAAATTTATTGCTCACAGTTCTGGAGGCTGGAAGTCTAAGACTGTGGTGCCAGTGTGGTTGGGTGAGGGCCCCCTATGAGGTTGCAGACTTCTCGTGGTATCCTCATATGGTGGAAGGGGTTAGGGATCCCTCTGGAGATGATTGGGCTCCAATCCCAACCATGAGGGCTCTGTCTAATTCCCTCCAAAAGCCCCATGTCCTAATACCATCACCTTTGGGAGTTAGAATTCAACATGTGGATTTGGGGCGTGGGGGACACGTTCCAACCATAGTACTCTCCCCAGTGAAACCACGGTAGCTGGTGAAAATTATAAAAACAACCATCTAAAGTCTCTAGAAATTGTCCTAAAGGTATACCGCAAAGGGAGAGACATTTATTCAAGAAAATCTAAATCTCAGTAAGACAGTGAGAGGGTCTGTGTGTTTGAGCCACAACCTACTCTTTACATGCCCACCCCATCCAGCTCAGTGTAAAAGAAGTTCTACTCTGGGAATATGTGGCCAAGAAGACAGGGCTCCCCCTTCCCCAGCTCTCATTGTGAGGATGCCGTTTCCCCTTGGGAGGAGCGGATTGCCCACGGTTCCCATCCCCCCACATAGCTCCTTGTTTCAGAAGTTCCATTGTAGGAGGATGAAACCCAGAGGTCTGGGGTCCCCTTCCTCCAGCACAGCAGCACTCCATCATCAAGTGGAAGTGGTGTGAGTAAGTCACAGGAAGAAGTAGCCCAAATGCCCATGGTCTCCATTCCTGCTACATTACCTTCTCTAGATAGCACCTATAGCCTTATGGGGGTGAGGGGTACGGGAGGTGTGAGAGGGACTCCCTATAATCAGCTGACTAAGAAAGAGAAAACTCAGGCATGGTTTGCAGATGATTTTGCCTTATATACAGGCACCATTCAGAAGTAGACAACCGAGAACCACTTCCTGGGACATCCCTGAAAGACGGTGGTGAAGAAAAATCCTCCCGGGAATCAGAACTTTGGGCAATGCATCAGATTGGTCATTTTTCTTAGAAGGAGAAGTGGCCAGAGGTAGGAGTCTATACTGATTCATGAGCTGTGACCAATGGTTTGGCTGGGTGTCTAGGGACTTGGAAAGACCATGATTAGAAATTCAATGATAAGGATGTCTGAGGAAGAGGTATACAGATAGACTTTTCTGAATGGATAAATAAGTCAATAAGTAAGTAAATAAATACATGCATGCATGCATACATACATATATTGTATCTTATATGACTGCTCATCAAAAGGTGACCTTGGCCAAAGCCTTTTTAATAACCTGGTGGATGAGATGATCTGTTCCATGGATACCAGTCAGTCTCTTTCCTCAACCATTCTTGTTACTGCCCAATGGATTCATAAGCAAAGTGGGCATGGTGACAGGGATGGAAGTAATGCATGTGCTCAGCAACGGGGACTTCTATTCACCAAGGCCAACATGGCTACAATCATTGCCAGGTGCCCCAATCTGCCAGCAGCAGAGACCAAACCTGAGTCCCTGAATATGCACCATTCCCTGGGGTTAGTCATTCATCAGGTTGACTCCATTGGACCCCTTCCCTCATGGAAGGGGAAACAATCTGTTCTCACTGTAACAGACACTTACTATGGATATGCGTTTGCCTTCCCACAGTGCTTCTATCAAAACCACCATCCGTGGACTTACAGAAGGCCTTACCCACCATCGTGGCATTCCACGCAGCATTGCTTCTGATCAAGGAACTCATTTCACAGCAAATGAAGCTCAGCAATGAGAACGTGCTCATGGAATTTGCTGATCTGTCCATATTATTCTTTATCCTGAAGCTGCTGACTTGATATAATGGAGGATTCCCCTTTTGAAGCCTGTTACGGCACCAGTTAGGTCGCAATTCCTTGCAGGGTTGAGGCAAGGTTCTCAGGAGTCTGTAAATGCCCCAAATCCACACCCAATATATGGTGCTGTTTCTCTCATAGCCAAGATTCATGGGTCCAGGAATCAAGGAGTGGAAATGGACATGGCAGCACTCACCCTTACCCCTATTTATATACTAGCAAAGGTTTTGTTTCCTGTCCCCCTGATCTGCTGGTCTATAGGTCTTAGTTCCAAAGGAAGGAATGCTCCCACCATGAAATACAATAATGATTCCGCTGACCTGGAAGTTAAGACTACCACTTGGCCACTTCGAGACCCTCATGCCTCTGAATCAGCAGGTGAAGTAGGGAGTTACTAACCTGGCTGGGGTGATTGATCCTGTCTACCAAGGGGACATGATTTAAATGATCAGCTGTGAATATTAAGCAGAACATGAAGGAAGCAAGACCATGAGAGGAGTAAGGGATGGTAAAAAGATAGTAAGATCAATGGATTGAAAGTCCCATGGGGTTAAAGTGTTAGCTGCCAGGCTTGGCTCCCCCAATGACTTTGCTGTTGCTGTCATTCACACATTAGATTCCCCTTATTTCTATTCTAAAGAGGAAGATCTAGATGAGTATTCAAATAAATACATAAGATGATGTCACAGAGTGATAAATGCAAGCAAGCAAAGAAAGCAGGGTAAAGGCATGGTCATGGCAGAGATGAGGGGCCATTTCAAACTGTTTGGTCAC
Source organism: Neomonachus schauinslandi (assembly GCF_002201575.2). Lineage (NCBI taxonomy): Eukaryota > Metazoa > Chordata > Mammalia > Carnivora > Phocidae > Neomonachus > Neomonachus schauinslandi. The sequence continues at coordinate 6,165,141 of NC_058417.1, read as the reverse complement.
GGAAGACCTCTGAGCAACAGGTGCTTATCCTCTGTAATGACTGTTTTGTGCCCAACATCTCCCCTTTCTAGTAAGGCCCAACCCCACTTCTGCGTCTTATCCCACTCCTGCCAGATAACTGTGCCTCCTTGTTCACTGGGAATTAGTACCTAGCAATTAGCTCCTTTATTTTTCCCTAGTCTGCCTCCAAATGTTTTCTCTTTCTCCAGTCTGCCCGCATTTCCTGCAGGCTCCATGAGTGGGAGACCTCTTTCCTCATAAAGCACAACCTCACCAATTTTGCTCCTTACCTATTATATTTCATCTTCTCCTGACTGCCCTGGTTCCTTGTCTCTTGCCTTCAAACAACCACAGGCCTTCCCATGTAGAAAAGAATGTTCTCTTGAACATCATTGATCCATTGATCTCACGTCACGTGGGAATACTCAAAAATGGACCTCAACCCTGAGTCTCCTCTCCTATAAAATGCTGAGAGTCAATATTATAGACCGTTTGCATCCACCCAAAATCCCCAGTGTGCTGGTATTTGGAGGGGGGGGGCCTTTGGGAGGTAACAGGTTAGATCAAGCTATGAGGCTGGGTTTTCATGGTGGGATTAGGGGAAGAGAAAGAGACACAATCTCTCTTTCTCTCTGCCCTGTGTCGACATAGCAAGAAGGTGGCTGCCTACAAGCCAGGAAGCAAGCTCTCACCAGGAACCAGATCTGCCTTATCTTGAACTTTCCAGCCTCCAGAACCGTGAGAAGTTAAGTGCTTGTTGTCTAAGCCTTCCAGTCCAAGGGTTTTTGTTCAAGCGGCCCGCACTGACTAAGACAGTCCATGAACCTCTCCCCCTCCTGCACAACCTAGCTTCATCTCCACCTTCCCCTTTCTTCCTTCCGTGACTGGTCTGTATACCTAAGTGAGTTTTCTCTTCTGCCCCTTCTCCTCCAACGTTCTAGTTCCAAGACTCATTCCATTCCCCCTCACAACATCTCTCAAATCTGTTCTCCCAATTCTAGGGCTACTGGTGCCATGTTGGCCCCCACCCTTATCATCTGAGGAATAAAAATCTCTAACAGCCTCCTCACTGGCCCCTGACCCCTGACTCACCTTCGTCTACTCTATCCTGCATAAATTAATTTTTCTAAGCTCCTATTTGGATCCTTTCCTGCTTAAAACTGTTTGTGCCCCACCCATGAAATTCCAGACTAAGGGGTTTGGACTTGGGCCTGGAGACAAGTCCTTGCAAACACGCCCTCGACCTATCTTCTTAGATGTGTTCCCCATCACACCCCGCCCCAGGAACTCTTCTGTTATCACCCAGCCTGCCCTCCCCCGACCTGCACACACTTCCTGCATGCCACACGGCTGTCTGCCTTGTGACATCTGACTCCGCCTCAGGCACTGCCTCCCGCCTCATAATGACGATCCGACATGCGGTATCTGAGTGCAATCCATCACCATGTGCAGGGTCTGAGCTCAGAACATCAACATTTTGGAGAAAAAAGACACCCCTGCACCCTCATATGCAAAATCAGTAACTGGGCTAGCTGACTTCTCGCTCCAAGAGGGATTCCGTCACTTGCCCCAAATCAAACAGGGATAAGGAGGCCCAAATCATTTTACTCCCCTTGCCCCATACCCACTAGCTGGTTTTTTTAAAACTATAATTAATCTACAATGTTATATTAGTTTCAGGTGTACAACGTAATGATTGGACAATCCTACACGTTTCTCCATGCTCCCCGTGATAAGTGTAGTCAGCATCTGTCCCCAAGCAATGTATTACGATCTTACTGACTATATTCCCTATGTTGTTCACCTCTGTGACTTATTTATTTCATAACTGGAAGCTTGTAGCTCTGATCCCCTTTACCAATTTCACCCACCCCTCCCCCGACCTCTCCTCTGCAACCATATCGACTTGCTTTCATTCCTGCAGCACGCCAAGCATCGTTCTATGCACTGGACACACAGCAGTGAACAAGACGCCTGCCCTCCCCGAGCTGACATTCTAGAAGGGGGAGGTAATCATTAGACAAAGTAACTAAGTAGAATGCACAGAATGTTGGGTAGTGAGTTCTATGGAAGCGGGGGAGGAAGTGTGAGTGGGAGGGCACTGCAGGCATGGGGGGTCAGCACAGGGCAGGCAGGTGACACAGGAGCGAAGGGGAGAGAGCTCCCGGATTGCTCATGAGCAGCAAGGAGGTCCACGTGGCTAAAGCTGAGGGGCCAGGTGGGGAAGAAGGGATGGTCAGAGACCTCTGGAGACACCGCTGGGGGTGGGGGTGGGGGCAGCCCTCAGGGCTGAGTGAGAGGGGACACACCGGGGGTCCGGAGACAAGCAGCAGCACTGCTCTGCGGAGAATGGTGCTATGGCAGGACAAAGGCAGGAGGTCCGTGGGATGCGTGGCAAGAACCGGAGAGAAGATGATGCCGGCCGAGACCGTTATGGGAGCAGCAGAGGTGGTAAGAAGAGGTGGGATCCGGGATTTGGCTGGAAGGCAGGGCCAAAGGATTTGCCGATGCGTGTGGACAACGAGAGACAGAGAGGTGTTCGGGGCAACTCAAAGGTTTTGGCCGAGCAAACGGAGACACAGAGTTGCCCTTCACCAAAATAAAGTCTGTTGGAGAAACAAGTATGGGAGAAGATAAGGAGCTCAACTGTAAATAACAGGACATGAGATGCCGCGCAGGCTTCCAAGTGGAAAAATTGTGTAAGAAGTTAGATAAATGAGCCTGGGTCCAGGGGAAGATTGAGGTTGGAAATATAAATTTGAGAATTATCCATTTACAGGGGGGTAGAGTTCTGAAGCTGAATGAGATGATCTAAGGAGTGTGCATGTGTGTGTCCTTATTGTTGTAAGTTTCTTCAAAGCAATGCCTATCACCTGTATTTTATAAGAACTGTGTATACATCAGAACTGTGTATATATTAAATAGCATATTAAGCTCGCACTTTTTAAGCACAGACCTCAACAAAATAAAACGTGCACCACAAATTCATCAGCCAAGAGCTTGGGAAGACTGAGATTATTTTAAACCATCCACAGACATGCGAGGAGGAGGAGTAAATTTTACCGTGCTTGGAACCTAACAGGCTTGTAATGAACTTTGATGTTTATCAGGTGATTTGTGAATGATTTGGGAAAAAAACAAACTCTAGCCTTCAGATTAACAGTTACTTGCATGGCTATGAGCAAATCGCTTCTCCTCTCTGAGCCTCTGTTTGCCCAAATGCAAAAAAAAAAAAAAGAAAGAAAGAAAGAAAGAAAAAGAAAAAGAAAAAGGGAATGGAACAACTCGATTGACCCTTAACTCTCCCTCTGTCAGAAACTGAAACCTTAACCTTTCTGGGAACTGATTTGGTTTTTGGCTAGATGGCTCCCCCAAGTGGTCAATGGGGGTGAATGCAGCTTGCATGTCAGGCCTTTATTAATTGAGCCCATAGACTCATCATTCAGACACCGTGGCTACCATTTTAGATGCATTCTCTCATTAAATCCTCACCAAAACATTAGGAGGCAATCATGTTTTTATCCCCACCTCACAGAGGAGGAAACGGACACCGGATCAAGGTTGCAACAGTAAGCGATGATCCAGGATTCACACCCAGGCGGTCTGAGGATAATGAATGTCTGAATTCCCAACTGCTATGTCCATCAGGAATAAGAACGGATGAACAGCCAAGGCCAAAAAAGCTTTCTTGGTGTTGGCACCTGACCGGGAGAGGTTATGAATGTCTACTTGCATGTGGAAAAAGTCGAAGAGCCTCCCTACTCCCCACCTCGGGTCAGAAAGCATTTCAGCAGCCAGCCGAGGGTCCCAGGGACCCCAGAGCCTCAGCCCCACACTATCAGCCACATCACAGGGGCCTCTCAAGCCAGGAGGCCTGGAAGGTGTATCATCTGCTGCTGGTGGTTCCTTTGGATCAGTGTATCGAAATTAGCTTGCTTTGCTCTGCTGGCTTCCAGGCAGTTCTGGAGAATGTTTCTGATTTGGGGTTCAATTAAGTGACTGAGATCAAGTGACCAGAAAGTGGCGGAGCCTGGGGAAACCCAGGTCTTCTGAACCCCCATCCCAGTCTTTGCCCTCTCTCGCATGCTGTTGCTTAAAAATTAATATTCTATGTTAGTAAAATTCACTCATTTGGGTATACATTTCTCTGAGTTTTGACAAAGCACAGACATGTCTCCAAGTTTCGATGTCTTTCCCCGATGCACCTGCTCTTGCGTGCTTTCCAGAGTCCTCAGGTAGGTTGCCTCTTGAATTCTGCCTGGAGGTCTTGGCTGTCATTGGAGGGAGAGATGGGCTGGAGTGGGCGTCCTGCATGGTGGCCGGCCAGAAGCCCTCTAGGTGGTTTCAGTATCTTGGAAAAAACGACTGATTTGCTCGTTAGCTAGGCTTAGTGTGGAAAGAAGTGAGAACTCAGACCACTGCCCCGAAGCTGGTAGTGGATTGATCCCGGTGGGGATCCTGGGGAGAAGGACACTGCAGGATCTACAGTAGAAACGGGGCTCAGACGCTGGCCCTGTAGGTTGCTTGGGGTCCGTGGCAGCCGTAGGGCCATCAGGCTGGGGTGTCGAAGGAATTTCACTCTATACCGCCTGTCTCTAGGCCATGGGTTTCTGTTCCTGCACAAAGAAGAGTGCTTGCTCTCTGTGTGGATACTCTCCACCTCGTCGCTCCTGCCTGATTGGACTCGGACTTGCCCACAATGTGCACAGCATGCGTCCTCTAACTTGGGGACACTCCATTCCCATGCTTCTGTTCAGTATGGCTCCCACTGCCCCCTGCTTCCTCATCTCGGTATTTCCCTGTGTGCAGTCCTGACAAAGAACAAATGATGGGTCCACTCATTTTTTTTTTTTTTTTTTTTTTTTACACCAGGCCCTGCCGTGGGGTGGCTGAGGGCTGGACTGATTTTCCATGATCCAGGAGACCATCACTCAGCGGCCAAGAGTGGAGGGTGGTGTCGTGGGTTACTTTTGCGGCTGTCTGAGGGCATGTCACCCGAAATGCTTTGTCTAACACAAGCAGGATCGCCAAGGTTCTTCCCCTACGACTTTTGTGTTCCTGTCCCCTAGCAGGTTTTTACAATTTGTTGTGAAATATTTCCGATAAACAAGCGTATACAAAAGATGTGTCGTCTAAAGTACCATATGATCTCACTGATATGAGGAATTCTTAATCTCAGGAAACAAACTGAGGGTTGCTGGAGTGGGGGGTGGGATGGGAGGGATGGGGTGGCTGGGTGATAGACACTGGGGAGGGTATGTGCTATGGTGAGTGCTGTGAATTGTGCAAGACTGTTGAATCACAGATCTGTACGTCTGAAACAAATGATGCAATATATGTTAAGAAAAAAAAAAAGAAGAAGATAGCGGGAGGGGAAGAATGAAAGGGGGGAGATCGGAGGGGGAGACGAACCACGAGAGACGATGGACTCTGAAAAACAAACTGAGGGTTCTAGAGGGGAGGGGGCTGGGAGGATGGGTTAGCCTGGTGATGGGTATTGAGGAGGGCACGTTCGGCATGGAGCACTGGGTGTTATGCACAAACAATGAATCATGGAACACTACATCAAAAACTAAAGATGTAATGTATGGTGATTAACATAACATAATAAAAATTAAAAAAAGATGTGCCGTCTAAAGAATAAAGCAAACACCAATGTCCCACTGTGATCTAGCTCAAGAAACTGATTATTAATACTATCTTAGAGGTATTGGTCCCTCTGTCTGTCTCCCTGCCTCTGCCCAGAGAAAAACCAATATCCGATGCTTTGAATTAATCATTCTTTTGGTTTGCCTAAGAGTTTTCCCACCTCTGAATGTGTTCTTAAAATAGTATCTTCCTCGTTTTTTTCTGGTTTTGAACTTTATGTGAATGGATTCACAGCTGATCGAACCTTCTATGATCTGCATCATACATTCAGTGTTATGCTTTTGGGATCCGTCCTATTGATACATGGAGGAGTCCTCCACTTTCAGTTCTTTATAATACCCTGTTATTATGTACAGACATATCATAAGAGATTATATATAGCTGTAGCTATATGTGTCTACCGATGCACGGTTATATATCTGCTACTGGTGGACATTTGAGGGTTTCTGGGTTTTGTTAGTATAAACAACATAGACATTCTTAGATATTTCTCCTGGTGGATGTTGGCAGGGCTCCTCTGGAATGCATGCTTAGGGTGGGACTGCTAGATTGCAAGTGATCGATCTACTCAAATTTATTAGGTTACAGCAATTTTTTTCCCTACGTGTTTATGTCAATTTATACTCCCAACAGTAGTGAATGAGAATTCTCAGAGTTCCTCATCCCCACCAACATTTGGTTTTATCCAAATTAATTATGGGCATTAAAATTAAAACTAAATGTTCCTAAGGCCACGGAGGATGAAAATGGTATCTCACTGTGGTTTTAATCTATCATTCCTGAATACCAATTATGATCAGGCTTCTTGGCATATGTCGATGGTCTCCTGTTCAGACACCTGCTAATGCCTTTACACATTTTTTTTATTGGGTTGGCTGTACTTTTCTGGTTGAGTCATAGGAGTTTTTATATATTGTGGATGCCCCGAGTCATTAAGGTATTATTTTCCATTGTCTTCTAAAGCTTTAAAATTCTGCAGTCTGTTGGTATTCCAGATCCACCTGGAATTGATGTTTGTGTACAGTGTAAAGTTAGAGGACTCTAAGTTCACTTTTTCATTTTCATCCTAAAGACCTATTGTCCTGGAGCCACAAGGAATGCCCACACCATTGAAATTTGACACTTTTTAGAGCCAGCAAGTGATTTCCTTTTTAATGTCACTCTTGACTTGAAAAAAATACGTATATTCTGTAATCGAGTGCGGAGTTTTCTAGGTGCATTGGATCAAGCTTGTTTGCTTCTTTGTTCAGGTCTTCTATGTGTATGCTGACTTGTTTGTTTAGTAGCAGAGGAAATCCAAAGAAAATAGAAGGAAAAAAAGAATGAGGAGCAGAAATGAATGTGGGAGGATCCACAGACAAAATGCAGTGGAGGGAACCAGTAAGACAACATTGATTTCTCTGAAAAGGGCAATGAAAGGGTAAATCCCTGGCAAGATTACTGTATAAAGAAAAGGTGAAAATTAGTGTAGGACTGAATAGGGAGCTATAGTTGTCATTGGACTTGATGTGGAGACTAGACAAATCATGATTAGTTCTGTATCCATTAAAGTCAATGAAACATAGTTTGAAAATCCTCAAAAACACACCGTACCGGATGCCTGGTTTTGGGGGTAGTTTGCCCAAACATTTATGGAACGGAGAACTAGAAACTGCGCCACATCTTCCAGAGAACAGAGTAAGAGGGGGTCATTTGCATTACCATTTTTTGAGGAACTGAATGGAGACATTAGGACGAAACTCATGCATATACCAAAATTCTTTGGATTTCCTCTGCTACTAAACAAACAAGTCAGCATACACATAGAAGACCTGAACAAAGAAGCAAACAAGCTTGATCCAATGCACCTAGAAAACTCCGCACTCGATTACAGAATATACGTATTTTTTTCAAGTCAAGAGTGACATTAAAAAGGAAATCACTTACTGGCTCTAAAAAGTGTCAAATTTCAAATACACGCCACATATATCATTATCTGTAACTGCAATGTATTTGAAATACAAGTCAATAACGGAAAGATGTGTGGAAATTTTAAAATATGCGTGTTGGATAACTCCTTGAGCAAAACAGGAAACCATCATGGAAATGTAAAGAAAGCCTAACACAGAACAATAATGAAGCTACCACGTGTCAGAACGCATGGGGCTCATTAGTAGCCGGTCTTAGAGGGAGGTACAGAGCCCAAAACAGAGCTTATGTTAAAAAGAATAAAGTCTCACAATCACTGAGTCTGCTGTCCGTGTAAAGAAGTGAGAGAAATAACATTTTAAACCTAAAGGAAGGAGTAGAAAATAAGAGGTATTAAAAATAAGAGCAGAGGGGCACCTGGGTGGCTCAATTGGTTAAGTGTCCGACTCTTGATTTTGGCTCAGGACATGATCTCAGGGTCGTGAGATCAAGTCCCATTCCCACTACTTTACCTCCCCCAACTTTTGTCTAGAATATTGCAAGTCCCTTTCTCCCTCCCTTCCTTCCTTCCTTGTTTTTTTTTTGTAGGCTCCATGCCCAGCTGGAGCCCATTGCGGGGCTTGAACTCATGATCCTGAGATCAGGCCCCGAGCCGAGATCAAGAGTCAAATGCTTAACCGACTGAGCCACCCAGGCACCCTGATATTGCAAGTTTCTTAACTGGCCTTAAAAAAATTATAATAATCAAGGAACAGTAATAATAATCACATGCCAACAAATGTAACAATATAGATAACATAGGAAAATCAATTTCCAGGAGCTGATGCAAAAAGAATTCTCATAAATCATCCTCTAAAGAAATTCACAGTGATTAAAAATCCTCTCACAAAGATAACATCAAGCCAAGATAGTTTTACAGGCAAAATTCTAAAAAGATTTCAAGGAATACATTATCCCAATTTTATGTATAAAATTGGGGTGATCTCTTCCAGACAAGAGAAAAGAGAGGAAAAACTTCAATTCGTCCTACAAGGCAAACATAACCTGATTTAAAAAAAAAGAAAAAAAGTCTTACAAGGAAGGAAAATGATAGGCCCGTATCACTCAGGATTATGGAGGCGAGAATCTTAAACACCAGCAAGCTGCGTTTATCCTAGTAATTAAAGAGTGGTTTCAAGGATGGCTGAGTATTAGAGAAGAAAGTAAGCGTGATCCCCATGTGAACACACCCATCAGGAACACCATTAACGGTGTCTTACTGCGGTGTCCTGTCAGAGACGGAAGGCACTGGTATCTTCTGCACGCAAAAAAGTGCCTGCTTCTATATACACAGTGCTTAAACTCTGCTTACTAACTATTGACTACGTGGTCAGCTAAATCTATATTCACCTATTTGCTTTCAGCAGAAATATGCCACAGATAAAGAAACCTGATTCATTCTGCATTGTTCTGAGGAAAAATCATTGAGGCTCAAAAGAATGAAGTGTGATCTTCAACAAGCGTGAGAACGTGGAGATTATATGGCTTTTGTTTAACAGAAGAGCACTCTCACCATATGACGGCTACGATGACCTATCCCTGGGTCACAGGATGGCTGAGACTGACTTCAGGTAACTCCCAGCCAAGTAAGGGAGGAGATAACCATCCCTGCACATGACGAAAGCTGCACGGAGATATGGAAAAAAAAAAAAAAGAAAGAAAGAAGTGGTTTGAGCTCAGAGGACGGAACTGGGAAGTCCTCCCAGAGGTGGTACCATTTAACCCAGGTCTTAAAGAATAACTAGGTGCCCTCAAAAGACAAGCGGAAAAAAGAGTTTCTGACAGAAGGAACCGGCTTAGACAACAAGAGGCACTGAAGGGCAGAGAGCGGGTCGGGCGAACCATGAAAGGTCGTGCATGGCACAACAGATCTGTAAAGCAACATCTGTCCAAAAAACAACATCTGTCCCGGCCCCCCTACCTCGCTCTTTACCCCACACATGGGATCAGGAACCCATGGAGCTAATTCCACCTCCTACATTTTCTCTTAAATCCTCTCCTCTCCATTCCCACTACTTTACCTCCACCAACTTTTGCCTGGAATATTGCAAGTCCCTTCCCCCCGTCCTTCCTCCCTCCTTCTCTCCCTTCCTTCCTTTCTTTCTTTTCTTCTTTTTGTAGGCTCTGTGCCCAGCTGGAGCCCAATGCGGCGCTTGAACTCATGATCCTGAGATCAGGACCTGAGCTGAGATCAAGAGTCAGATGCTTAACTGACTGAGCCACCCAGGCGCCCCGATATTGCAAGTTTCTTAAGTGGCCTTCAAATCTCCCCACTTCCAGCCTACGTCGTCACTGAAACGTTCTTTTCTTTTCAAGATTTTCTTCATTTATTTGTGGGGGGTGGGGGAACACAGAGGAAGAGGCAGAAGCAGGCTCCCCGCTGAGCAGAGAGCCCAATGCGGGGCCCGATCCCAGGACCCCGAAATCATGACCTGAGTCGAAGGCAAACACTTAACCGACTGAGCCACCCAGGCGCCCCTGGAATGTTTTTTCTAAAGTATAGTCAAACCATTTCGTCACTTAAAATCCCATATGGTTCTCCAGCACACGGGAGAAAAAGCTCATCCTTGGCGTGATGTGCAATTTCAGGTACGATTAAGACCCTGTCCAGCTTTTCAGACTCATGCCCTACTTCTGACCCTTCCAGACTCCTCACTGGCTCTGTGATGGCACACAGGTTACTAGTCCTAGTTACTAGGATAGGTTACCAATCACAGCGAGCCCACTTCCTCTTTAACATGGAGAGAGGAGTTCCCACCCATGTGTTCAGATTAAATAAAACTATACATCAAGTAACATAAAAGCTTGGCCTTCATCCTGCACATCCCCAGGACTTATTAAAGAATTTCAAACAGAAGAATGATGCAATTCAATCAGCACTTTAGAAAGATGAAGGGCAGTAGTGGGGACAGATGGAGGGGGTGAGGAAGGTGAGGAAGACCAGCAAGCAGGAGGAAATTCATGGCGAGAAATGAGTGTGTCATGTCAACCAGACTAGAAACAAAGGAACTAGGGAAAATTAAGGGATCTAATCTAAAGCATTTGGTTCCTAACTGAAAGGAAAATATTTAGGAACAGAAGCTGATTCTAACACGTTTTGATGCTTTTTCTGCCCTCACTTGAAACAACTCTCCATGCTTTGAAATTGGATTCACTTTATAGAAACAGGCAGAAGTGTACTGGGATCCAATCTTGCAAGTAAAGAAATTAAACTGGGAAATGCCATTTGGGATTAAAAGTGAGCAGGGACAATTGTGTAACGATGCTTCTAACCAATATGCTTAAAATCATTTTTCTGAAGAAATGAAAAGTGTTCTTATCAATGGCTCCAGGGACTGGAATAAATGTAGAGTCTGTAAAACAGGTAGGAATCATGTGCATGTAACAAATCTTGGCTTAAAAAAAACGAAAACAAAACCTAGCCACTTTATAAACACATCTTCTAGTTTGTTAGTTTGTTACATTGCCAAATAGGAAACACAGAGTTTCACGAGTAGACTATGAAGCATCAAAAGACCTAGATGGTTTGACTACCAAGTTCTTAACACTGGGACCCTGAGTGGGGGACTGTCTATCTCAAAGACTTGTGTTCACATTACATCTGTGTGGAAGAGCCAGGAAAACCTAGAAGTCCCATTTTGCAGTTCTTCAGCAAGATGTCCATGTAGACAGGAATTTCAAATGCAGATAGAAATTTGATTCCTTCTACATTCTCATGACTCAATTGTGACTTCACACTGTGCTACACAGACTGACAATTTTAGATAGCAGGGTCGCATCTTACAGTTAAGAAGTATGATACACTTTGGCACGTCCTCTGAAAAACAAAATAAAAATGCTAACGCAGAAATTGCGTTACCTTATAATGATTTCAAGGTTTGAGATGAGAATTCCTGGATATCCGTTTATCGGAAAGAATTCCTGGATGCTCGTTTATCTGAAAGAAATACATCAATTTAGAAGATCTATGGAGGCTGATGGTTCACATACTAACGGTATTCCTTATACGCGTAGTCTCGCGCCAACTTTCCATGACACCTGTTTCTTGGAGTGTACTCTAGGACTCGCTAGTGCTATTGGATTGTCCCTTAAACCACTTCATGAGGTATTTAAAAGAGTTAACAAGTTCAGGACCAATAGGCTTTAGGGTCTCGATCCCTTACATCCCAAGTAACGAGCACAGAGGCTATGGATGGGGCTGGTGCATCCAGCCCTGGCTGAGAGCTGGAGACACAAACCTCCTGGGACCTCCGAGACACTTTCGAGACCTTCTGTGTCCTGCATCTGTCCTCCTGCCGCTAAGACAGATGGACGGAACCGGTAAGTGAAAAAGGACTTTAATACTAACTCAAAGCTAGCTTAAGTTCCTCTCCTGCCACACCAGGTCATCATGCTAATGGGGACTCGAGGCCTCGATCCTGAATTCTTAGGTGTGCTGTGCCTGAGAATTCGATTGGATTTAGAGCTTCTCTGGTTAGTTCCAAGGTACCCTCCTTCCTCACAGCTGCCTTTATATTGGCCACCAAGCCCCACTATGGCCCCCAGAACCTTTGATGTTGACTCATCCCCAAGACAACAAAGGTGGCCTGGTAAGGTTTATGAACAGAGGATGTCCAGGTGTAGTTGGACACTCTTCTACTTCTCAACTCTCCTGTACTCCACTGTCTGATGCAGTATTTCCTACGGCACATGTTATAGACTTGGATTTGAATCTCAGCTCCCCTCCATACTGTTACCAGAGACAGAAGTTTACTTCTCCCAACCCTGTTTTTTCTCCAGAAAAACGGGACACTGCAACCTGACTTTGGGAGGCTAGTCAGGATCAACTGAGATGAAGAGTATAGGTAGAGTCCCACGAAGCATGAAGCACGGAGTCTACCTATTTCTCACGATACTGTCTTGCACAGCTGGGGCCTGGAAGCGCCCGAGGCCATCCCTTCCCCTAGCAGCTAAGGTGGAGCTGGGGAGGTCAGGGTATCCACAGCCATCCCTCGGAGGACGTTGGATACTTACCACGGCTGGTTCTGGAGCGATGACCTCCTGCATCTCTGATCGGGTTAGAAACAGGCAAGGAAAAGGGGAAGGTGCCGAAACTGCATGTGATCAGTGAGCCAGGATCTGGTCAACAACCGGGAGGTGGTAGCGTAACAGATAAATTCAGTGCTGGAGCTTCGAAGCTCTTGTCTCCCATTGCTTCCGGGCCTCTGTGGCTTTTTGCTCAACTCCGTCTGTCCTCCTACCCACCAACCTCCCAGGTCTGACCTCCACAGGGCTTTGACCCAGAATCCCCCTCCTCGTCCCCCTCTCCTGGGTGGTGAGGACGGCAATCGGAGCTGGTGTCTCGTGCCCACCCAGCAGCCACAGCACCTGGGGCAGAAGGCAGGGCTGGCGAGCAGGCATCAGGCGAGGCAGCCCGGGTTCCTCCGGGCTGGGGATCGCCAGCATGTCACAGGTGGAAGAACGGTACCCTTTTCCTTTAGCATCGAGAAAAGCTAGGGCAGGTGAGGGCAACCAACAAAGGAACAAACCTGAAGAAGAGACCGCATCCCACCTGCTCGGACAGAGGGCAAAGCAGGGGCTTCACAGATACACCTGGGGGTTCAAGATGAGTAAGCGAAGAGCTACAGCAACCGCAAGATGGGAGGAGAGAACGAACGGAGCCACAAACACTTCCATAAGAACAGAATTTCTCCCAACGTGAAATGCACAGATAATTTAATGGAATTTACTTGATTTTCCCCTCTCAGGGTCTGACTTCAGGAAATCAAATTACAAAGTCATCATCACATCCTAGATTTATTACAACTGACCTGCAGGCAAAAGGATAGAACTATTACATAAACACTTCGATTCCATGTATATATCTTAAATAGAGGAGGGATTCAAACAAGAATACAGGATAAAATATTCCCAAGCTCCAAGAAGCAGGTATGTTACTGAGCTTCATTTGTACAGACAAATAAGGCAATATCCCTGCACATTAGCTTTTCGATAATTTTTATACATTTTTCTATGGTACAAGAGAAAAATAACCAGAGCTCACAATGTACAGTTCTTACACTATTTTCACAGTTTGTGAACACTATACACCCTTTTGTTTTAATAAAGATACATTGTAATAAATTCCTTGCCCTTAAGTTTATAGTTTATAATAATCTATGATTAATACACTAAAATTGCCTTTCGATGTGGTCATCCACACAAGAGAACGGTCAGATGAAGCTCCTGGACAGTCAGAATTGCTTTTATCCCCACGCGTCCGATGGCAAAGTGACCCTACGCGGAGCCAGACGGGAAGTGGACAGCAGAGCAAGAGATCTCCTCCTGAGTCCCCGGGAGCAACGGAGGATGATGGCTTGGTGTGGTCGAAGGAAGACGTGCAGCAACGCTTCCTTTCAGAACACTGGGAAGTCTAAGGTTTAGGAAGCCTGGGTTGGGGGGAAATTGGGGAAACAAGGCGAGTGGACCGAAGCGATAATTCATTTCTGAGTTCTGAAATTTACAGGGATGTAACGTGAATCAGCACCGCTTTCCCTCGACGGTTTTACAGCGCTTGGGACAGCCGCCCTGGGAGGGGCCCCCCAGCACCAGCGGCTGTCACCTGCTTCAGCCGGCACCACCGGCCTCGGCCCACGGCTGCTCTCTGCGCGTGCACCGCCACACGGAGCTGCACGCTCAGGGCCAGCGCGGCCACAGCGGCGCCCAAGGGGAACCTGGCTCATGAGGAAGGGAAGAAGCATAGCAACAGGGGCGGATTTCAGTGGCCTCACAACCATTCTGGGGCAGTTTGGGGGTTTGGTGTGCTTGGGGTTTTGTGGGGGGTTTTTTTGTTTTTAATAGAATTCCAATTCCAAAAAGTAACAGTGATCTGCCAGAGACTCTCACAGGTGACGAGCTTCTCTAAGAGACCCTCATCTGGTCAAATGTGTCTCTAGAAGACACTTCTTCATCACCTACCACATCGGCAGGGCCCCACGTTTCTGAGCCTTTAAACGTTGGAGCATAGGAGGGATTTGGGGCTAAACGTCCCTGGTAATTAAAAAGCGTTTTGATACAGGAGCAGGAAAAAGGCAAAATATTGGATTAAGCAAAAGTCACAGAGCGGCAACAGACCAGGCGGGCAGGGAGGGGGATTCAGAAACCAAAGATCTGGGCCAGTGAGAGCAAAAGACTGGGGTTTGGTCTTGTGCTGCCTACAAGCAACCTCTATGTAATCAGTCAAGGCACATCGCTTCTAGCTGCTTCTCCCTGTGAGTGAGCTATGATGGCTAAAGTATCAGGCTTGGGACCGGGACCGAGGGGGAATCTGCTACGAGTTGTTCCAGATCAGATGCCAGAATTGGAAACATCTGTACACTTTGCCCTCAGTATGTTTTTCTTGTTTCAGTCCGGGTGGTTTGTGGCAGATGGAACATCAAGTTGGCAGCACACCGAATTTTGAGAATGAAGATTCTTAGGATCAGCACCTTCTTTGACAAGTGGCAGACTCCTGAGTCTTCCCTATGAAGAGCAGAAGGACCGGTAAAGGAGAAAAGAACACATTCTGTCCTGTCTCAATATTTCACTGTCCACCTCTTTGAACACAACATGGTTTTTGGTAAAGATAAATTCATTCTAATTTAACGTGATATTTCAAACAGGAAATTTGGCTGAGCACATCGACCCCCGAACATCGACGGTGACGGTAAAGCAACAGAATATCAAATCAGTAAATCTATTGCACTTGGTGAAGAAAGTAAATTCCTCCTTTGTCCCCCAGCTCCAGAGGGCCGTGTGTCTCGTCGGCAGCATCAGCTCCTCTCACTCAAGCCCGAGTCTCTCTGTTCAGACATAGTACATCCATCACTGCGTTCTTCCGGCATCTGGAAGTCTGACAAAACACCACCCCAGTAGCTGCGTCTTCAGGTTTCGAGTCTAGAAATGAATTTAAGATGTGATCTAATCACAGTCAACAAATTGATCGTACTGACTTCCACATTTCATGACTAAATTCATCACAAAAGAGCAGGATGAGGTCTCTCTGACCAGCACTAACACTGTGTGATCAATCGGGTGCCACGGGATGCATGTTCTAGGTGACGGGAGCATACAGACATGATGGAAACGAACACCAATCTTATTGCACATGGTGTCTGGGCGAGCAATAAAAACACTGTGATACGGGATGAAAATTCTTTACGTCTTGCTTCCTCTCAGCCCTTTTTTCTCGAGTCTGACGTAGCAGCGAGATCAGTCGACATACATGGGAGAGCTGGGAGTCGCTGGCATCTGATCCAGGATTTTACAAACATAGCAGGCGACCTCTACGGTACGTTCTTCATACATCAAAATAAAGGGATGTTTCTGCAAGAAAACGGAACAGAGAGAAAGAAAAGAAAAACATCAAAGTTCGTGTCAGAGGCCACAGATCGTGACGGGGCACAGAACGGAAGGCTCCAACCACACGTGGCTGCACAGTATTGTGGCACTGGCTCAGAGGGCAAGCATGGCCCATACTTCATGGAGACGTGGTGCTGGGTGCGGGCATGCCTGATGTGGAAGAGCCGTCCGGGCAGTGAAGTCGGGAAACTATTCTCTACACCGGGGAGCATCTGTTGAGGCAGAGAGCAGAGCTGGGGCCTCTGCCGCCATCTGAGAGCCAAGAGAGCTGCATGAATACCGGTTGCCATTCCTCTTGGGACACAGACGTCAACTTCACGTCCCATTTCCCCACGTGAAGCAGAAGGATCTTAGAGAAAAGACTCTGCCAGTGCCTTAGACCCCGCTCCAGGCAGCTCAACGGGATCTCATCCTATGAGCTTCTGCCCTGTCCCCTGCAAAGCTCCCCCTCTCCCTTCACATGCCATCTCCGTCAGTACTTTTCTTTCATGGCTTCTCCAAGTATGCTGACCGCGTATCTTTGGTCATTGCTGGCTCTGACCACAGGTTGGAGCACATCGTAACCTGGCCACTAGACAATGGGGTCTTTCCTTAAAAGATCCCCACATAATCAGATCAGTATTTTCTTCACCGCCGAGACCGATGCCACATCCAGGACTGCTTATGACGCCCAAGTCCCGGGGATGGGTAAACTGTCAAAGACACGGGAATTTGCTGTGTGATGTAAATTTGCGTGAGCGCATTGCATGAAGGCAGAAGCACAAGAAAGTCTTACGGGTATGTTACGCATACACAGACCGTGCGGTCGGAGCTGGCTCCTTAAAGTGAGTGTTATAACTCTTTGGGGTAATTTTTATGACATGTCAAGGCCAAAATTTTCTGTGAGAATCCAGCTAGTAAATTGGTAGGGAAGTTATACTTCCAATTCTCTCTTTCCATATATCTGTTTCGAACATTTTTTTAAAAGTACTCAATTAGGTCAAGCTGTTTGTCTAGGACAGAGAGGACCAATACTTGCTTAGTGAACTGGCATGCTAAGAGAATGTGCAGTGAGGAAATACCTAAAATTCCCAAAAGTAAAAAAAAAAAAAAGAGAACATAAAATAAAACATAATTCCCAAAGTCTCATACTCACCAGAAGTTCTTTATACTTTGGCCTTTTGGATTCATCCTTCGTAAGGCTAAAATAACATAAAAATACCATTAATAAAATGGAGACACAGTTACCCAAATATTTTTCTTTTCACAAATGAGATATTACAAAGAATCAAGCAGTTTTTTCCTTCAGAGACAAGAGTAACAACGAGGACAACCCAGCGAACATAAAAAACACAAAAAATTAGACGATCTATAATCTAAGGATTTTTTCCTTAGGATATTCAGTGTAGAAGCATTAGTGAAAAATCAGAAACAAGGTAACTACTGAAAATCAGATACTTATGGCACAGCTGCATGGCAGAATACTACACAGTTAAACATATGAATGTGTAAGTATAAAATTGTGTATGTGTGCGCATGTGTTTTCTAAATATACACACGAGTATTTATACGCACTACCTAAGAGAAACCAGAGTCTGGGAAGTCAACTATATATAAATTTTATCAATTTATCCCTAGATTTTTAAAAGTTTTGCATTCTGTCTCTCAATCCTGTGTTCTCTGGTCCAAAAGTTGATAACAGTGCAACCTCACTAAGGACTATACTGATTTATTGAACCCTCTGCCCTGATATTTTCCCCTTGAATCCTACCTTGTCTAATTAATGTTACCGGAGAGTATCTTCATGTTGTTTCTATTTCCTGAATTTGTCCTGGACCATATCTTAATCACCACTCTCCTCCAACCTCAATTAGATTCATTTTTTTTTTACGATCAAAAGTTAATTAGGGGCACCTGGGTGGCTCAGTCTGTTAAGCGTCCAACTCTTTGATTTTGGTTCAGGTCGTGATCTCAGGGTCGTGAGATCGAGCCCCGTGTCAGGCTCTGCACTCAGTGGGGAGTCTGCTTGAGATGCTCCCTCTCCTTCTGCCCCTCACCCCAACCGTTCTTTCTCTCTCCCTCTCTCTCTCATTACTCCTGGCAACACAGTTCACGGATTTCTTCAGCCAGTGCTGTGTTCCACGCTCTGCACCTCTGTGCCGTACAGTGTGTAGCTACACAGAATTCCGGAATGCACAGCGTCCCCAGCAGACAGCTACCAGCCTCTTAGGGGCGATCTTGGCTGAAGCAGCCACCTTAGCCCCTCTGGGGCAGCTTGAGCTAGTGACCGCCCCACAGAGGGGTGGAGAAATCCAGATCCTCACCCACATCAGGCCCACCTCAGAGGGCCACCCCAGCGGCATGGCTTGCTCTGGGGTCTGCTGAGGCCCCCGCTGAGAATGCGCTTCACCCAACTTCGCCTCCCTAGGGCTGACTGCAAGATCGCTACCACCCATCGGCCTCCTGCACGCTGTTCTCTGCCTTCCAGGCAGCCAACCTGCAACCCCTTCTGCTGAGTTCGCCTCCCTCCTTGGCCAAGTCTATCTTTTCTAACAATCTATGAATGGTAAACCCTTCGTCTTTCGATTCCGCCCACCAAAAAAATCTGTATTTCCTCGTTTTGAATGATAACTGAATGCCCAAGTATAAAACTGTAGGACAAGGTTAACAATTCTATTTCCTCTATGCCCTGGAGCTATGACTCGTTTTCTGGCAAATACTGTTGCTGATAACAAGTTGGTGGAGTCTAATTAATTACTCCCTCACAGACATTCTATCCTCCTGCTAACTTATACCTTATTATTGTCCTGCACTTTTACTTCAATGCATTTAGGTATAAATTTACCTTGGTTTATCCTACATGGTAGAGAGACTTTACTTTCAATCTGAGAACATATCCTAGATCACTTCTCAAATGCTTTTCACTAGTGTCTCCAATATTGCTTCTCCACTTCCAGAATTATCTTGTCATTCCCACTACATTTGTCCAAGAAGTTCCCACTCTACTCCCCTTGGTGCTCAACTACCCTTTGCTACAGTGTAACCTGCGTCATGTGGGAAATCCCGCAGGCCTATTCTGCCAACTTCCCCAGTTCCATCCTCCATTGTTCCCAGCCTAGAGTACAACAAACCTGCTATCCTCTGTAACGACAGCTATGTTTTTTCCTTTCTAAAACGTCTAATTAGTTTTCATATCCAACTATTTGTTTCATTGCTGTTTTACTTCTTCCTCAGTTTTAACAGAACTTCCACCTTCATTTCCTTGGACACCCTAAATACACTTATTTTATTTTGAACTATATTTTAGACTATTCCACAAACTCAGCTTGATGTAACGTAAACTCGTGTTCTGTTTATTAGTTGCTTTTCTTAGCATTAGACTCCATGTATTTTGGAATTCTGGTTTGCAGGGTGCGCATGCTTATCCATACATCTGTTCAACAATTCTCCGAGTGCCTACTAAGTACTATGAACTAAAGCAGCAGCTAGAGAGACAGAGAGCAGTTTCCTTAGCTCGGGTCCACCAGTACTGAACAAGATCCCGTAACGGGTCTATGAAGTTCCTATCCCCTGCTGACATTAGGATTATTACAGACCCAGTCCTCTGATTATCTATGAGCCTGCCACTCCGTAGCCCTGCAGCATACTATGGCCCAGGCAGTGACTGACGCGAGTATTTCGTTCACTCCCCAGATCCTGACCTCTAAGCAGAGCCTGATCCTGTGGATCCCTGTCCAGAAAAGGGCACTTGTCGACCATTGATCCTGCCTGCTTCTAGACCTGGAGAGAGCAAGGCCAAAGTTGCAGACCTCCAGAGCATTTTATACATCCTTCCATCCAGCTGCCATCCACACTGATATTTACTTCATAAAGCTGCCCCGACTTTTTGGTTTTCGATTTTTCCACGTCATTTACTGGAGCAAAAAGCTGTGCCAACGTAGAAACTCATGACGCTATGTGAGTAGAAATGTTTAACCAAATTATTATTAACACTGACTATCCTCTGTTTCAGAATTCCTGTGGCCATCAGTTACCACGTTAACCCCAACTAGTTAAGCCCCCTGCATCCAATAAGGTAGTGACTTGTCGGATTCATTCCAATGAAATGAAATGTTAAAATGTATTTCCTTAGCCACATCTCAGGTGCTCTGGTCACCACACTGGGCAGACAGGCTGTGAAACATTTCCATTACCTCCAAAAGTTCTGTGGCAGCTTCAGACCCACTGTTCAGTTTATTGATCTCCCTTCAATTACACCTAATCTATCTGCTGCTTAATCCAGCTGCTGAGTTTTTAGTGTATGCTTTTTATTTCAGGATGTTCAATTTGGTGCTTTGTTAAGTTTCTGTTTCTTGCTTGTATGTCCAAGCTTCTTCTTTTTCTTTAAACTTTTTTCTGTTTCTCATTATTCTCATATCTGAAGTCCTCAGATGTACTCCTGCTATCAGTCGTTTCTACTAATTCTCATTTCTTGTATGAGTGTTGGAATTTCTTCTGAACTCATATTGCATTTGGCCTTATCTTTGGGAATTCTTGGGTCCCAGCTTGAAGGATGTGGTCTGCTTCTGCCAACTGACTTGAGTCTTTCCAATCAGTTGCCTCTTACAATCCTTACCTACCCTAATTTATTTTTTTAAGTCACTTTTTTTTTTATTGAAGCATCATTGACACACAATGGTACACTGGCTTCAGGTATACAACATAGCGATTCAACAAGTCTATTCATTACGCTGTGCTCCCACCTGTCACCTTAGAACGCTACGACAACATCACTATGTTCCCTACGCTGTACCTTTCATGTCCATGACTTACTCCTTCTCCAGCTGGAAGCCTGGGCCTCCCACTCAGCTCCACACATTTCACCTCTCCCCCTTCCTCCCCTCTGGCAACCATCAATTCTCGGTATTTATGGGTCTGTTTCTGCTTTTTGTTTATTCACTTGTTTTGCTTTTTAGATTCCACGTATAAATGAAATCATGACATTTGTCTTTCCCTGTCTTATTGCATTTAGCATAATATCCTCTAGGTCCACGCACGTTGTAACAAATGGCAAGATTTTCTTCTTTTTGTGGCCAAGTAATATTCCATTGCACACATATATATGTGTGCGCCACATCCTTATCCACTCAGCTACGGATGGACACAGATTGCTTCCGTATCTTGGCTACTGTAAATAATGTTGTGATAAACACAGGGGTACATATATATTTTTGATTTAGTGTTTTCATTTTCTTTGGCTAAATACCCAGTAGTAGAACTACTGAATTATATGGTATTTCTATTTTTAATTTTTTGAGGAACTTCTGTACTGTTTTCCAGTGGCTGTATCAAATTACATTCCCACCAACAGTGCACAGAGGAGTCCTTTTTCTCCACCTCCTTGCCAACACTTGTTACTTGCCTTTTTAATTCTAGCCATTCCGACAGGTAGGCGGTGATATCTCATTGCCGTTTTGATTTGCATTTCCCTGATGATGAGTGATGTTGAGCACCTTTTCATGTGCCTCTTGGCCATCTGGATGTCTTCTTTGGAAAAATGTCTATGCGGGTCCTCGGCCCATTTTTTTTTTTTAACTTGATTAAATTCTTTTTAATTTTTTATTGTTATGTTAATCCCCATACATTACATCATTAGTTTTTGATGTAGTGTTCCATGATTCATTGTTTGTGCATAACACCCAGTGCTCCGTTCCTCTGCCCATTTTTTAACGGAATTATTTGCGGGTTTCTGGTGTTGAATTGTGTGAGTTCTTTATATATTTTGGATATTCACCCCTTGTCAGATATCTTATCTCCCATAGTTTCTGATTGCACTTAGTTTTAGAACTCTGTGGACTCCTTAGTCTTGTACCAACTCTGATACATATAAAAAAGAGAGCATAAAATGTTTATCCAGCATTTTAGGAGTTTCAGTGCAATTACGTCCAAGACTGAATCCACTCTAATAATCTGCAGTCCACACTCATCATTCCACAGCTGTTTCTCCACTTTTTGGGTATGGCTCTTCCCTGGTGTGTACATTTATGTGTGCCTGTTTTATTTTTATTTTATTTTAATTTTTTTAATTAATTTATTTTTTGACACAGAGAGATAGCGAGAGCAGGAACACAAGCAGGGGGAGCGGGAGAGGGAGAAGCAGGCTTCCCGCAGAGCAGGGAGCCCGATGCGGGGCTCGACCCCAGGACCCCGGGATCATGACCTGAGCTGAAGGCAGACGCTTAACAACTGAGCCCCCCAGGCGCCCCATATGTGTGCCTGTTTTAAATGGAAGCTTGTCAAGTTTTCTTTATCTTTGAAATGCATAAAACAACAGCAAAATCTTACAACATCCCTAGATACGGTGGGGTTTTTTTCTTTTAGTTAATTTGGTCTGGTACTTTAAGGACTCCAGTTTTTCTTCAAGTAAAGATAATTTTCATTTTAATTCTCTATCAGGTAAGTGGAACTTTTTTTCTCCAGGTCTCTCATGATCTGTCTCCTGTTCATCTTTTTATTCCTTTGGTCTGCAAGATAAACTCAAGGGTGTTGCCTATGTCAGAGATTTGGTCAACCCTGCAACACCCACTATGCTATGTAGCTGCCTCCCCCTTCGATTCAGGAACCATGTCTGCTACCTGAAAACTTTTCCTGAATTCAAAGTAGTCCATTCTCACCAGTTTTTTCCCTGACCTTTTCAGGGGCAAATTTCACAACGGGATGTTTGTTCGAATTTTTCAGACTGATGCAATTCTCATCTTCCTTTTATTTCTTCATGCCCCACAGGCATCAGTGCTGACCGAACATCAGGAGCTGACCCCTGTCACAGACCTCGGTGACTGGGAGAAAGAGTGGACAGCCAGCCATCCCTAGGGCATCATCACCTTGCCAAAGGATGTTTCCTGGGTCTGTGAGCACAGCTTCCGCCATGCTTCCCGGCCTCTAACCAACACAAGGGTCCTCACTAGGGGTCACTGCAGCAAAGCCTGAGCCAAGTGTGAGGCAGGAGTGAATACTGCCAGAGCCCCAGCCGTGTCTGGGATCCACTGTAGAAAACACTCCCTCAAGGCTTTTTTAGGATCGAGATCTGCTTCCTAATGGCCTGGGCCCCAAGCTGCCTCCCATCGCAGGTGCTCTGTGCCAAGCTGAGGAATTCCAGCGCAGCTCTTATTTCCTGCCCATGGCGTTTTCCCTCTGCACACGGAAAACTCGAGACCAGTCGGCCATCCCTGAATTCAGCCTCATCTTCCCAATTTCACAAGAACTCCTCAAGGATAGTACTTCTGCCCTTTTTCAGAACAAGTAAAGACTTTTAAAAATTCCATTAATGCTTTAAATAGGAAGTTAAAGCAGGGAGGAATGTAAACTGTGTGCTGGTATCGTCACTTTGGTCCCTAAGCCCTCATCTCCTTTTTATTCCTTAAGCAAACTTTGAATTGAAGCATATGTTCAGCCAAGAACACACATTCTAAGTATAGAACAAAAATAAGAGGAATAATATTCTGACTCTATTACCTTGTCTGCTTTTTAAATTTCATGTAGATGAAACCATGCATACTGTTTTCTGTCTTCCTTCTTCCACGCAATGCCGTCTGAGATTTACCCCTGTTGCCGAGCGTAGCAAGAGCCCATGTTCGATGCTGTATAGCGCCGTGTGAACAATGCTAGAGCTGACTGTCTACTCCACTGTTGACAGAGGGGCTTCTTTCCAGCTGGAGGTGATCATGAATATGTGGTTCCGCGCATCCTTACGCATGTCTTCCAGCGTGCCTCTGTCTGGGCTTTCGCGGGGCACATACTTGGGACTTGAACTGCTGGAGCATAACATATGCACCAGCTGTATTCCACCAGCTCTAGGAGATCCTGCCACAGCTTCTCAAAGAGGCTGTGCCAACTCACAGGCCTGCAAGCACCGTATGGGACTTCCAGTTGCTTCAGACGCCCTGGTACCGTCAGCCTTTTAAACTGTAGTCATTTCTGCTGATCGTAATCGTGTCTCATTGTAGTTTTGATGTGCATTCCCCTGATGTCTAATAATGCCAAATGAACACCCTTTTATATGTTTACTGAGCACCTGAATGTCATCTTTTGAAGCACCTTTTCAAGTATTTGGCCACTTTTGGTTGTCACTTTCATATTTATAAGTGTTTCGTACTCATGAGCACTCTACATATTCTGAATGAAAATCCTATTTCAAATATCTGTACGGCAAGGACACTGCATGGCTGGCATTTCATTCAGTGGTGTCTTCTAATCAAGAGACATTCTTAATTTTAATGAAATCCCTTCTTTTTTTTTTTTTTTAAGATTTTATTTATTTATTTGAGAGAGAGAGAATGAGAGAGAGCACATGAGAGGGAGGAGGGTCAGAGGGAAAAGCAGGCTTCCCACTGAGCAGGGAGCCCGATGCAGGACTCGATCCAGGGACTCCAGGATCATGACCTGAGCCGAAGGCAGTCGCTTAACCAACTGAGCCACCCAGGCGCCCATGAAATCCCTTCTTTTATGCTTAGTTGCTTTTGTGCGCTGTTGAAGAAATCTTAATCTAACCAAAGACCATGAGAATATGTTCCCGTATCTTCCATACGTGTTTAACTTACACAACTGCAGAAACTCAGTTTGGCCGAAAAACAGCTCAAGGGGAGGACTGAGAATTGTGGCTAGCGCAAAAAACCAGGTCCAGATCATAACAGGTTTTCAAAGCCAGGTTAATTTAGACTTTTTTTTTTTTTAAGGGCCACGGACAGCCTCTGGACCAGGGCTCCCCAGTCTTTTTATCATTAAATTTCCTGGGAAATTTAAACACTGCATATCTGTTTATATTCCATGTATCCAAGAGTTTCTGCCTCTCCAGAACAAATTTTTGCCCCCTTTGGGGTAATGATATCACTCTGTTAAAAATGCATGCTCTAGACAGTTTTAAACAAAAAGTAACATGATCAGACGTGTATCATAAAAAATACAACTCTGACAAAAAGAAGAAGAGTGGTTTGGAACAAAGTGATACTGGATTATGAGAAAAGCCAGTAGAAACCTGAATGATCCAGGTCAGAGAGGACAGAAAATGCCCAAGGACAGTGGAAGGGAGGATAGACAAGTGTGGAGAGCTGATAGGAGCAGGTCCTGAAAACAGATGTACTTCCAACTACAGCCCCGGTGATCTGGAATGAGCTGGAAGCATGGACCCACTCAGGGAAAACAGTGAGACACTGATGTCTATAACCATGATCTGCAGGGGCACACTGGCACCAAGGGACACAGAGAGAAAAACTACACAACACATGTATCCAACAAAACCAGTAAAGAGAACAAGGGATTAAGACGAAAGCAACTCTGGTGGAAGGTTCACAGGTGATCATTTTAGAAATTCTGCTCCACGACTCACACAGATTACTTAAACGAATTGTTTCATTAAAATGGAATATATAAAATGATGGCATGCAATTCTATAAACTGCATATTTATGTGCAAACTGGTAGAAGTGGATTGTTTTTAAAAAGGAAAAACAGCCAATCTAAGTCATCCTAGAAAACCTTGAGGTATTCCTCTCCCCCTTGGAAAAGCAATGCAAAAGTAGAATTTAATTAAAGAAGATGAAATATTTTCTAACTGTATTTTCTAATTATTCAAATATGTCCTAATTATTTGAAAAGAGGGCAATGCTAGACCATGAAATGTAAGTCTTAAAGGGACTAGAGAGAGGAGTGAGAAACAGCAGTCCTGCCAGGAAAAGCATTTTCAAGAAGGCTTTTTGCTCAAAAACACATCTTATTTTTAAATCATGTTGGATAAATTATCAAAGATATTCAAATGGTAACAAAACAGGTTTCATTTAAAACACAGACTGAAACAGTACAAAGCACGACCGTATTCCTGCCGTATCTGCACGTACTTATTTTTACGTTCTACACACACGGGTGTGTATGTGCACACACCTGCTAAAGGTGAACAAACACCACCAGGGGTCGGGTTCACACCTCCCTTGGAATAAGGTTTCAGACAGCCAATACACGGTCCACCAGCTGAGCTCGGGGCCCGGCTCTACCAGACGCACCCCACGTGTCACAGCTACCTCGGAGCGGAGATCCGCCCTGCACCTGCAGTCTGACCTGGGAGGGTCCTGACTTAGGAAAAGCTTCCAGGTGATTCCAGTACAACTTCACTGTCAGGAGCACATCAGACTACGACGACCAGTCTCGCCTGGGTTGTACTGCTGGTAAGCACTAGGAATCTGGAGGCAGCAGCCTCCCCACCACCATCTGTTTCTCATCAGTATCCAGTCGTGGAGTGAGAGAGTGATGCTCTCCAAGCCAGCTGGAACCTTCCTTGTGGCCGGTGTGACCCAGAGTCCCAGCTAGGAAGCAGAGCGATGGGAAGAAGCTGCCCTTCCCCAGTGTAAAGCACCAACACTGCTAAGTAAGCCTCGCTGTCCTCACCACATGGTTTTCGAGAATTCAGAAATCAAGTACTCACCACAAGTTGACAAAATTGATGAAGCTTGGGGAGAACTCCCTTTCTTCAGAGTTACTCAGCTGTGGAGGGTCCCCTTTCACGACTTGTGTGAGTTGATCGAATACACTATTCCACTTCGGATAAGGAAACCGGCCTGTGGCTAACTCGTACTAAAGAGAACACAGAGGGAAAAACAAAATATACTGGGCATTATTTACTGCTCCTCACTGGAACACCCACACTGAAATCTGAATTCCAAGCAAAATTCTTGTAAAGCCTTGAATCGAACCCAGATGAGGGTGAGGTGAAATTTTCGCAGTTATTAAGGCTAAGTGGAAGGGGTATTTAGAAACCAAGATAATATAAGATCAACTGAGTTCCAGGTGGGACTAAAAGGAAACACCAGATTTAAACCCAGACAGCGTCGCCACCGCGTGAACGCACCGGGGTAGCCCTCAACTCTGAATCCTTTGTATGAAGGATCCTGGAAGGCTGGTTCTAGAACTTTCCTGGTGCGAAGTGTGCACAACCTGTAGTTATCTGAATGGAAGGCCATGTCCAGAACAGTGCTCAAAGTCATTTTGAAGGTAAGCGAACTTTCAACCAACAAAAGTCCACCAGAGCTCAAAGGAAGCAACCTGGGAATTCTGTACTCCAGCCACCCTGCGGTTACAACAATTTCACCCACAAGCAGATTATTACTATAACTGAAGAAATCAAGTCTGGGTCAAACCCCGAACCCTGAACCCCAACAATGACGCTTGGGACAGTATCTCTAAACCACGCCAAACCAGCTCTGAAGAATCTTACGGACGTACGTCCCAATGCGCCAAAGGTCAAACGTATTTGTGGACTGTATTCTCATCTTTCTCTCGCTCTGTTCTGAGGATAATGAAAACAAAAAAACTGTGCTTTTTCCAAAAGATAGGTCTAAATCTGCAGCATGGCCTAAATGAGCCCCATGCTGGGTGTACTGACAGGTGACTTGTTAGGGGAGGGTGAGACCCCCAAGCTCATCGGAGAAGGCATCTGAGAGACTGCGCTGCCTGAGGACACCGTCGCAGAGATTCTTCAGCTCAGGGCTATCGGGTGGAGTCGATTTTGTTGAGTATTAAATTACTGGTTTATACAGTGAAAGGAAAGCGACCAAGCAACAGTAAGGACATCCTCCAGTGGGAGGCTGGGGCCGGAAGTCCTTCTTCACCCTAAGACGGCACCTTCAGCTTGCCACCATCCCCAGTTACACACACACACACACACACTCGCAACGCACACGCACACACGCCTGTGCGGGGGGGCGGGCAGGCATGCCACACACACGCAGAAATTCAGTCCTCTGGCTGAGGTTTCTTTCTGATATAAATACAAATGCTCGGGATGAAGTACCTTATTGGTTATTCACAACACTAGGAATAACTTTATCAGATTCATTCTTGAGAACAGATGTTAATAAGAGAAGGGAACAGTAAAATGCACCATAGAAAGTGAAGGACTTAGGAACTTAGAAATTAATTTCACACATTTCTTAATTTTTGTAAGATCATCCATATGGAAAATAGATTATGAAACTATTATTAAGTACTGAATGCCTTGCTTTTAAACAAAGTTTAGCCAGATATACTAAAAGAACTTGCTGAAAATGTTCCTGTTAAACTTTTCACAGAACAAAATTCTCTTTTTATGATGAAGTAAATACTCTCTTTAAACAAAACTGGTTTGGGCACAGACAGGTGTTTCTGAACCGTGAATATCCTTTATATGCACACAGTTAGGTACCTCAGAAGGATGCTATAGGCCGTGCTGTAGGCCTTGGGACCAGTCACCACCTAAAAGATGCCCAAGTTCCATGTTCTCTCCTAACTAAAGAAGAAGGGATTACGTCTCTCCTTTGGTCAGTTGGCTTCACAATGAGAAAAGACTCCAGGAGGTATTGCCCATATCAGGTCACAAGAGAAACCGGATGGAGGCTTCTGCAGAGGTGAGCTACTAGCCTTCAACTCTCGGTACAGAGAATTCACTAGGCCCGGCAATGTGACTCACCAGGATCACTAACAAGGGTATGTGATTCTCATCTACAGGAAGCTCTCAAGACCACATAATGCCAATGAACAGATGGAGATTATTTATTAAGCTACAAAAAAAATTCTCTGCTCGGAACCTGTGTTACCTCTGAGCCATGGGACCTTATTAAAAATGGGAGGAAATGAAAGGAAAAGTTTGGGCTGCCTCCCAAACAGAACACGGCCACATCTAGTGATGGGAAATTCCCACCATGTAGAAGCAGCTGTCCAAAGTCAGAAAAATGCCACCGAGCTATGGTAAGAGAGCAAGCACAAGAAAATAAATCTAAAATTTCAAAACAAAGTTTAGTAATAGGAAATGAAAAGCAAATAAAGATACTTTTAAGACAGAAGGAAAACTTCAGTACAGTCACAGGTGAGAAAGAAGAGTTTATTTCATTGTACTTAGTTGCAAATTAAGTAGCTTTCTCACTCTTCTTTCTCAGTGTTGGTTTAAGGTAGAACTTTTATTAGAATTATCACCTAGGTAGTTGGTGTTCGTCCAGAACTGAATTACTTTCAGCTCACTTGTTCGTTCCATTTAGTGAACAGAAGATTCCAAGTAGAAACTATTTTCCTACATGTAAACATGTCTGCCTAATACCCACACTATACAGAGTATCCCCGGACATATTGCTCTTGCCTGAGGTGGGAGGAGCCAGTCACCACCGCCCTGACTGCCCGTGAGCCGCCCTCCCCTGTCCCTGTTCTTGATGCAGGTGCTGACTCCTAGTAGCTCTGGCCAAGAGATCCAGAGCGACATTGAAGGACCCAAGGCACTGCATAAAACTTTGAGGGAAACCATTAATTCTGGCTTGATTTTTACAGTAAAACACAGACTTTTATTCAACAACTAGAAGACATAATCCCTGTGATTATAACCATAGAGAAAAAAAAAGGTAAAAAAAGTCAAAGACTAGAAGGGGAAAAAAAAAAAAAAGAAGAGCAGTTCTTATGAGGGATGGAAGGCTGATAAAATTTTCTTTCAATTCTAAATTTCCTGCTACACCACCGTGACGAACATACCAATGTGATCCCCAAACTCCAGACATCAGAGCGGACGTCGTATCCTTGTCGTGACGCACTCGGGTCTATTCTTTCAGGCTGGAACAGAAAGAGAAGTCATGGTCATTAATTATGCACACTCTCAAGGAGCAGGATGGAAGCAACAGCTGGGTAGGGAGCCGAAATGCCAGCTTACGCCTAGAAGAATCCACGTCTAGGGTCAGACTGGGAGTAACAGGAAGCATTCATTATACTGAAAACCACCACCACCAACAAAACCCAACCCAATACCACCTCCATAAAGGGAACACAAAGCAACTCTTCTAATTTATCCCCCTAAGGACTCACCAGCATTTACAAACCGGAAGCTGAGAACAAAGAAAAAAGGAAGAAAACTGGAAAAGTGAAAAAAATAAAGAATTACAGGGTCAGATTAATAAGCAAGTAGTGGTAAACAGAAAAGAAAAAAAAAAAAAGACTAAGTCTTCTCTGTTTCACTGAATAAGGCCACACCACAATATATCTGAGATACAAGAGCAAACATGAGCTAAATTCATTATAATTACTCCACCCATTCTTCATCATAAAGCTAAATGCATCACTATGCATACCTTTAAAGATATCTATTAGTCATTTTTCACCAAATTAAGGCACTGCCAAAATATATTATCCGATCATGCAAACAGCAAAAATCGTCTTTAGTAATTTCCATGAAGAGATCATTCTTTATATTTCCTTGAAATAAGGGACCATTATTTACACAGTGTGTCAGGGATGGAGAAGAAAAGAGAGAAGCAGTAGCACAGAGTTGACAACGGTCCTGGGCAAAGGCTGAGAGTCACTGCTATTGGAAGGAATGTCCAGAAGTACAAGAGTTGACTGTGTTATAATTTCTGCCTGTCAGCAACAACTAGTTCGGAGACCTATTTTACATATTTTTGTTCTGAACATGAGTACTGTGGATCAATATTCACTGGAAGCTACTTAGTTTTTAGTTGTAAAAATATGTATTTAAGATAAGATATGCATTACATAAAAAAGTCCCAGATAGTCAACCAAGAGAGGAAAATACTCTGTTCAACAGCAGCAGGATACACATTTTTCTCAAGCTCTCATGGAACATCCACTGATACAGACCATGCCTTATTTTTTTGTAAATTTTTTATTGTTATGTTAATCACCATACATTACATCATTAGTTTTAGATGAAGTGTTCCATGATTCATTGTTTGTGCATAACACCCAGTGCTCCATGCAGAATGTGCCCTCCTCAGTACCCACCACCAGGATAACCCATCCTCCCCGCCCCCCCAGAACCCTGTTTGTTTTTCAGAGTCCATCGTCTCTCATGGTTCGTCTCCCCCTCTGATATCCCCCCCTTCATTCTTCCCCTCCTGCTATCTTCTTTTTTTTTTTTTCTTAACATATATTGCATTATTTGTTTCAGAGGTACAGATCTGAGATTCAACAGTCTTGCACAATTCACAGCGCTTACCAGAGCACATACCCTCCCCAGTGTCTATCACCCAGTCACCCCATCCCTCCCACCCCACCCCCGACTCCAGCAACCTTCAGTTTGTTTCCTGAGATTAAGAATTCCTCGTATCAGTGAGGTCATAAAAACATGCCTTATTTTTAAAAAGAGAAAGCATGCAAAGCATGTTCTCAGATCACAAAGTCACTAAATTAGAAATCAGTAACAGAGTTACCTGGGAAATCCCCAAATATTTGGAGATTAAACAACACCTTCTAAGCAACACACAGATCACAGAGGAAGCCTCAAGTAAAAAACAACAACAACAACAAAAACTTTGCACTAAGTGAAAATGAAACAGAACTTATCGAACGTTGGGAAATGCAGCAAAAGTAGTATTCAGGGGGAAATTCATAGCACCAAATGCAAATACTATAAAACAAGACAGATCGCCATCAATATCTTACTTTACAACTTTAAGGAACTGGAAACAGAAGAACAAGTAAAACAGACAAAAACAAACAAACAAAAACCACAGAGAAAAGACAACAAAACCCAAAAGGATTCTTTGGAATGATAAACAAAACTGACAAACTTTCAGCTACACTAATTGAGCAAAAAGGAGAGACAATCAAATGACTAAAATCAGAACAAAAGAGGGGACGTTACTACTGCTCTTCCAGAAATAGAGGAAATGGACACATTATTTGAAAATGAAACCTATCAAAAATAATACAGAAATGTGAATAGACTTAAAACTATTTTTTCAATGAATTTGTTATTAAAAACCTTCCCATGAAGAAAAGTCAAAACCCAGATGGGTTCTGGTGAACTCTTTGAACCATGCAAAGGAGAAACAACACCAGTCTCACACAAATGTCTTTCAAAAATGTTGTATGAGGCCAATATAATCACTTACAGAAACCTTATTAATAAAGACATTACAAATCGGGGGGGGGGAATCGGAGGGGTAGACGAACCATGAGAGACGATGGACTCTGAGAAACAAACTGAGGGTTCGAGAGGGGAGGATGGGTTAGCCTGGTGATGGGTATTAAGGAGGGCACGTTCTGCATGGAGCACTGGGTGTTATATGCAAACAATGAATCATGGAACACTACATCCAAAAAAAAAAAAAGACATCACAACATAATTCATAACCCTCTTAAACACAGACACAAAAACTATTGGGGCGCCTGGGTGGCTCAGTCGTTAAGCGGCTGCCTTCGGCTCAGGTCATGATCCCAGGGTCCTGGGATCGAGTCCCACATCAGGCTCCCTGCTCTGCGGGAAGCCTGCTTCTCCCTCTCCCACTCCCCCTGCTTGTGTTCCCTCTCTCGCTGTCTCTCTCAAATAAATAAATAAAATCGTAAAAAAAAAAAACTATTAACAAAAATGAGAAAATCTAATTGACAACATGTGAAGAGGTAATAATCACGACCAAGTGATGTTTATCTCAGGAATACAATACTGACTTAAAACTTGAAAAACAATGTGATGCACCATATTTACATAAAAATGAAGAAATATATCATCATCACAATAAATGCAGGCATCTGACAAAATTCAAAATTCAGTTCTTAGCACACCAAGACAAAGGAAGGAAACTTCATTTCACAAAGGACATCCAAAAATCACCGAGAGCTAACATCATACTTACCTGTGAAATCCAGAACACTCCCTTCCTAATTAAATGTGGAACAAGGTACAACTTTTTTTTTTTTTAAGATTTTACTTATTTATTTGAGAGCGAGAGAGACAGCACGAGCAGGGGGAGCGGCACGCAGAGGGAGAGGGAGAAGCAGGCTCCCCGCTGAGCAAGGAGCCCGATGTGGGACTCGATCCCAGGACCCTGAGATCATGACCTGAGCCGAAGGCAGTCGCTTAACCGACTGAGGCACCCAGGCGCCCCCAAGGTGTATCTTCTACTCAGCTTTATATTGGAGGTCCTGAGCCAGTACAAAACGGTAAGGAGGAAAACAAAAAACAAAACAAAACACTATTTTACTCACAGAACCTGAACTTCTGCAACCGTTTATACAGAAAATCCCTACTAAAATTAATGGTAAGCTAGCAAGGACACAGGGCACAATGACAAAATATGCAAATCATCTCTTTTCTACAACAACAGAAAAATACTGGAAGGGGTGCTTGGGTGGCTCAGTCAGTTAAGCATCTGACTCTTGATTTCAGCTCAGGTCATGATCTTGGGGTCCTGGGATCAAGCCCCATGTCGGGCTCTGTGCTCAGCGTGGAGCCTGCTTGTCCTTCTCCCTCTGCTCCTTTCCCCACTTGCTCTCTCTCAAATAAATAAATAAAATCTTTTTTTAAAAAAAGAAAAATACTGGGGCGCCTGGGTGGCTCAGTCGGGTAAGCATCTGCCTTCAGCTCAGGTCATGATCCCAGGGTCCTGGGATCAAGTTCCACATTGGGCTCCTTGCTCAGCGGGGAGCCTGCTTCTTCCTCTCCCACTCCCTCTGCTTGTGTTCCCTCTCTCACTATGTCTCTCTCTGTCAAATAAATAAATAAAATCTTTAAAAAGAAAAAAAAAAAAGAAAAATACTGGAAAATATATTTTTAAATTCCACTTACAATAGTAGCATCAAGAAACATGAATTCCTTAGGAATAAATTTAAGAGTTCAAGAGTTCCTACACTGAAAACTACAAAACACTGCTGATAGCAAACGACCTCGATAAACAAAGAAACAGCAGGTACTGAAAAACATGGTAATGCCAAGCTATCCACAGGTGAATGGATGAATAAATTGTGGTCTATCAGTACAATGCAGAATGTCTCAGCAATATAAAGAATGAACTAACACACGCAATAGCATGGCTAGCTCTTCAAAACATTATGCTGAGAGAAAGAAGGCAGGACACAAACCAGTACATGGCGTAAGATGACATTTAGATGAAACTCCGGGAAAAGCAAATCCAACTGACACTGACAAAAAACAGGACCAATGATCTTTTTTTGGTGACAGACATCTTCATCTCTTGATTGATGAGGTGATTACCTGAGTAACTACATTTGTCAAAATCCAAAGAATATATTTAAAATGGGTGCCCACCATTTGTGGTTCTGGCGGTCATGTCCTTCTGAAACTGCTGTATGTTTATGCCAAAGAGCTCGGATTTCTAGCACATGTGTGCTAAGAAAACTTACCCAACTCCTGTAAATAAGTCAAACGAGGATTTCACTTCCTTTTGATCACACTGGAGCACTAACAAACCTACCCGAGGATTATTTAAGTGTCATTTCATTTCGCTTGATATTTATCATTCGTTAGGGCCAGACACTTAAGTTACATGATTACTGGTATATTTTTGCCCATGAGGGATGCAAATGATTTCTGTTCAGTAACCCCAGAAGTTACTTCTTTCTGGACCTGGAGATGAGGAGCAGTACTGTATTTGAATGAACCCATCCCAGCGTTCTCTCCTCAGGGACCATAAATACTGAATTACACAAATGTTCTTGAGCTAGTCTCACCGTCCTGCCTGTCCAGTGTTCTTATGAATGAATTACATGTATTTTTGATGGGTTCTTTCTTTACTTGTATGTATAATATTTTTAACATTTTGAAAATTATTCTTTGAGAGGAGTAGGATACTTAAGATTCACGAAATTATTTAAAGATCTTGCATCCTAAACCTAAATCCAAAGTATAGGTTTGAAAAACAAAAAGCTTTTTAAAAGTATAAAGTTAAGGGGCGGCTGGGGGGCTCAGTCGTTAAGCGGCTGCCTTCGGCTCAGGTCATGATCCCAGAGTCCTGGGATCGAGCCCCGCATCGGGCTCCCTGCTCAGCGGGAAGCCTGCTTCTCCCTCTCCCGCTCCCCCTGCTTGTGTTCCTGCTCTTGCTGTGTCTCTCTCTGTCAAATAAATAAATAAAATCTTAAAAAAAAAAAAGTATGAAGTTAAAGGAAAACATCAACTCGGAGAATAGGATATGTAACATTAACAAAAATAGGAACAACAATAAAAAAAGATAAAACAATTTTATATCCAAAAGTATATATAAAAATAAATACACAACTCAAGTTACTCTGTATTGAAATATATAAAATAAAAACTAAGAAATAAGGAGAAACTGACAATTGTAATGTTAACAGATTGTGAACAAATCTTTAATTTCCTTGGAATAAATGTAGTTAATAATACAGAACAGGCCTTTTCCAATATTTCATTTTTAACTGGTCATTGATCATGCTAAAAAGAATCTCAGTATGTCCCAAAAGGCAGAAATGCACAGTCTACAAAGCTTTGAGGGGAAGTAATAAGCCAAGAGATTAAAAAGAATCAATGAAACACTTTGTGGTGGTTAGCGATGATGTGTAACAAATTATCCTAAAACTTAGTAGCTTAAAACAACAAACGATTATTATCTCACAGTTTCCGTGACTCAGAACCACCAACAAAAATAGGCAGTTCTGACTCAGGGTATCTCATGACTACAGTCAGGAGGCTGGGTAGTGCTGACGACTTTACTGGGTTCTGGAGGATTTGTCACCAAGCTCATTCACACAGTTCCTGGCAGGAAGCCTTAGTTCCTCACCAAATGAGTCTTTCATAAAGCTGCGTAAGTGTCTTCACAACGTGGTAGTTGGCTCTCCCCAAAGTGAGCAATCCAAAGAAGAAAGAAGAAAGAAGGTACAATGCTTTTTTATGACCTACTCTCAGAAGGGACACAATGTCCTTTCTGCCATATGTTCCTCATTAGAAGCGACTCACTAAGCTCAGTCCATGCGTCAGGCTGTACTTGGTGTCCACCTTTTAAAGGGAGGTGTATTAAAGAACTTGTGGACAAATGTTTAAACTACCACACATTTGGATATTAAAACATTCCAGTAAATAGCTCTTACAGGTACCATTTAAAACAACTAAGAAAACAAAACTACGTATGTGTATACATGTACACAAGCATACACACCCACACGCTTGCTGAT
The DNA here is from genome assembly GCF_002201575.2 of Neomonachus schauinslandi. Classification (NCBI taxonomy): domain Eukaryota; kingdom Metazoa; phylum Chordata; class Mammalia; order Carnivora; family Phocidae; genus Neomonachus; species Neomonachus schauinslandi. Next base: position 6,129,271 of record NC_058417.1, on the reverse strand, counting down.
GCTGAGGAAATAGTAAAATTTCACAGGTTTTGAAGAATTCTCTACCTTTCCTCAAAGACTCCTGGCTAAGATGGATTTCAATCTCAAAGAAGAGAAAACTATGCTACCACAGTTGTTCTGAAGTCTGGGGAAACTTTTTTGAGCTCGAGGAGGCCAAAGATGTTTTGCCCATGAGACAATCATTAACTTTTTACTGTATGAATAAAATAAAGATGGAAATCATCCCAATTTGATTTTTAAAGCTAGCATAGCTCATATAAAACCTTCACTATATGAACTATAAACCAATCTCACTTAAACATTTTCGTGCAGAAATTATAAATACTAACATACCAAATGTAAAAATATATTAAACATATAAACTATGAGCCAGGTAGGGATTATTTCTCGAATGTTGGAATGGTTCAACCACAGGAAATAGATGTGACTATGATCATCCTGTCAGTAGCTATGCAGGAAGAAACATTTCCTCATGGACTGACTGATACCAAAAAGGCACTTAATAAAATTTTAACAGCTGTTCCTGATTCATTCTCATCTCCTCTCTCTCATACACACACACAGAAATGCACACAGACTTAAATCAGAAAAAAAGCATCTGCTTTCAAGTCCAAAAAAACACGAGAATCCTACTATCAATATTGTCATTCAACATCTGGATGTTTTGGCAAAGCAACAGAATATGAGAAAAGTAAATACATACACATGTATGAGAAAGGTCAGTAAATAGCAAGAGGGCCAAGGCAAAAATTATTTGCAGAATGGTACCTTGAGTACCGTCTGAAACCTATTAAAAAATGAGGTAGATGAGTAATTTGGCTGGTTATAAAATTAACGTATCAATCTAAATAGCTTTCCTCTGTATACCAACAATTAGTAGGAAAACACACCATATTACATTCAAAATAGCAACAAAAACCTGTCTTAGCACCCAAGAACACAGCAGGGCACAGAGACCCGGGTCTCAAAGGGCTCAAAATCTGGTTGGGAGATACAGATACTAAAACAAGTAATCCGGTGGTGATGAGAGTTACGAATCCGGGGTCCAGGGTCCAGGACGTAAGAAAGGGAGGGCACCATGTCAGATGCAGTGGTTCAGGAAGGATTAGCGAAGCATCTGCTCCGAGACCTAACTGAAGTGAAAAACTGGCACATTAAAAATATTCACAGGGGAGAGAGTTCAGAGGAGAAAGGAAAAGACCCCGAGGGAAGACTATCCTTCCATACACATGTGGAACAGAGAGGTCAGTGAGCTGGGCAAACGAGGTCGAAGGTAACATGAGGGCAATTTAGGAAGACAGCTGAGGGCCAGATCACGCAGAGCCTGCAGGCCCACGATGAGGGTGTGGGGATGAGAGGGTGTCTTCTGACAACTGCTTGGAAAGGACAACTGTCTGCTCTGTTGAGCACAGACTATGTAGTAGAGCGAGGTTAAGCACGGAGGCCATCCTGGAGATGGCAGCAATCAGGCAGGTGAGGAATGCCAGTGGCCAGGCCAAGGAACACCCGTGGTTTTTAAAAAGAGGGTGGGTTCCATGCCTTGAAAGTAAAGCAGACAAGCCTTTGCTTATGGACAGGATGCAGAATATGGGAAGTAGAAGGAAACGAAACTCCCAAGTCTGTGTCCTGAGCAACTGGAAAGAGGGAACTGGTTATTTACTGAAATATAGACAAATGGGGGTGGGGGGGGAGGCAGCCTCCAGATCTTATAGGGAGCAGAGAGGTGATATGATGAGGCCAAGAACTCAGTAATGGACTTCTTATATTTATGACTTCTAAGGGATCTAAGAACGGTTATAAAGTAGGAAACTAGATACATGATTTTGGAATTGATAGGTGAGGTGTGGGCAGGAAAGAAATTATCAGCATTCATCATTCCTGAGCATCCACTAAGTGACAGATGCTGCACTTCGCTGAACAAAAGAGAAAGAAAGTATTAATCCTTAGGATTGGATGAACTCTAAAAAAAAAAACTGGGGTAAAGAGGAAAAAAAGAGATTGAATACTCAGCCCTGGGGCACACCAGTGTAAAGAGATCGGGAGGATGAGAAGGCCCTAGAGAACCAGGAGAGAGAGAGAGGCCAGCCAGGAAGGTAGCCAAGAACGCGTAATGTCACGAAACCAAGTGACAAAAGTCCTTCAAGAATACAGCATTTCAAACATTACAGGAAAACTAGGGAAGATCGTGACTCAAAACTCACCACAGCCTTCGGCAACATAAAAGACGGTGTTCACTCTGATGACAGCAGTTAAAATGCAGTGATGGAGGCAAAAGAACCCACCAGGATGGGTCCAAAAAGAATAAAAGGAGAAAAAGGGGGTGCCTGGGTGGTTCAGTTGGTTGACCGTCCGGCTCTTGATTTTAGCTCAGGTCTTGATCTCAGGGTCGTGAGTTCAAGCCCCACGTTGGGCTTGAAAACAAAAAAAAAGAAGAAAAAGTACACACAGTGGGTATAAACAAGTATGCAGAAATAATGATAAAATTTGAAAGAATTTATTTAAAAATGTGTACAGCCTGTAAGAAGGAAAAATTAACAAGAAACATTAAGATAACCAGCAGAATAGAGAGAAACAACATATTCTTCATTGGAAAGACTCAAGAACATAAAAATGCAATAACCAAAGGAATTTATATGTCTAATGAGATGCCAATTAGATTCCTGCTGAGTTATTTTTAATAATGATACACTGTTCATATGAAACATACAAAAAGATGACACAACACGGTCCAGAAATAGTCCCAAATCCAAGAATTTAGTACAAGAGTACTAATTCTACACAATGGAGTTTGAATAAACAGATAATTAAAAACAAAATTTTAATTTTATAGGTGAAGGGGAGGGACGCCTGGGTGGCTCAGTCGGTTAAGCATCTGCCTTCGGCTCAGGTCATGATTCCAGGGTCCCGGGATCAAATCCCGCAATGGGCTCCCTGCTCCGCGGGGAGCCTGCTTCTCCCTCTGCCTCTGCTTCTCTCTCTGTCTCTCATGAATAAATAAATGAAATCTTAAAAAAAAAAAACATATATATATATATATATATATATATATAGGTGAAGGGGATTATAACAGGGCACTTGTCGTCATGAGCACTGAATAATGCATAGAATTGTCGAGTCATTATATTATACACCTGAGACTAACATCACTGTATGTTAATTATTCTTGAATTAAGAAAAAAAGGGGGGGGGCTCGTGGGTGGCTCAGTCAGCTAAGCATCCGACTCTTGGTTTCAGCTCAGGTCTTGATCTCAGGGTTATGGGATTGAGCCCCGTGTCGGGCTCCGTGCTCAGCGAGGAGTCTGCTTCATATTCTCTCTCCCTCTCCCTCCAGCTCATGCTCTCCCTCTCTCAAATAATTAAATAAAATCTTCAAAAATAAATAAAAATAAAAATAAATAAAAGCTTTAAAAAATTCTTAACTGGTTAACCATCTGTGGGGAGAAAAGTTACACTCTTCCCCCTTACTAACACACCAACACTAATCACAGCAAGATTAAAAACCTAAAATGTAAAAAACAAAAGCCTAAACTTAGGTACTCCAATGTGACTCTGCAACCATGTCTAATCTTGGCATAAGAAAGATCTTTCAAGACATGCTAACAGCCAGAAACCATAAAGGTAACACTGATAAGCTCACCACATGGAATTTTTCTATTTCTGCAGTTCAACCACAAAATATGTAAAATTTCAAGACAAAGGACAACTTCTGGGAAAACATATGTAACCTAATAAGAAAAGGGTTAAAATTCTCATTAGCATCCTCACAGAAAAATGGGCCAAGTTTAGTATATAAAAGTGGCCAAATATAAGAAAAAATACAAAAGTATCGAATTTTCTCAATGATTTTAAAATACATAACAAAAATCCCAGGAAATTTTTCACAAATCCCATTCTGGCCTATCAACTCAACAAAGATAAAACTGTAACACCCTAACCCAGAATGACACCTATTTAAAAAAACACAGCCCTTCCTCTAAGCAAAGAGAGAGCCTAAAAGCAACATAGACCAGAAAGGAACACAGACAATATACAATAACAGTCACCTTACAGGCAATACAATAGCACTAAATTCCTATCTTTCAATAGTTACCCTGAATGTAAATGGGCTAAATGCCCCAATCAAAAGACACAGGCTATCAGACTGGATTAAAAAACAAGACCCATCGATATGCTGTCTGCAAGAGACTCATTTTAGACCCAAAGACACCCCCACATTGAAAGTGAGGGGGTGGAAAACCATTTACCATGCTAATGGACACCAAAAGAAAGCTGGGGTGGCAATCCTTATATCAGACAAATTAGATTTTAAACCAAAGACTGTAATAAGAGATGAGGAAGGACACTATATCCTACTTAAAGGGTCTATCCAACAAGAAGATCTAACAATTGTAAATTTCTATGCCCCTAACATGGGAGCAGCCAATTATATAAGCCAATTAATAACAAAAGCAAAGAAACACATCGACAACAATACAATAATAGTGGGGGACTTTAACACCCCCCTCACTGAAATGGACAGATCGTCCAAGCAAAAGATCAACAAGGAAATAAAGACTTTAAATGACACACTGGACCAAATGGACTTCACAGACATATTCAGAACATTCCATCCCAAAGCAATGGAATACACATTCTTCTCTAGTGCCCATGGAACATTCTCCAGAGTCGATCACATCCTAGGTCATAAATCAGGTCTCAACCGGTACCAAAAGAATGGAGTCATTCCCTGCCTGTTTTCAGACCACAATGCTTTGAAACTAAAACTCAATCACAAGAGGAAAGTTGGAAAGAACTCAAATACATGGAGGCTAAAGAGCATCCTACTAAAGAATGAATGGGTCAACCAGGAAATTAAAGAAGAATTTAAAAAATTCATGGAAACCAATGAAAATGAAAACACAACTATTCAAAAATCTTTGGGATGCAGCAAAGGCAGTCCTAAGTGCAAAGTATATAGCAATACAAGCCTTTCTCAAGAAACAAGAAAGGTCTCAAGTACACAACCTAACCCTACACCTAAAGGAGCTGGAGAAAGAACAGCAAATAAAGCCTAAACCCAGCAGGAGAAGAGAAATCATAAAGATCAGAGCAGAAATCAATGAAATAGAAACTAAAAGAACAGTAGAACAGATCAACGAAACTAGGAGCTGGTTCTTTGAAAGAATTAACAAGATTGATAAACCCCTGGCCAGACTTATCAAAAAGAAAAGAGAAATGACCCAAATCAACAAAATCATGAATGAAAGAGGAGAGATCACAACCAACACCAAAGAAATACGAACAATTATGAGAACATATTATGAGCAACTCTATGCCAGCAAATTAGATAACCTGGAAGAAATGGATGCATTCCTAGAGATGTATCAACTACCAAAACTGAACCAGGATGAAACAGAAAACCTGAACAGACCTATAACCACTAAGGAAATTGAAGCAGTCATCAAAAATCTCCCAAAAAACAAAAGCCCAGGGCCAGATGGCTTCCCAGGGGAATTCTACCGAACATTGAAAGAAGAATTAATACCTATTCTTCTGAAACTGTTCCAAAAAATAGAAATGGAAGGAAAACTTCCAAACTCATTTTATGAGGCCACCATTACCTTGATCCCAAAACCAGACAAAGACCCCATCAAAAAGGAGAACTACAGACCAATATCCCTGATGAACATGGATGCAAAAATTCTCACCAAAATACTAGCCAATAGGATCCAACAGTACATTAAAAGGATTATTCACCACGACAAGTGGGATTTATGCCTGGGCTGCAAGGTTGGTTCAACATCCGCAAATCAATCAACATGATACAATACATTAACAAAAGAAAGAACAAGAATCATATGATCCTCTCAATAGATGCAGAAAAAGCATTTGACAAAGTACAGCATCCTTTCTTGATCAAAACTCTTCAGAGTATAGGCATAGAGGGTACATACCTCAATATCATAAAAGCCATCTATGAAAAACCTACAGCGAATATCATTCTCAATGGGGAAAAACTGAGAGCTTTCCCCGTAAGGTCAGGAACGCGGCAGGGATGTCCACTATCACCACTGCTATTCAACATAGTATTAGAAGTCCTAGCCACAGCAATCAGACAACAAAAAGAAATCAAAGGCATCCAAATTGGCAAAGAAGAAGTCAAACCCTCACTCTCTGCAGATGATATGATACTTTATGTGGAAAACCCCAAAGACTCCACCCCAAAACTGCTAGAACTCATACAGGAATTCAGTAAAGTGGCAGGATATAAAATCAATGCACAGAAGTCAGTGGCATTCCTATACACCAACAACAAGACAGAAGAAAGAGAAATTAAGGAGTCGATCCCATTTACAACTGCACCCAAAACCATAAGATATCTAGGCATAAATCTAACCAAAGAGGCAAAGGATCTGTACTCAGAAAACTACAAAATACTCATGAAAGAAATTGAGGAAGATACAAAGAAATGGAAAAACGTTTCATGCTCATGGACTGGAAGAACAAATATTGTGAAGATGTCAATGCTACCTAGAGCAATCTACACATTCAATGCAATCCCCATCAAAATACCATCCACTTTTTTCAAAGAAATGGAACAAATAATCCTAAAATTTGTATGGAAGCAGAAAAGACCCCGCATAGCCAGAGGAATGTTGAAAAAGAAAAGCAAAGCTGGCGGCATCACAATTCCGGACTTCCAGCTCTATTACAAAGCTGTCATCATCAAGACAGTATGGTACTGGCACAAAAACAGACACAGAGATCAATGGAACAGAATAGAGAGCCCAGAAATGGACCCTCAACTCTATGGTCAACTCATCTTTGACAAAGCAGGAAAGAATGTCCAATGGAAAAAAGACAGTCTCTTCAACAAATGGTGTTGGGAAAATTGGATAGCCACATGCAGAAGAATGAAACTGGACCATTTCCTTACACCACACACAAAAATAGACTCCAAATGGTTAAAAGACCTCAATGTGAGACAGGAGTCCATCAAAATCCTAAAGGAGAACACAGGCAGCAACCTCTTCGACCTCAGCCGCAGCAACTTCTTCCTAGAAACATCGCCAAAGGCAAGGGAAGGGCAAAAATGAACTATTGGGACTTCATCAAGATAAAAAGCTTTTGCAAAGCAAAGGAAACAGTCAACAAAACCAAAAGACAACCAACAGAATGGGAGAAGATATTTGCAAATGACATATCAGATAAAGGGCTAGTATCCAAAATCTATAAAGAACTCATCAAACTCAACACCCAAAGAACAAAGAATCCAATCAAGAAATGGGCAGAAGACATGAACAGACATTTTTCCAAAGAAGACATCCAAATGGCCAACAGACACATGAAAAAGTGCTCAATATTGCTTGGCATCAGGGAAATCCAAATCAAAAGCTCAGTGAGATACCACCTCACACCAGTCAGAATGGCTAAAATTAACAAGTCAGGAAATGACAGATGTTGGTGGGGATGCGCAGAAAGGGGGACCCTCCTACACTGTTGGTGGGAATGCAAGCTGGTGCAGCCACTCTGGAAAACAGTATGGAGGTTCCTCAAAAAGTTGAAAATAGAGCTACCATACGATCCAGCAATTGCACTACTGGGTATTTACCCCAAAGATACAAAAGTAGGGATCCGAAAGGGTACGTGCACCCCGATGTTTATAGCAGCCATGTCCACAATAGCCAAACTGTGGAAAGAGCCAGGATGTCCATCGACAGATGAATGGATAAAGAAGATGTGGTATATATATACAATGGAATATTATGCAGCCATCAAAAGGAATGAGATCTTACCATTTGCAACACCGTGGATGGAAATGGAGGGTATTATAATAAGTCAATCAGAGAAAGACATGTATCATATGACCTCACTGATATGAGGAATTCTTAATCTCAGGAAACAAACTGAGGGTTGCTGGAGTGGGGGTTGGGGTGGGAGGGATGGGGTGACTGGGTGATAGACACTGGGGAGGGTATGTGCTCTGGTGAACGCTGTGAATTGTGCAAGACTGTTGAATCTCAGATCTGTACCTCTGAAACAAATAATGCAATATATGTTAAGAAAAAAAAAAAGAAGACGAAGATAGCAGGAGGGGAAGAATGAAGGGGGGTAATCGGAGGGGAAGATGAACCATGAGAGACGATGGACTCTGAAAAACAAACTGAGGGTTCTAGAGGGGAGGGGGGTGGGAGGATGGGTTAGCCTGGTGACGGGTATAAAGAGGGCACGTTCTGCAAGGAGCACTGGGTGTTATGCACAAACAATGAATCATGGAACACTACATCTAAAACTAATGATGTAATGTATGGGGATTAACATAACAATAAAAAAATGAAAAAAAAAAACCCCACCAAAACCCTAGTTTATATAATCGCTGATTCCTGTGATGTAATTACTCCCACCATAGTGGATTTCAAGCTACCAATGTGACATCACTAAATGCCAGAGTTGAAAAGAGATGTGCAGTAGTGTATGGTTGTATGGTAGTAGTGTGTGGTTATACAATATTTCTATTATTCAGATATAGTAGACGTAAAAAAAACTTCACGTGTAGATAATGATAAAATATAGTAAAAAATAAACAGAAACTAACTTAAAAAACAAAAAAAACGTACCCCTTTCGATCGTACTTTGTTTCCCCAAAGATCTCGAGAGGCATGAACCTTTTATAGCCAAGGGAATACAGAAAAGAGTTGTGTGAAGACATAGCTTAAAAATTTTGTAGCAATATTTAGAATAACAAAACACTAAAAAAAAAAAAAAAAATCCACAAGCAGGGAAAAATAGGAAGTCAGTTAATTTTTAGTGGCTAAATTCATTTTATATGAACATGCATCAGCCTTGAAACATGCCTGTAAATGTACAGAGCAGATAAAAAGCATATGTGTAATAAGATTAAATTTACATAAAAATGTAGCAGGACATATGCCCACACCAATTTTTTCCCTTTATGAATGAATGATGGGTAATTAATTCTCCATTTTAAAAGTCTGTATTTTATCTTTTATGTATTGAACAGGGATATAATCTTCCAATAAGAAACACATTTACAAAACTCTTAATAGTAGAGTTCTTCAAATGTAGAGTTATTTCATTTAACCTTTTTATTTATTTTATTTTTTTATTTTTTTATGTTTTATTTATTTATTCATGAGAGTCAGAGAGAGAGAGAGAGAGAGGCAGAGGCAGAGGGAGAAGCAGGCTCCCCGCCTAGCAGGGAGCCCGATGCGGGACTCGATCCCAGGACCCCGGGATCATGACCTGAGCCGAAGGCAGACGCTTAACCATCTGAGCCACCCAGGCGCCCTCATTTAACCTTTTTAAAAACAGGCATAATGCGATGGGATTTCAAAGTCACCAGAAGTGAAAATATCAAGCCACTGGGTATAAGCTGTTCATCTCAAAGTTATGGGTACAAACAGAAAAAGTGACACGTGAGCCTCATTTGGGAATGTGCATATATATGCATTCAAGGGAGAAAAAAAATCGGATCTGGACTCTTTCCCCGATTATTCCAAAATGTTTTACTAAGCAAAAAATGTTAAGAATCTTTAAAAAGTTCAAAATTAAAGTAGAAAGCTCTTCTTAGAAGAAAACCATCATTGGGGCTCCTGGGTGGCTCAGTCGGTTAAGCGTCTGACTTTGGCTCAGGTCATGATCCCAGGGTCCTGGATGGAGCCCCATATGTTGGGCTGCCTGCTCAGCAGGGAGTCTGCTTCTCCCTCTGCCCCTCCCCCCTTTGTGTTCTCTAGCTCTCTCTCAAATAAATAGATAAAATCTTAAAAAAAAAAAAAGAAAGAAAGAAAATCATCATGGACTTAACACCCAAGATGGGGTGGGTGGGGCTGTTGTTTTCTAACATTCAGAAATAAGCATTCAAATTTCTGAACAAAGAAAGGGTATTGGTTACTCAACCACAAATCCACATTTCCAAAGATGACGGCAATGTTGCTGGATAGTGTTTCCTAAGCTTGATTTCTGCGAAGTCAAACTTCTCCGAGACTGTGTGCCCAAGTGCAGACTCACTACTGACTCAAAGAAGGGTGGCCTTCGGTTGCTGCTTTTTAAACAGCTTTCCTGAGATATAATCCACACACCATACAATTCACCCATTGGAAGCACTCAATTCAGTGGCTTTTCCTATATTCCCAGAGCTGAGCAACCATGACCAGTCAGTTCTAGAACCCTTCCCCCATCCCACACTTTTGGCCATCACCACCTCACTGTACTACAACCGCCCCCACCAGCAGACCTACTAATCTACTTTCTGTCGCTATAGGTTTCACTACTCTGGACTTCCATATGAATGGAATCAGAGTATGTGATCTTCTATTCTATAGCTGGCTGCTTCCACTTAGCATCGTCAAGGTTTACCCATGTCAGCATGGATCAGTACTTCGTTTTGGTTTAACACTGAGTAATATTCCCTTGTACACACAGACCACATCTTGTTTGTACATTCATCCACTGATGGACATTTGAGTTATTTCTACCTTTTGGCTCTTATACATTCATGTGCTCATGCGCAAGTTTCTGTGTGGACATGAGCTTTCATTTCTCTTGGGTATATACCTGGCAGTCCAATTTACTGGGTCCTATTGTACTTGTATGTTGAAATGTTTGAGGAACTGCCAGCATCTTTTTCCCAAGTGGCTGCATCCTCTTACACTGCCACCAGCAGTGTGGGAGGGCTCCCATGTCTCCACACCTCCAACAACACGTCGTGGTTTCTCACTTGTTGATTCGAGCCATCCTAGTGAGTATGAGGTGGTACCTCATTGTGGTTGAAGTCTTCAATTTTTAAGCCAAGAACTGGAATGTAACTGATTGACGAAGCTGTAAAACCAATAACTAACTACCCTGAAGAAAACTTATTTTTTCCAAATGAAAAGCCTAATTGAGACAGTTACGTCATTTATAACACTACTGAATAAGCTGTTTTCCATAGACTAGAATCTCTTCTAGTTATTAACAGGCAGGCTAAAAAATGAAGTGGGTTCCACTGACAAATACCTGGGGAATGCTAGATTTAGACAAGATGTTTCTTTGTTGAGATTTTTCTTGGTATTTTTAATTAGTGTGCTAATATACATGATGTATCTCTACCACTAAGAATGGCACATGGTGATTCCTACTTAGTTACCTGGCCCTAGAAAGCTTTCTTGATAAAATACCCGTAACATGTCACCCAGAAATAAAATTTTTAAAAACCCACTTTGTATGCTATCTCCCAGTTATTCAAACAGGATTTGTGTGAAACCACACTGCCTTCATTAAAAATGATATATAGAGTGACCACAGCAAAAACAGCAGAGCAGGTATCTCCAAGGGACCATCCCTCCAAAGAAACACAAAAAAATAAAGCAAAAACTATAGACATAACCAACTCTGTCAGAATTCTGGACAAAAATCCAAAGTTTCTTTTTTTTTTTTAAAGATTTATTTATTTATTTGAGAGAGCGAGAATGAGAGAGAGAGAGTACATGAGAGGGGGGAGGGTTAGAGGGAGAAGCAGGCTCCTCGCCGAGCAGGGAGCCCGATGCGGGACTCGATCCAGGGACTCCAGGATCATGACCTGAGCCGAAGGCAGTCGCTTAACCAACTGAGCCACCCAGGCGCCCCCAAATCCAAAGTTTCTAACAGCCAAGCAAACAATGAATCAAGAACGAGCCAACTTAAAATTGGTAAGAAACGTCTGCAGCATTTTTACTTGACCCCGTCCCAATCCGTGCTCCAGTTCCACAGGAGTCTTGAAGATGGCAGCCGGTGTTCTCAGGGTCGGACCCTGGGCCCTGGGTCCAGAGGGAAGAGGGAGTAGAGCAGAACTGTGTTTGTCAGTTCCAACCTGTCTCGGGGCGATGAAGACTAGGTGTGGTGTCCGCCTCTGTTCTGCCTAACTTGGAACACACTCAAGGCAGAAAAGCCGAGGACATTCCTCGAAAACGCTGTAAGGCAAATGAATGACCCTCAGACGGCATCTTTTGCCAAAGGGGCAAAAGATGAGGACAGAGATATATGAGAGCACCAGAAGCATGGCGGGAAAAGTAGACGGCAGAGTCTCTTTGGAAAATTAAGCCATTCAAAACCACCTGTGTATACGGAGAGATTCAGAAAGCCACGTGCATGCCCAGGGCAGGACACACACTCAGAAAGACCTGAGAACTTAAGCTGTAACCTCTGGCTGATCTACAGACTCAGGGCAAGTAAGAAGTAGAAGTGAAGGCAGGTTTGTAAATGGTTGGGCTAAGCAGGAGGGCCCAAGCACAAAGCCAATCTGCAAAGACTGGAATATTTAGGGTTTTTTTTTTCCCTTTGTTTTCTTAATGGATTTTTTTTCTTTTTGTGTCCTGGTATCCAAAAAAAACCCCTAAGAAAACAAAAAACAAAACTGTCAAAACACTAGCTGAACACAAGCTAAGAAAACACATCAGAGACCACATAGGAGTAAGAATACAGACTTTAGAACAAGGCTGTAAGGAAAAAATCACTAGGGAAATAGCTACATCTCACAGAAAGGAACAAAACAAAAATGATGAGGAGAGGGGAAGAATCATCATATTTTATTTCCAGAATTAATAATTTAATTCCAAAATTATATTTTATTTATTTATTTAAGAGAGAGAGCACGTGAGAGTGGGGGGGGGGCGGGGCAGAGGGAGAGAGAATCTCAAGGAGACTCCCCACTGACACAGAGCCCAATGAGGGGCTCGATCTCACGACCCTGAAATCACGGCCTGAGCTGAAACCAAGAGTCGGAAGCTTAACTGACTAAGCCACCCAGGCACCTCCCAGAATCACCACATTTTAATATCCAAAATGTCCAGTTTCTTACCACATAAAAATACAAAGCACGCAAAGAAACTGGAAAGTATGACCCACTCACTGGAAACATGAAGAGAAACTAGAAACTACCTGAGGAAGCACAGACATTGCACTTATAAGACAAAGTCAGATGGAATGGAAAAATTCCTAAAAGCACACAAATTACCAAAACTGACTCAGAAGAATTAGAAAATCTGGATAGACTCATAACAAGCAAAGAAACGGAGTTTGTCATAGAAGCCTCCCAACAAAAATAAGTGTTATAGGAACTGGTAAATTATTTCTTTACCAGACACTTTGAAAACGTGAATGGTCTTCCAAAGGGAAAAAAGTGAATACCACTGTTTCAGTCTTATATACAAGTGGAAAATGAAAATTATATCCTGAAGAATCAAGTTCTTTGAAACCAGAGAGAATATGAATGAATGAATGTGTATTACCCAATTTGTTGAACAAAGATCAAAAGAGGACACAAACATCAACAATTTCCCGATGTTGATGAGACAGAACTTGATTAGATTTTCATGCCTAATAGGCTGTATCTATTTTAAGAGGAGATTATGTCAGGGTTTGAGAAATGCCCAAGATAAATGAATTGACGTATTTCAGAAAGTACTGCTATGAAACGAGTTCCTACTTCTACTACCAATTAAGACTAAGTTATCTTACAAACTAATACAGATGGGCTTCTATCACAGAAGGAGAAGAGGTACAAGAGGAAATGCTGCTCAAAGATAGGGAAGCTGGTGTGGACCTCATGTCGGAGGACAGCAGAGGGGAAGCATGCGAGGCTAGTGTGTGAAGGAATCCTTCGAAAATGAAAAGATCATCAATTACTCAATTGGAGAAGAGGAACAAAGAAAAAAAATTGAGAAAATGAGTTTCTGTTTTACAAATGTCTCAACTGCTTAAAAGGAAAAAAAAAAAAAAAAGCACGTCTATAAGCATTACAATTAGTGAACTAACCTAACATGATGTGCTTTGCGATGTGATGCAATATGAATTGCCCATCGCCTACGAAGTATCCATCCTGAAAAAATATACAGCCTGAAACTCCTCATGAGGGAACGATAATCAGATAAATCCGGAATGTGGGACATGCCTGGGAAATCTGTGTCTGAACAATGTATCCGGTGATGCCATGAAATTCTTGTTCATTACTTTAGGTTTCTGTTTTGGGTGTGGTCACGGTATTGTGGTTATACAGAAGATTACTCTTTTCCATGGGAGATACACACAGAAGCAGAAGCGTTTGGGATGAAATTCATGATATCTGCAACTTACTTTCAAATGGCCCAGAACACACACAGACACATCTGTATACAAACACACACACCTAGATGAGGAGGTGCGGAGGCCCCAAAATGTTAACATTAACCACTGGTTTATGGAAAAACTTGTGTTTCGACTCTACATTTTATACATCTTCATGTTAAATAATGTAAAAAGAAATCATAATTCCTATGGACTAAAGGCAAATAATAAATCTTAAATAAAAAGACAAGATACATTTCTGAGACCTATGGTCAAGGTGCATCAAAGAAGAGTCAAGTAACCACAAGGCTTGTAATAAAAAGAATGCCAATCACTCTTGTCCATCTATACGGCCTTGAAAGACTAGAACGGAAAGAAGCATTTCATTTAGTCCAATAAAGATCAGAGGCAGAGAGAGAGTTTATCATCAGCCTGCTGACTCCAAGGCTGAAGAAGCTTAGCAGGGAAAGAAAAGCCCTGCCCCTCCTGGGCCTGTTAACCTTACTTCTACACAAAAACTGAAAGTTTACTTCTCTCTTAAAGTTACCTGAATTCAAACACTCAGCTCTAGCTGGGCTGCAGTTACATTTTTAAAACCTGCATAAATCAGGGGCACCTGGGTGGCTCAGTCAGGTAAGGGTCTGCCTTTGGCTTGGGTCATGATCTCAGGATCCTGGGATGGGGCCCCACGTCAGGCTTCCTGCTCTGTGCGGAGTCTGCTTCTCCCTCTGCCCCTCCCCCTGCTTGTGTGTGCTCATGCTCTCTCTCTCTCTGTGTCTCAAGTAAATAAATAAAATCTTAAAAAAAAAAAACAACAAACTCCTGCATAAATCAAACATAATTCTTAGTCAGTGTCACACAGCAAAAACCCTTAGTCAACCTCAGTACTGTGATAAGCCCAACAAGTGTAATAACAGCTTCTAGTTAATTCTCAGGGCATCATTACTAAATGTGTAAATTGTATGACTTCCCAAATGCTCCGTGTTTAATATGTTTTATTTCTTGCTTTTGAAATTGTTGTTCCATTTACCCCCTAATATCATAATGAATGCAAGACCTTCCAAATTTTCCCAATAATCTGCCTCACCAGTCAACATCCACAAAGCCCAAACTTTAAATGGAAGTCTCTTTTTGTACGCACACGCGTGCGTGCATGCACACACAAGTCCATAAACACTGCAGCCGAAGCTGCTGACGGAAATGTCTCAGTCTGCACAGCCTATGTGTCACCACTTAAGAGCAGCGTGCTGGTCCCCAAAGAACCACGGACACATTAAAGAAGATACCAACACCTAAGGGAAGTGCTTAAAATACAGACACTAAATTTCCAATCAGATACAGATCAAAATCCAGCCTGTAGGCACAGCGTATGTGCTGGGGTAAGAGGAGCGTGACACATGTCAAAGGCTAGCGTTAAGTCTGTCTCCCTGAGGGGAAACAGGTCCTAGGTTGGCAAATGCCCAAGACCTCCACCCCTGAACCTGTCAGTGTCCTTCATCCACCTCTAAGGAAGGGACAACAATATTCAGAACATAGCCTCAGATTCTGAGTCGTACTGAGTTCTGTTAGGAACTCCAGGAACTCCAGTCTACCATTCTTCTCCAACTGGAAGAGAAGCACCACTGAGTGGCTTCAGCCACATTCTCCATGTGTTAATGGATGATGTGGACACATGATCCATAGTATCCCTGATCCTACAATGTTATCTACGACAGTCATGAGAGCATATGGGGTGCTGGAAACATGGAGGCCTTCTGAGAACTAATCAACCATCTAGTGGATGAGTGAAACAGAGTAAGACAATGAAACAGGAGTTCACTGGGATAGTATCATAGTTTCGTGGAGAAGCTAGAACCTCAGTGTGGTTTTTAGAGTAGAGGAAAATATTCTAATATGGTGAAACTGCATGACCAATGGCAGACCCCTTAGAAGGAGAACACCCAAAGGCGCAGGCTCTCTGGGCAAAGACTACCAAGCAGGAAGGTCTGGCCTTTGCACTTACTGCCATGTATGGCCGACACCCGGCATCTCTTGTCTTGGCAATGGAGTCCACCAGCTGTCCACTGATGCCAAAGTCACAGAGCTTAATATTTCCACTCCTGTCCAGAAGAATATTGGAAGGTTTGATATCTGCGAGAGAGAGAGAGACAGATGTCATTTCGTGTACAAGTGATCGATCAAATGAGCTACATTCTGAGCTGTGTTAAGCAAAAATACCAAAAAACCTTAGACAAGATTAAGTGATCAAATCCTTAAAATTCAGACGTGTAAGAAGATGAGGAAAAATGAGGAAACAGTGCTCTGACTGCCAATGTTTAAAAACTCAGTATCAAAAATACTTCCCAATAAATGCAGGCATTCTATAATGCTTTCTTTGTTTTCATCAAAAGACTGCTATACTGGGGTGCCTGGGAGGCTCAGTAGGTTAAGTATCTGCTTTCAGCTCAGGCCGTGATCCCAGGGTGCTGGGATCAAGCCCCACATCGGGCGCCCTGCTCAGCTGGGAGTCTGCTTCCCCTCTGCTCATGCTCTCTTTCTCTCACACAAATCAATCAATCAATCAATCAATCAATCATCTTAAAAAAAAAAAAGACTTAATATTCATTTACTTGCTTCAAATTCATTACCTACTGGTCAAATTATGAAGAATGAATTTAATCTATAAGAGTACACCAAGTTACTTTAGAGTATGTCAAAGACTATCCACCTAAATGCAAACTATACAAATTATGCACCCATAATTTAGTTAAAATCGAGTTTTATCTAACTTGGGAAAGTATCCAATCCAGTACATCTAAAAGACCACAGCTTTGGGATCAGAGAAGCAAAGGTTCAAAATCTGGTCCAAAATTCACAGTGTAACCTGAGGCAAGCTACTCAACTTTGACTCAGCAACCACAATTTTGTCATCTACAAAATGAAAACGATTGCTGGGCGCCTGGGTGGCTCAGTTGGTTAAGCGACTGCCTTCGGCTCAGGTCATGATCCTGGAGTCCTGGGATCGAGTCCCACATCGGGCTCCCTGCTCAGCAGGGAAGCCTGCTTCTCCTTCTCCCACTCCCCCTGCTTGTGTTCCCTCTCTCGCTGTGTCTGTCTCTGTCAAATAAATAAATAAAATCTTTAAAAAAAAAAAAATGAAAACGATTGCTAATTCATAGGACTCTGGAAATTAAAACACCTTTTACAGTACCTGCACTTTATTTGTATTCAATAAATGCATCCACTTAATAACTATTTCTCCTTGAGAGATTTTTTCTGACCTTCGAGGACTTCATCAGGTTTCCCCCACCTTTTCTTCCAGTCGTCCTTGAGATTCATTTTCACTCCCTCACTGACCATGAGCTCACCGCCACTATGTACTAATCCAACTGTCCGTCAATTCTCCCCCTTTGCTCATGAATTCTCCATCCCTGTCTCAATGCTTCTATACATTTCATTGTCACTGTCATGGCTTAATGAATAAAAAGGATACAAATAAATACAAGATACAAAAACATCTGTCTATAACTCAGAAGGGGATCTACAAAAAAATCCAGAAAAGGTCTCCTGCCATCACTGACCATGCTGACTGCCTATCAAGCACCAATCCTACCCACCAACCCCATCCCTTCTAATGGGACCTGCATTTGATTTTATGGAGGGATCCCCTCCTCCATGTAGCCATAACCACACCTCCCCAAACCGAGGTGTGACTGATCCAAGCCTATCAGGATCGCCTGATGCTCCCTGCCAGGAACCAGTTTAGGGTAAGGGCATGAAGCAATTTTGGTGAATGAGACAAGAGAAAACATTAGAGCGATGTAAGGAAGATGTCCTGGCTCCTAAGACAGCCACACAGGAAGAGGGAGCACTTCTCCAGGAGGCTGTCATGTCTACATGTGACACTGGGTACTTGCTTTGGTCATTACCACCCTGAGGATGGAGCCAACGTATTAAGAAAGGTAGAACCAAAGGGAGGGTGCTTAAGCCCTAAACATACTGTGCCTGGAGCCACCCTATCCTTGGGCTTGTTAGGACAGATAGTGAATTTCCTTGAAGTTTAAGGCAGTTACCAGGATTTTTTGTAACTTGTGATCAAAAGCACTCTTAACTGTAGCAAAAAAGCTAACTGATCCTAATTAATAAAGAGACTGCTATATTGGGGCATCTGGGTGGCTCAGTCGGTTAAGCGTCTGCTCAGCGGGGTGTCTGCTTGTCCCTCTCCCTCTGCCCCTTCCCCCATTTGTGCTCCCTCACTCTCAAATAAATAAATAAAATCTTTTTTTAAAAAAGGCTGCTATAAATTCATCATTTTATTTATTAATAGGAAAACCAAAGTTATTTTTGAAGCTTTTCCATTTATTCGGTTACTCCTCAGTCACCATCTTAGTGCTTTCCTGTGATTGACAAGTATCTCCAAGGTGATTGTTAAATGCCCTAAGGGTAATACCACTCCCAAGTGCAAAACACAGTCAAAAAGGAAGGAAAAAAATCCCAAAACAAGAATGCAATGAACTACAAGAAGAACAAAATAATTTTGTTTAGGGACCTAACTCTACATGATTTTAGGTCAAAAGAGAAAATGAGAAGCCTATCTAAAATTATTTTTAGCAAGCATTAAGCCAAAGCAAAATTAAGTGAAATATTCTGAAGTTCAAGGTTAACTAATTTCAGTGGTCTTGAGTTAACCCCAAACTAAAATTACTTAAATAAATGCACTAATTATTAATTTCTTTAACCACTAGAAACTATGTTTCCTAGAATGTAAGGCTTTTCACTTCTCTGAATACAACCTTTTACTTTTTGTTCTATTTATTGTCAGGCTGAATCCCACACTGTCGTGTATTGTCTTGGGTTTCTCCATTACAAGTTTCCTGAGGAAAGTGAACTTATGTGCCTCTTCAAAGCCACCATCCCACCACCCCGAGTCTAGCATAGTAATAAAAAGAGCAACTATTTAATCTATCTGCTGAATTAATTTCATGATTCCCACTGGCTTCCAATAAATCTACATCAAATTATATTTGGACCTGTGTCCAACAAGTCCAAGATAACTGTTCTCACAAATAGAAACACTTTAGAAGAATTTCAATGTACAATAATTAAAGCATCTCTATTTGCAAAAATATCCTCTATAGTAAAGAAGAAACACCTGAAAGGGACAGTAGCATGCCTTTAATATGCTCCAGGTACCATCCTCCAGATCCTTTGAATGTCCCCAGGACCACCTTTGGGCCCATTTGTATACACAGAGAAACATTATCTATCAAGTAAATGAATAGTTGTTTTTCAACTAAGAGTAAGAAGAACCTTGCAGCAAAATCTGTTTCAATTTCTAAGCTCAATATACTAATAAGTTAAGCTGAAATTTATAGAATCTCAAAGGAAAAAAAAATACCCTAAATTAATAACAAAAGCTTTAGGGAAAAAAAATAATAATAGTGTTAGGGTAGGGTACATATAATATGCTTTGTTAAAAATACAAATATTTCATAGGCGCCTGGGTGGCTCAGTCATTAAGCATCTGCCTTCGGCTCAGGTCATAATCTCGGGGTCCTGGGATGAAGCCCCGCAGCGGGCTCCCTGCTCAGCAGGAAGCCTGCTTCTCCCTCTCACACTTCCCCTACTTGTGTTCCCTCTCCTGCGGTCTCTGTCAAATAAATAAATAAAATCTTTAAAAATAAACAAAACAAAACACATATTTCAGGAAAGCTCATAAAGAGACACTGTAATTTTCAATAATGTTTTCCTATTAAGGAAAAATAATAATTTCTTTTTTTAAGGAAAAATATTAATTTCTAATCTATAAAAAAGAATTCATACCCACCTCTGTGAATGATTTTCAAGTTTTCTTTTAAGTGGTTTAGTGCTTTCACAGTCTGGGAAGAAAAAGCAAAGATGAGGTGAACAATCAGTATCCTTTTAGTCACACAGCATGCAGCTCATCATAGGTAACAGCTCTAGGAGTCCTTTGCATTCTTTTAAGCTTAATTATTCCAATATTCTGTCCACTTTTTATGTTAACTGAAGATGCTAAATGATTATTTTAGCTGAAAACTTAGTTACTGTTACATGCTGTTCCCTGACAGCTAAAAAGAACCCAGTAACTTATAATTTTTTAATAAGTCATTACAAAGTTGTACATTTCTTGCAACTTCAAACTTTTCAAGAATGGAAATATTCAGTATGAGAGAGTCCACAGTCTGGTTCCACTATCAACTCTAATTTAAATAAGTCTTTCCAAATTTCCTCGGTTTTTCATAATTATTCATTCACCTTTGCCCAGTGCTAGCCTTCAAAGTAATTTTGGCCAAGTCAAAGTATCTCTGCTCAACCACTATGGCAATTTATGCAGAATTTACAATATTGTTTGATCACTGCTTATGATCAGAAAATCAGGCATTTCTCCAGGAATACAGGGAACAGGGACTTGAATTAAAATTTCCCACAACCTCAAACTAAAAGGGAACTAAAGAACATGCCAACCACTTGCTATCAAATGGTCAAGTCTCTGCCCCATCAAGCTGCTGGGTGTCAGGAATGCAGAACTTGTCATGTTTCAAGTAGCTGGGCCTGTTGTGTTCACTGGGTTATTAATTAGCAAAAAGAGATTTAACACAAAGTAATTTTAAATGTTGTGCTTAATAGAAAGGATGATCACCAAGTCTAGAAACATAGGCAAATATATAACCAATGATTTATCTGTGTATATATATTACACACACTGCAATATACAATAAAATAATTTTGTCTATGTTTTCCAACTTCACGATCATCCTGTGATCACAGTGGTTAGGAGCAGGATTCTGGGATCAGGCTGCTGGGCTTAAATCATTTACCACCTACAAGTGTATAAAGCTCCAGATCTGTCATCTGTAAAAAGGGGGTTACACTATTCACCACAGAGAGTCACTATGAAGATAAAATGTCATAAGATCTTAGCCTGATGCAAATAAACACTCAATAACCATTAGCTACTCTCATTATTTTACTATTGTTGCATTATAATTATTATGAATAGTAAAAGTTCCAAGATAATATTGGGTCTGGTATACTGGAGAGAGAGAGATGACAAAAATGATCAATATAAAATGTCATATATCTTTCCAAATATAAATAAGTTCCTAGAATAACTCAGCTTCTTTTTATAAAATCATATGAAAGGGTATGTAACATTTAGCTCATAAAATATTTAAATTTATGCACCAATTTGGCTAAATTAAAATATTAACATGAAACTTAAGATTATGACTTTAATCTGATTTTTAAAATTCCTGTTATACACACACACACACACACCTTTCACAACTAAAATGCAGTTCAGAAACTGTCTATATATTTTTACATTAACTCTTAATGACCAAACAGGATCAACTGGCCATCAGCAGGCAGACTATACTGGAGGTGGAGGATGCAGGAAAGGAAGAGGCAGAAAATTACGTGCAACCAGAATATCTAACTTACAACTTCCTATAAAACTTAGTTTACACATCCACTAACCTACATCATGTCATTAGCTCAGATTCTTAGGGCTTTCTAAGAATCTAATTTTACTCCATTGAAAAGAATTTTGTGAACAACCTTTGTCAACTAAAAGATTCAGAGCAAGAAAGAAAATGATCAGGAATTCACTTTCAAAACTACAAACACACATGTAAAAGAGCACCTCTTTTCTTTTCGGTACTCTGGTAAAAGTGAATTGGCCAAATTGATAGCAATGCTGGTTACTGAAATTGCTAGTCAAAAATTTCAATATTTTAGAGCAGACAGCTCAAATCTTAAACACAGGAAAGATATTTTGTCTACGAGTTTCAATGAAGGGACTTCAAGGAGAATGCTGTGATTTTGATTAATTCAGAGATAATGGTGAGAATATAACCTATTTAAAAGTACAGCAACAGGGCTAAAAAGGAACAGAAAATTTCTTTTTCTGGTTTTGTTTACAGCACAATCTATTATGGTTCATTGTGATTTTAATGAACAGAATATTGTAGTTTTTACATAAAACATATTTTGAAAATTGTTCTTATGACTTGTTGTATTAACTACCCCACAGAAGTGATTTTGTTTCTTTTCCTATTACAAATGATTTTCCAGGAAGGTCAACAGCATTCTGTGAAGGACATTCAGATAGGTACACTCAAAACTCCAGCAGCATCTTTATGTAAGTATATACAGAATGAACAATTTGAAAACCAGGTACTTACTGCTAAAGTGATTTTGCCTAAAATTTCTTCTGGAATAACATCATCTAATACACTATATACATATTTGTAAAACTTATCAAACGAGGTAGACATGAGTTCCATACAGATCCAACAGTCACCCTATAAAATAACAAATATCTGTTATTCCTTTACATCTTAGTATTAAGTACCATGTTTTCCTTTACTTAAACTAGAAATACAATTAGAGAAAAAACAGTCTTCTTCTTAATCTTGCACTGGAGGTAATTTTTGGTTCCTCATTAAAGCCCTGGGCAGAATAGTCTCCTCCTGTGTAAATATAAACTTATTTCCCAATTTCCCCACTCTTAACTGTAAAGACAGGGACAGTCTTACATAGAAACTTTTGTGCTTTTGTAAGAATATCAAATTTTGCCATAATTAAATACAAACATAAAAAATGTGGGAAACTGTTCATTGTCATTAACAAAGAAAGTAAATTACAATAATCTGGAGGTTCTATATAAATTTCTAAAATTAGTTAAAAAAAAAAAGGAAGAAAAAAATACACAGAGCAACCCCAATGCCTCCCATCCTTGTACAAATGCCACCTTCTCAGTGGCTGACATTTAAAATGCAGGCGATGCCAACTCTCAGCATCCCCTCCCCTGCTCTGTGCTCTTCTAATAGAAAATATAACTTATTTGTTATGTTTGTCATCCATCTCCCTTACCTAACCCACACACACTCTGCCAGCGCAGGGCCTCAGTAAACATTCCCTAGATGCATGAATGCTGGCTACAATTTAACTGAATCATCCAAACACTGTTGGCAGCATCATAGTGTGTTTTAAACCAGGCAGAAGGCAATTTGACAATAAAACAAGAGAAAACAAGTATTTATACCCTTTGATAGAGTCGTCTCATGACTGGAAATCTAATTAAACAAATAGTCCATAAAGTCCAAAAAGAAAAAAAAAACAAAAAAACCCCAAAAAACCCAGAAACAAAACTCAAAAGCACCGAACGATGTCCCAAGAGGGAATGGCGCACCATTCAAGGGCTTATCTAATCTTCCGTTCCTTGGAAAACTACATGGTTTGCGACAGGAATGCTCGAGAACACACAGAATACGAGCAGACACCATGGTTCTTACGACCTGAGAGGATGTGAACACAGGGACAAGGGCCACGAAGGACCTTCCGAGCGTGAAAACAGCTATCAGGACGATGACAAAAAGGGTCTCAAACGAGTTTGCGTGTTACTAATTTATGGATCCAGCTGTATCCTCGGAGATGTCGGACCACGTAGGAGATGAATGCCCGCGAAAGGACGACGGCGTGCCCAGGACAACAACGCCAACCAGTGGCAGAGCCGTGAACACAATCCGCTGACTGAGCTCCTGGCTCCCGTCAACACCTACAAAGCAGGGGCGCTGCCCTTACACACAGGAAGCGCAGGCTGCCCTGAACACGGAGACCGGGAACAGCGCTGTAACAACAGGACGGACACCTGCCAGCACAGGCATGTAGCTACACGGCTTCACACGACGCTTACGTGTAAAACGTATCTGGCACAGTGAACTTCTACTTCTGGTGTCTTCATTTAAGTCTTTCCTCCCTCTCTGTGGCTCTTTCCTTTGGGTGCTCTTGCAGATGGACGCTCACAAAAGACTTGAGTAACACCCCTCGCCCAAAACAAACACTTGAATTTATTTGACTCTAAAGACCCCATCTTGATAGATGCACTGGAATTTTTTTATTAGAGCAAAAGATAGCACATTTAACTCATCTCCTTAGAAAAACAATAAGGAAGGACCTTAATTTCAGTAGTATAACAAAGCAGAAAGACCACTGATATTAGGGTCTGAAAAGGCCTGACTCATTACCCAGGCTCTCCCACTTACGTAAGCTTGGGCCCCTCAGTCCCTCATCTCAGAAACAGGGTTGCCCTACCTTCCTCAACAGACTAGAACAAAAATCAAATGAGTTAACATACATAAAGTACAAAATAAAGTGTCCGGCCGGTGTGAAAAATGCCAGTTAAGAAAATGAGGGGAGAAGGGGGAAGGATGGAAAAACAGGAAGGCAGCCAAGGGAGAGAGACACAGAACAGGGGAAATAAAGGTAGGAAGTAAACTGGAACTTGGCGGGGGGGAGGGGGGAACAAAGCAGCAATCAGCCCCAGAGAGATCTTTGTGGTTGATAAGGCACAGAACCTAATGTAACTCCTTATTTCTTCTGGCAGTTCCTTTTGACCATAACTGAGAATAGGTAACAGGAGCAGGGAGCTGCTTTAAGGGAGTAGGATGGTCTGAGCTGCCTCAAAAAGCAGGACAACAACCTTACTTTCATGGTCAATCACAAGACGGGACACCCACATGACTGAAATGCAAAAGCAGGAATTACTAAATATGGATTTACCGAAAAGAAAGGTGGAGGATGATGAAAAACTGAACCACTAAGATCAAGTGTTCCTAGAGACAAGAACCAGATAAAAACAAAGGCATGCTTATACACCAACAGTAAGCACTCAGAAAATAAACTGTTTAAAAAGACACCACACACAATACAAAGGAAAACTGTAAAGCACCTAGGAATGTATCTAACAAAAGCAGCAAAACGTTTATGAGAACGTATGGTAGATGTGACTAAAGACATAACAAGTGACCAAAGAGAGAGGCAAAGCATGCTGACGAGTGTGAAGACTCAAGATCATAAAAATGTCAGATTCCCCTTAAATAGCTTAAGAACTCAAGTAGATTCTAATAAAAATTACCATGCACCTGGACAACCTGATCCTAAAACTTACAGCAAAGTAGAGCTGGGGCACCTGGGTGGCTTAGTCAGTTGAGCATCTGACTCTTGATTTTGGCTCAGGTCATGATCTCAGACTCCTGGGATAGAGCCCTGCATCAGGCTGCATGCTCAGTGCGGAATCTGCGTGGTATTCTCTCTCTCCTTCTCCCTCTCCCTCTGCCCCACCCCACAATCATGCATGCGCATGATTGTTCAAATAAATTTATTAAATATTTTTTAAAAAGAAAAAGTAGAGCCAAGAATAGCCAAGACAACTTTAAAGAAGGGAGGCTAGTTTACTAGACAAAGTCTTTTTAAAAAGCTATCATAATAAAAGGCAGTGGAATGATACAGAGGGGGAAGTAAAAATACAATAGAACAGATTCAAAAGCTCATGCGCACATGGAAACTGGAAGGATGACAGATGTAGCAAAGCAGACAGTTGCAAAAGCATGGAATATGTAATGAATGTTGCTGGAACCAGTGGCCTTCCAGATAGAAAAGAGTTAAATTAGGTCATTACCTCAGATCATTCACAAATAAAAATACAAAAAAAATCCCAAATGGACTTTTTGAAAAGCAAAAGTTTAAAACATTTTTATAAGAGTTCTTCAGGACTTCAGGTAGGAGACAAATTTCTTCTACAAATCACACATGAAAAGAATACATCACAAAGGATAAGACCTGCTAAATTGAACTCCATTAAAATGGATATTTCTGAATGACAAAGGACACCATACCAAAAGTTCAAAAATAAGACAAAAGCATCTATTTGGATATAAACAAAGAATTAGTACCCTGAATACTAAAGCACTATGCTAAATTAATTAGGCAAAGACAACTTAACAGAATAATGGCAAAGGGATATCCATTCCATAGGCAATTCACAGAAAAGAAGACCTGAACACACATGTAAAAAATTCTGTACCTTGCCAGTAATTAGGGAAATGTCATTTTAAAAGTAAGATACCACTTCAAACTTACCTGACGGCCAAAAATGAAACATTTAATAATCCCAAATGTTAGCAATAAGATCTGTGTCAATAAACGTTTATGGCTTGCCCAACAACCACCCCCTCTTTGTTATATACAACGTGCCCAGCTGAAAATACATGTCCCAGCCTCCTGTGTAGAGAAGGGCAGCCAACAAGATGTCAACACAATTGGCTGATGATTCCAGAACAGACTTTTTGGTTCTTCCCTCTTCTCTTCCTCTGTGTGGACATTGCAGTTGAACTCTACGAGCCAACTTGGACCACAGGACAACCTTAACGATGTAAACCACAAACTCAGTAAACCACTAATAGCTTTCAGTACTGACACCTGAATACAATTCCTGGTATGGAAATCCTCATTTTTACTGGTAGGAACAGAAGTTAGTACAACTACTGTGAAGAGGAAATTGACAATATAAAGTTGAAAACAATTCATATCATTTAACCTAGCAATTGTATTTCCAGGTATAGGCTATACAGAATCTGTAACCTACGCTGCCAAGGAGAAATGCAAAAGGAGGTCATTTTTACATTTTATAACTGCAAAAAATTAGAAACAACCTATATTAGTATTATTAAAGAAACATTAAAAAAGATATATTTAATTAGAGAATACTACAAAGCGGTTAAGATAAATTAACCAAATCAGGGGCGCCTGGCCAGCTCACTTGGTAGAGCAAACAACTCTTGATCTCCAGGTCATGTGTGTGTTCACTGGGCATACAGCCTACTTTAAAAAATCAATAAATAAAATAAAATAAAATAAAATAAAATAATAAATTAACCAAACCTATATACTAAAGATCTATTTTATATGGATGAATCTTGAAATTTCTGCTGAATAAAAAATGCTATGGGGGACACATACAGGATAATTTCATTTACGTAAACTTTAAGAATATAGAAAGCAATACTATGCATTACTTGGGAAAGATACATATATGGAAAGCCTAAATGAAGAAGTTGAAGGAAATATTAACTTCAAGGTAGTGTTAAATCTGTAAAGTGAAAGGGGGATTAGGACGAGGTCTTCCACTATACAACTTAAAGACAGATAAAGAGTAAATATGCCAAAGTGCTCATCTGAGGTGCTGGGTACACTCTGATTCCCCTAGAAGTTTCTGTATGCTTGAAATACTTCACAATTTAAAAAAAGCAAGAGCTACCTTAAGAAACTAGAAAAAGATGAGCAAATTAAACCAAAAGATGCAGAAAACAGGAAGAGTGATCAGAATGAAAAAATTTTTTAACAGAAAAACAATATAGAAAAGTAATACAACTGAAAGCTGGCTCACTGAAAGACTGATAAAAAACTGATAAATCTCTAGCCAGATCCATCAGGAAAAAATAGAAAAGATGCAAATTACCCATTAAATTGCCAATTACTTTGACAATTTAGATGAAAGGGACAAATTTCTTCGGAGAAACAAACTACCAAATTTCACTCCAGAAGAAACATAACTTGAATAGAACTCTTTGAAAGAAACTGAATTTGTAGTTAAAAATCCTCCCACACAAAGGGCGCCTGGGTGGCTCAGATGGTTAAGCGTCTGCGTTCGGCTCAGGTCAAGACCCCAGGGTCCTGGGATCGAGTCCCCCATCGGGCTCCCTGCTCCTTGGGAGCCTGCTTCTCCCTCTGCCTCTCTCTCTCTCTCTCTCTGTCCCTACTGAATAGATAAATAAAGTGTTTAAAAAAAAAATCCTCCCACAAAGCAAACTCCAAATTCAAACGGCTTCATTGGGGAATTCTACCAAACATTTACAGAAGAAATAATACCAATTCTATATAAAGTCTCCCAGAAAGAGCCAAAACAACTTTAAAAGGAATCAGGTTTAAAAACCAGTACAACCTGATCTTAAGACTAGCTAAAGGAATCAAGACAGTGTGGAATTGGTATAAATACAGAACAAACAGATCAGTGGAAAAGACTAGACAGTCCAGAAATAGACCTACACACATGGGAAAAACTGACTTCTGACAAAAGTGCAAAGGATACCCACATGCAAAAAAAGCAAACATCAATCCATACCTTCCACCATATAAAAATTAACTCCAAACGGATGATAAATATAAATGTGATATCTAAAACTATAAAACTGCTATAAGAAAACATAATAGAAAATCTGAGTGACTTTGAGTTAAGCAAAGATTCCTTTGCTACAACACCAAAAACACAATATATTTTTTAAAAAACACAAAAAACTAACAAATTGGCCTACAACAGCATTAGGAACCTTCACTTTCCAAAAAAAAAAAAAAAAATGCTGTTAAGAGTATAATGGATAAGCCATAGGTGGGGCAGCAAATATTTACAATCATGTATCTGATAATAAACCTATATCCAGAGTAGATTTTTTTAAAAATTCCCAAGGGGCGCCTGGGTGGCTCGGTCAGGAAGTGTCTGACTCTTGGTTTCGGCTCAGGCCATGATCTCAGGGTTGTGAGATCAAGCCCCAAGTCGGGCTCCAGGCTGAGCACAGTCTGCTTGGGACTCTCTCTCCCTCTCCCTCCACCCCTTCCCCCTGTGCACGCACGCTCTCTCTCTCTCTCTCTCAAGTAAATAAATAAATCTTTAAAAACTAAATAAACATAAAAACTCCCAAAACTGAAGAAGAAACAAAAAAAAGTTTTTTTAAAAAATGGACAAAAGTTGGAAAAGGAACTTCATCAGAGAAGACATATGGTTAGTAAACAAGCACATGAAAAGCTTTCAACATCACTAACCATTAAAGAAACACAAATTTAGGGGTGCCTGGGTGGCTCAGTTGGATAAGTAGCCAACTCTTGATTTGGACTCAGGTCATGATCTCAGGATCCTGGGATCGAGCCCCTTGTAGGGCTCCACACTGAGTGGGAATCTGCTTCTCTCCCTCTCCCTCTACCCACCCCCCCCCCCCCCTCCTTCCATTGCACGAGTGCACACGCTCACTCTCTCTCAGATAAATCAATCTTGGGGCACCTGGGTGGCTCAGTTAAGTGTCTGCCTTCAGCTCAGGTCGTGATCCCAGCGTCCTGGGGCCAGCAGGGAGTCTGCTTCTCCCTCTGCCCCTCCCCCTGCTTGTGCTCTCTCTCTCAAATAAATAAAATCTTTTAAAAATAAATAATCTTAAAAAAGAAGAGGGGCACCTGGATGGCCAAGTCAGTTAAGTGCTGCCTTCCATTCAGGTCATGATCCCAGGGTCCTAGGATGGAGCCCCATGTCAGGCTCCCTGCTCAGCAGGGAGTGTGCCGCCCCCCTCCCCATATCCCCACTCATGCATGTGCACTCTCTCTCAAATAAATAAAATCTTTTAAAAAAAATAGAATAAATTTTTAAAAATTTAAAAATAAAAAAAAAGAAAAGAAACAAATTTAACACAAATGAAATTCCAGTCTACACCAATTACAATGGCTAAAAATTAAAAGACCATCCCAAGGGCGCCTGGGTGGCTCAGTCATTAAGTGTCTGCCTTCGGCTCAGGTCGTGATCCCAGGGTCCTGGGATCGAGCCCCACGTCGGGCTCCCTGCTCAGTGGGGAGTCTGCTTCTCCCTCTCCCCATCCCCCTGCTTGTGTTCCCTCTCTCACTGTGTCTCTCTCTGTCAAATAAATAAATAAAATCTTAAAAAAAAAATAAAAATAAAAATAAAAAGACCATCCCAAGTGTTGGGAAAGATGTGGAAGAAAGAGAAGTCTCCTACATTACTGGTGAAGTTTGAAAATAGTACAACTACTTTGGAAAACAGTTTTAAACAGTTAAACATTCACCTACCACATGATCCAGCCATTCCACTCCCAGGTTTTTACCCGAGGGAAGGGAGAGCACACATCCGCTCACAGACTTGTACACAAACACTCATAGCGGCATTATTTGTAACAGACAGAAACCAGAGAAATCCAGAAGTCCCTCAGCGGGTGAAGGAGTAAACCAAGTAGAGTGTAACCCACCATGGGATACGACTACTTCCACTACTCAGCAATATAATTGAACTGTTGACACGCACAACAGGACTTGCAAACAATTATGCAGAGTAAGGAAGACAAAACATACATACTGTATGATTCTATTTACACGAAATTCTAGAAAACATACATTCATGTCTAGCAGCAGAAGAGAAGTGTGTATGACCCACAGGCACAAGGAAATGTGTGGGTGATGGAAATGTGCACCATCTTGATTACGGTGATAATTCCACATGTGCAAACACTTGTTCACACATATGAAACTGTTCCCTTTAAATATGTGCATTTTATCATCTGTTGATTTTACCTCCATAAGGCTGTGCAAGGGGGAAGGAAAGGAAAGAACCTGAGCAGTAGCAGGGATAGAAAGGGAGGAGGACATTAAATTCAGCTAATATCAATGCCTTTTATATAATCCAATGACCTTCTATAACCACAAGTTACTCAGAATAGTATTTCCCTCACTAGAATTTCTCCAACCTCAAAAGATACTTAAGTAAGGGCTTCCATGCTTTTAAGTTCTGAAAATGTATATATTAAAGGACATTTTTCATGTGATTCTAGGTTTCAGCATTGATAAGATAAACGGAAGGTGAGGACCTTGATGCAAGCTATAGGCTAGAAGTTATGTTTATTATTCAGTACTGTCAAGCTCTTTGTTTTCCCATCTACAAGGTCTGAAAAGGAGTTTAGAAATCTGTGCAATTAGGGGTCATAGAATTCTTCTACATCAAATCCAAGTTGTACTTTGGGCTTTTTATCTGAGTTCAGTTCCATTCAGAAAGAAGTATAAAGGGTTGGAGACAATGGCAAAAAAATAAGTTTCCAGCTTCAGTATTAAATATTATTCAGTCACTGCTCTGAGCAAAGCTATGGGACCTGCAGAGGCTCAATTATTACCCAACAGCAAGATTAATCTCTACAGAGAAGCTGCCAGAAGAAGAAAACTAACATCTCACAAGCTCCTTGATTGATGGCTGACTGAACCAGACCACAAACTGATGTCTTATGGGCATACAAATTATAAAATGAAATGTTCTGGAGGGTTCCTCACAGTGACGGGAATTAAAGGCCATTTGTCTTACAGCAGTGGTTAGGTAAGAAGTCCAGACTGCATATGTTCACTTCTACTCTTTCCTTTCATAAACCCAGAACGGTGGGTCTATTATTAGAACTGAAGGTCATGTCACCCAAAAGATCCTTTTAAAAGTGATCAAACTCAAAAGAAAAATGTTTCTCTAAACGCTTATTAAATCTGTTTAACATTTTAACCCTTGTAACCATAGGAAACACACTCTGCCTATGCATTCTTTAAAGGTGAGCTTTTTGCTTCTAAACTTCATTTTTTTTTAAAGATTTTATTTATTTATTTGACAGAGAGACGAGGGAACACAAGCAGGGGGAGTGGGAGAGGGAGAAGCAGGCTTCCCTCGGAGCAGGGAGCCCGATGCGGGGCTCGATCCCAGGACCCTGGGATCATGACCTGAGCCGAAGACAGACGCTAAACTGAGCCACCCAGGTGCCCCAAACTTCATTTTTTTAATTCAGAAAGTACCTATTACTTCTTGGGGTGGGTCGGGGGAGGGGGAGTTCATGTTCAGCCTCTCTGGGCATTTTGTGACTTTATACAGCTTAACTGTACAGTTCCTCAGCCTTCATCTGATCATACTCAAAAACTGCAGCAATGTTAAAAAGTAGATTATTTTTTTTAATGAAGCTGAAAGTTCCTCATCCCTGGACCACTTGTTCTATAACAGAAAGAACAGTGAGATTTTTGTCCCCAAAGTCCCATCTCTGCCACGTAATGGCTATGTGACTCCCATTAAACCTCGGCCTCCTCTCTGGAGAAGGGGATAATGCCCCCGAACGTCCTGAGACTGTTACAAAGAGAATATGCGTGAAAACTATAGAACATTCGACAGATGTTTGTGCTTACGGCTGCATATCTCAACTCCCTTCAACCCCCCTGAGATATTAACACTGAATTTTACCCAGCTTCTCCTAAGAAACAATGAGGACACTGTTCAGATACTATTCCAAGCTTTCTGTGTTGTTTCCAATACTCTGCAATCCTGGGTATCACTTACTGTGCCTTCTTTTCATAAAATCAGACTTCTACCCTGTGTAGGCTGGGGTAATACACCTAAACGCTGCTTAAAGGGATGATTAAACAATGAACATGAGAACTAGGTTGGCGTCCCCAAGCTCTATGGAGGTGAAATACAGTTAGATAGAGCCAGTAGGAGCCTCGAGGGGCAGGGACCAGAGCACTGGAAAAGGTGACTGTGGAATCCAGTTAGGAGAGAAACTCTAGCACAATCCCCTGCTCTGCAGAAGATCTGAAGAGTAACACGGCCAGAGGATTTAGTGATTATAAAGACTAAATTCGGGGCGCCTGGGTGGCTCAGTCATTGGGCGTCTGCCTTCGGCTCAGGTCATGATCCCAGGGTCCCGGGATCGAGCCCCGCACTGGGCTCCCTGCTCCGCGGGAAGCCTGATTCTCCCTCTCCCACTCCCCCTGCTTGTGTTCCCTCTCTCGCTGTGTCTCTTCCTGTCAAATAAATAAAATCTTAAAAAAAAAAAAAAAAAAAGACTAAATTCATGGTTTGGGGGAAGAAGGGAGACTCTTGTGCAACATGAAGAAAGTTCCAGATCTGTGATCTTACAAACAGCACATTCCAGAATACAGGTATGGCCCTGAATACATGACTGCGTACTGTTGCAAGGTACTACCGGTGTATCTGGGCACAAAAACGATGATTTGAGTCATAAAAAGTACCAGGACAGAAGTAGAAAGAAACTACAGGAGTCTAGAATTAACAGTGATTAATTAGTGACTCAGCAAAGCAATGGACGCTTCCACCTACTAGCGCTACCTATTAGGAGCACAGAAAAACAAATAAATAAAAACGTAGGGACTGAGTGGGGGAATTAATTGACTAACCTCAAAGGTCGTCTCCAATGACAAGACTTCATATATTTCTAGTCAGTGTGACAGTCAGTCCTGTCTTACAACCCAGTATTTTTTAAGTTAGTAACTACAACAAAACCCCCAAAGCTACATACATACTTTGTGATCCTGTCCCAAAAAGAAGGGAGGGGGGGTTCTCACTAGCTCATAAGGACCCCACCAGCACAATCCTGACATTTTCAGAGTGAGAATGGTATTTTATAAAGAGTATTAAAAGCGCTTCGGGGTTCATCCAGCTGAAGTCCTCCTCACCTAAGTATCACAAGTGTGTGAGGACTGTCCTGACACCATAAAGTGTCTCATTCAGGCCCAGCTCCAGCTCTACCCGCCGCCCTAACTCCCTTCCCTGCTTCAGGCAGTGGGATAATGGGAAATGAGGATGTGGGTTTGACAGCTGGAGGCAGAAGTGATGAGCTACGTCAGCACACAGAATAACCAGAGGCCAAAAGAAGACACATGATCCCGAGACCATGCAGTCTCTACTGGATAGATCTGGATAACAAAATTAGCTAAGAGAATGTCTACCGTACTTGTGAAGTTCCTCATGGGCTGTACTGAGGGCGAGTAAATGCTTACCTTAAATGCAGATACAGCTGATGATACAAATAAATAAAAGTTTTTAAAAGGGGGTTGGGGGCAACACTGAGGGAGTTCAAAGCCGAGAGAGAGAGAGCTCAACCTACGGCAAAGCGTTAACATTCAGAAGTCAGCTGATCTGTCGGGGTCTTAAAGAACAGAAACTACAAGTGAAGAAAGGAAATGTGGGATTCACAAATGACAGCCATAAATATATATTTGAAAAGTATGAGATTCACCCCTTAACTAAGGAGCAATGAGTGCCAGAAATGAATGTGTAGATTTTCACAGCCTATATACTAAAATATTGAGAAATCAGCTTATTGCTCATGTATGACAATTAGCTGAAGATCAGAATCTAAGCCTGCCATCCTCTTATTTATTCCAATGAGGTATTTATTCGTCAGCTAAAACCCCAAATTGTTTATTCCTACCTCTCTGAAGAGTGCACCATAAAACTGAACAATGTATGGGCAATCACTACTCCGCATTACTACATCCAAATCCATAAGAAGTTGTTTTTGTTCTTTTTCATCCACTGTTGACCGAATTCTCTGGAAAAGAATGACAAAAGATGTCACAAAAACATAAAACAACTTTAGAAACCTGAGAAAAACCACTACCACGACAAGACTAAAAATTTCTAAGCAAACGTCATAAATACTAACCAGACATAAAAATTATCATCTTCCTTAGACTTTACAAGAACAATTTTTATCACAGAAAAACAAAACAGCACTTAGGATTTTTTTTTTTTTTAAACAAAATAGCACTTAGGAATTCTTTAAAGGACACAGGGCTTTTTAACCACAAGCATCCACAGATGACGTTGGAAGTTATGTAACAAAGTGAAAATTAACCCTCACATGCAAATATAAAGAAAAGCGTCAGGAGCTATACTTTAAACAGTTTTCATGTGCATAATCAGCTTCACAGATAGCTTTATTGTATGGAATCTAGGTATTCAATGCAAGAACAGCCCTCCTCGCTCCCTGGCAACCTTACCCCCAGCATCCTCATTCGTTAGAGATGGAAAATGATCCAGAACAGGTCACAGTGGGAATCAGTGTAGGTGCAGCACACAGACAGCGTTCCCGGCCTCCCCAAATCCTATGCTGCAATTTCCCCCCTTCACCACATTTTCTATACGCTGAGAACAAAAAGTTCTACCTGACTCTCCACCCCATGGGCCAGAATGGAGGGCAGTAGGAACATGTGGAAGAAAACCTACAGATGAGGGAGGGCTCCTTGCCTGTTCCTACACTGATGAGGCCCTCTTCTTTGTACACGGCAGACCTGCGGTATATCCCTAACCCACCTGTACAATTTCTCTGCACACTTCTAAAAGACTGCCGCGAAAAACCAGTACCCCCACCGCCCACTGCCCACCCGGGAACAGCAGGGTACACAGGAGACGTTCAGAGGGACAGTTCCCGCTGCACGAGAGAGAGATAGGAAAGAATCAAGGTCAGAAAACGTAAAACATGAATAATGAAGTTATAGTTTCACATCGAAGCATGCAAACAACTTTTTTCTCATAAAAAAAGTCCACAATGTCACAGCGCACCACTGTGTACAACACATAGTACATACTTACAAGGCACGTTAGTATATCAAAAACTACACAAGGTGGCATTTTGTCTTCCAAAGACTGCAAAGTATCTGTTCTCAATGTTCTTGAAAGGGATGAAGGCAGACAATTAAATTCTGGAGCCCATTTTACAGAAGAGAAACCAGAGGCACAGAGAGATACAAAAGATGTATTCCACATAACATGACGATAAGCAGTTGCAGAAGGAATAGAAGCAGGTTCGTGCATTTTCCTCTCTCCCCACTAAATGAGGAATTCCATATATTCCAAATACAAACACATTTAATTTTGCTATTTAAAATTTATAGCCTGCTAGCTACAGCACTTCAATAAATTTCAAATAAAATTTACTGACTAGCATCCGTCTTTGTATACACTGATTTATTTAAGACTTTTACACTGAAAATCACTACCCAGATAAACAAGAAATGGTAAATACATAAGAAGAACAAAAAATAACGACAAAATAAGACTGATACTTCTAAAATTAAGAAAAATTGCCTCCTTTCTCTCATTTCTATATTTTCATAGTTTGGAGATTAATGAGCTATCTTTTAAATCAACATCAGGATAATGTTTGCTCAAAAAGTGTATTTTTAAAAAGTCAAAATAGGGCGCCTGGGTGGCTCAGTTGGTTAAGCGACTGCCTTCGGCTCAGGTCATGATCCCGGAGTCCCGGGATCGAGTCCCACATCGGGCTCCCTGCTCAGCGAGGAGCCTGCTTCTCCCTCTGACCCTCCCCCCTCTCATGTACTCTCTCTCCCTCTCTCTCATTCTCGCTCTCTCAAATAAATAAATAAATCTTAAAAAAAAAAAAAAAAGTCAAAATAGCCCAGAGATGTAATTTGTTATTAGTTCAAAATCATGACATCAATAATTTTGGTAAACATTTTAATTACATTTATTCCTGTTTTTAAAACAATAACACTAAAAGGATAGCTGTGAAAATACTAGTTTGGGAAGGCAATTTTTTAATAAAAACTTAACAACCTCATATATCTACATTTAAAAGACAGAGAGCTGGTAACTAGAGACAAATGGGGAAGAAAAAGGAAATGATACTCTGGGGAAAATTTCCACCAACCAAAGAATTCTCACTATTAAAAGGTTTAAAAATATTTTTTTTCTATTTTCACTTGTACGGCTATATGGGCAAGTATAAATACACTAACTCATACTCACAGGACACTATTATAAAAGATGTCCTCTTTCCTAATTTGTTTCCCCAAATGGGTTATACGGTTTTCTAAATTTCCATTTGCACAAATGCTTGTATTTCAACTACTGGAAAGCATATTACAGCCAAAACCTCGATCGTTATCATCAATAACTGACTCTTGAGGACAACTTCTACACATACTGCAGCAGCTACAGAAAGGATGCATGCTACTGCATGGACTGGAGGCCTGACTGAAGTCCCAGCACGGGACCGGTATCTAATTCTCAATCCTGGACCGGATTAGCGTGCCCCAGAATGGAGAGAGTTCCTGGCACAGCTCAAACCTTTGAGCTCATCAGCACAGCAGTAAAATCTATTCATCTGTAAACTATTCTTTAATGCCACCCCAGTAGTACAAAACAGAACACAGGGCTGCTGGATGGCCTACTGGTCTACCAGGAAATGGACTCCGCTCTTGGACTCTGGTCAACGGATCACCATCTCTTCGTGCTCTCTGAACATCTGGTCCGAGGGACAGGGAGCAGGTAGAGGAGTAGCTGCTGGTATGGCATTAGAATTGTTTGGGGCTGAGCAAGTGACCAAACTCTTCATTACACAGAAGTTTTAGGATTATACTGCAACACGTATTATATGTGAGCATGTAATAAAATAAACTAATTCAAAAGGACTAAAGGACTCAGAAAGGGGATTAACCACAAGCACATGCCTACAACAGTGGTCACTTCAAATTAGTTATTTTAACTCAATTAATTCAATAAATGTTCAAGTTTTAGAATACTTAACAGTCATCAATGACTCAAATGAAAGAATTCTTTTTTTTTTTTTTTTTTTTAAAAGATTTTATTTATTTATTTGACAGAGAAAGACACAGCGAGAGAGGGAACACAAGCAGGGGGAGTGGGAGAGGGAGAAGCAGACTCCCCGCCGAGCAGGGAGCCCGATGCGGGACTCGATCCAGGGACTCCAGGATCATGACCTGAGCCGAAGGCAGTCGCTTAACCAACTGAGCCACCCAGGCGCCCTCAAATGAAAGAATTCTTAATAGTAAGAGTCACGACCGGGAACGCTTCTCTAATGGAACAAAACAATGTGTATGGATAAGATTTTTATCACTGGAAATAAGTACAGCCAGGACTTTCTAATATTAAAGGAGAATAATCACCCAAATTGGAACACATGAACAAGAACAAACTTCCCTTCCCTTTATGAAACTGTCCTTGGGAGCTCCCCTCTCCTTGCTAGATGAGATCCTGCCTGATTCATGAATCGTTTCATAAAAGCCAATTAGATCTTCAAATTAAGGAGGGAGAAAAAAGCTTTCCTTAATAGAGGGAGGAGAATGGAAAATGGAAGCCCAAAGGTGACACCAATTATACATAAAAATCTCTCGTAATTAGAATGTTCAGAAAGCAAATGTATTGATAAATGTCTTGAATCACAGAAAACTTTTATTTATATCATAAATTTAAAAGTTAAATAAGACTGATGTTTATTTGAGTTCGGAAAACCTTTTTATTTTTCCTCGTAAAGAATGGGGTTGAAAAGCTCACACAAGACCACAAAATATTTAAGAAAATCATCTCAAGAACCTTAAGGGTTTTTTTGTTTTGTTTTTTAAAAGATTTTATTTATTTGACAGAGAGAGACACAGCGAGAGAGGGAACACAAGTAGGGGGAGTGGGAGAGGGAGAAGCAGGCTCTTCGCCAAGCAGGGAGCCCGATGCGGGGCTCGATCCCAGGACCCTGGGATCATGACCTGAGCCGAAGGCAGTCGCTTAATGACTGAGCCACCCAGGCACTCCAAACCTTAAGTTTTTTTTAAAAGTTTCATTTTCAACCAAATATCAGAACTCATTAAAATCACTAATTTTTTCACTATGGGACTACTGAGCTCTTTTACTTGTCATATTTCACTAACCTAGCTCCAGTTATTACATGCTCTTGGGACAAATTATACTTTTTTTTTTTTTTTAAGATTTTATTTATTTTTTTGACAGAGACACAGAGAGAGAGAGGGAACACAAGCAGGGGGAGTGGGAGAGGGAGAAGCAGGCTTTCCGCTGAGCGGGGAGCCCGATGTGGGGCTCGATCCCAGGACCCTGGGATCATGACCTGAGCCAAAGGCAGACGCTTAACGACTGAGCCACCCAAGCGCCGCACAAATTATACTTTTTGAAAATCAATCCACATAGCTTTTCCAATAATAAAGTATTTTCAAATTATCACAAGATTTACTTTATTTGGAACAAAATATAGAGAAAACCCTTCAAACCAAAACAAGAATTACTACCCTACATTAGAAGCTGTTCTCCACAGTGAAGAAATCGATATTCTTGAAGCTAAAAAAAAATTTTTTAATTGTCGTCCAAATTTTTATTCAAGGTTGTTTTATACTCCAAACAAAAGCAGGTAAATGCCAATAAAAACAGCATGTAGCTACAGATCAGCAACATCAAAATGACTCCAATGAAGTCTTTCAGGGACACAGAAAAAGGACAAACTGAATACCCAGTCCTCTGTTTTTATGACTTTTGGAGTTATACATGGTTCTTATCCAATTAAAAATTAGCCCAAGGGCGCCTGGGTGGCTCCGTAGGTTAAGCGTCCGACTCTTGGTTTCAGCTCAGGTCATGACCTCAGGGGCGTGAGATGGAGCCCTGTGTCAGGCTCCGCACAGGGTGTGGAACCTGCCTAAGACTCTCTTCTCCCTCTCCCTCTGCCACCCCTCCTCCCACTTGCTCTCCATCTCTCTCTCAAAAAAATTTTAAAATTTTGAAAATTAAAAAAATTTAAAAGTCCACAGAGCTTCACTTTTCTAAGACAGCCCATCCAATTCATGCCATTGGCTGCAGCAGCCACAAACTCAGATACTAGGAATTCCATACAGATTAAGCTGCAGTGATAGAAAGCTGACAGGTTCCATGGGACAAGCTAAAGAATTTACGTTAGAAATTGTCCTCTTGCCCTGTCCTACCTCGTGCACAAAACACAACAATGTCCACTCTGAGAACAGTCCAAATCATGCAGACAGAAATACCAAGAACTGGTTGAAAGGTTGCTTTCCTTCTCTCTGCGCAACGTGGCATCTGGAAGTCATTGGTAAATTTAAATGTTGGCAGCTTATAGTTGGCCTTCATTTGGAATGCCTCGATGTTTAACAATTTAAATTTAAAGCATAAATACTCCTTTACTGATACTGAACAACTATTTAAATGTGGCGTAGTTCCAGATGGCCTCTAAATATACCGGGACATTCACGCTGAGATGATTCTTGCACATTATCTCTAAACCCAGCCAACCCAACCTCCCCCACGCAATTTGTTGGTACCTATCAGGGATGATTGGGTGGGGATAAAACTAACATAAGTAAGAAGAACTTTCCAGTAGATTAAGACCCATTGTTCTAATGGAAAAGGACTGTGGGAATTATTAAAACTACATTCACTGAAGGACTAGGAGGGAGAAGCAAATGAGATGGATGGAAACAGGCAGTAGACACTCTCAAAGAAACCATTCATTCATTGTTTGTTTCTCTTCCTTTCCTAAATGGATTTTCAGGGGTCAGAAGAAACATGGAGAAGGAATAAAAGGAAAGAGTGTCATGATGACCCAATCGCTGTTATGAGATAAGGCCAGGACCGCCCAACTCTGGCAAAGAGAAAAGGAAGAAAGGTTGACAACACAATGGCTAAGGGACAAGCTGTAGAGGAAGCAAAGTAAGATAGGCCCACAGGGTAGGTCCTCAGAAGCAGATCACCCAGGAACATTTTTCTAGTTGCTAACTAAATACCCAGCTGCTAGTGGTGCACACCACTCACTCTGACTCAGAGTTAACCCTTACATCTCCATGTCAGAGTTCTCAAAGATATCTCAGTTGCTAGAGAGGCCAGGTATACACCAAAGCTCTAGGGCTTGCCTTGCAATGACCCAGTCTGTGTCTGTCCAGGTCCTGGTGTGAGAACTTCTGACCCTCACCAAAAATCCAGAGTTCTTCCTACCAACTCAAGGTATAAGGAAAGGTCAGACAGGTGACAAGCTCTATCTCTTGGACAATGTGGGTGTGGGGAAGGCCCTCTGGGTTACCTGATCCCATTCCTGCTCAGAAAAGGGGAAAGAGCTTCATCATATGCTCGAAAAACTCAGAATAAGGCAAAACTGATGGCAAGTCATAGATGCTCTTGATTAAAAACAGCAGCTCCACAATGTGTGTGACAGATGTTAGTTCCTAGGATCAGATCATTCCAGGCAAAAAAGATACAAGTCATCTGCAAACAGATCAGGAATCAAGAACTGAGGAGTCCAGGAAGGAACTTTAGAAAGGCAGACTTGAAAACAGCAACACACTCAAAGAAACATACAAAATATCTACTTATTCTGATATTCTTGTTTGGATTTTATTTTGAAATGGAGAAAATATATGGGGGGATGAGATGTGGGGAAAACAGGAGAAATGGGATAATTAATGTGGAAGGGCATGACTGCTAGTCCCAGTAGATAAAGTGTCTAAATTCTCACAAATTCATGTCAGGTTTGTGTGGGGCTCAGCTGAAGGTCCAGAGGGCAGTATAACAAGGTCGTAAGAGTAAGGTCGGTGACTCATAGCCCTGCTACACACGTTCATCTTCAGCTACTTGGAGTACTCAAAGTGAAAAGAGATGTGGGTTTGCCGATGAGAAATTAGGGCATGGATACGACGAGACTCAGCAAGGTGATAGGTTCAATCACCGTACAGGAAATCAGTGGATGGCTTCAAAGACTATCTAGGCATTGATTAAGACAATTTGACATCAGATAAAATGATGCCAGCTATTACGATTTTGACACTTAGCATGGCAAAGTGTCATTTTCAACTTGCCACCAACCCAAATCGGAGCACCAGAAGATATATACTCTTCGGCAAAGCAGTGTGGGATCTGCAATCACTGGCAGTAGCTAAAACTCATCTCCATGATCGTGGCTCATTCCTACCCGTAAGCACCCATCATCAACAAAGGTTACCAAAACATTAGGACTCCATGTTTCAAGTAATTGCCAAATGTCTTGCCAGAGTGGTATGATAGCTAGGACAACACTCCCAGGACAAGAATGAAACCAAAAGCTCCCTGGGTTGACCTTTTGTACCAAGCGGACGTTGATAAATATCACCCATGCAGAAATCCTCGAACTGGTACATGAGCAAACAGATCACGTGGGATCTTAGGTGGAACACCTCTCCACAGCAACTATATCATTTAAAATCAAAAGGTGAGGGGGTGCCTGGGTGGCTCAGTTGGTTAAGTGTCCAACTCTTGATTTCGGCTCAGGTCACGGTCTCAGGGTCGTGGGATCGAGCCCCACCTCAAGCTCCACGCTCAGCGGGGAGTCTGAGATTCTCTCTTTCCCTCTCCCTCTGCCCCTCCCTCCTCTAAAATAAATAAATCTCTAAAAAAAAAATCAAATCAAAACATGAAAAGAACAAGGATTATCTTAATTGAAACAGTTGTGATAATATTTTGAAAATGGGTCCTGTTCCTGGAATCTACAAACCCAACACTGCCAAGCCAGGAGTGCACTCTGTTCCTTAAGCATCCCTTGCTAAAAAACCCTCCTAAGGTTAATATCTGTGAATAAGATATGAAGGGGAGTCTACTGCCAGTCAGTAGCTGACTTCAGGCCAACATGAATCAGTGATGTGGGGGACAGGAGAGCAAGGATCACACTCAGATCCCTAAGTGCCCCAGTGGATCCTTACAAATATGCTGTCTTCCCAGCAGAAACATCCAGAAGTCAGTTCTAACACAAAGTTGGAAAACCCCAGAAACCTCTGCAGCACCTCAGTGTGCTATGACCCCTTCCTCTGGGCTGCAGGAAATCTCAGGCATTCTTACGTTCCTAAGTTCAAACAAAGATTCCATATCCCACAGAGGCAGGAAGACTTACCCCTGCTACACAGGTTCATCCTTAGCTGCTAGAGCCTTCTAAATAGATCACATACAAAAATGTCCACTGTCTCTGCCTCACCATGCCATCACTAATGAGGTCAAAGCAGAGAGCAACATTAGCCAAAACAGTTTTAAAAAGCCAAGTATTTGGAATGCTGATCACAGATGCAAAACTGGCTTTCATGCCAAAGAGTAACAAATAACAAGGGTCTGTTAAATCAATTGTTTTAAATGAAAACATGTTTCCACTAAGGCAGGAAGAAAGAATACTAATTCTTAATCGCAAAATCACCCAAGTCTTTAGAATCAATTTAATGAACTCTCAATTGTATCTTAATCAAATTAATTAATTAACAATAATACCTCCTATTCTCCTCACTGAGGATATTGACGCCCAATTAATTCCTAGTTCTACATAGGCTCTGTTACCCATCACCCGAGAATTTGGGAGACCAGTTCCAAAAATATATGGGGTATTTACTACATCATGGGCAGAGCTGCCCTGAGGGCAAAGTTGATGGGACAAGCT
Organism: Neomonachus schauinslandi; assembly: GCF_002201575.2. Taxonomy (NCBI): domain Eukaryota; kingdom Metazoa; phylum Chordata; class Mammalia; order Carnivora; family Phocidae; genus Neomonachus; species Neomonachus schauinslandi. Next base: position 6,086,567 of record NC_058417.1, on the reverse strand, counting down.
GGGTATGTCTTGATTAAGGATGGTATCATCTTCCTCTTTACTAATTACATCATCCACATACTAAGGGCACAATCTTAGCACTAACATTTTGCAAGGGCCTAAAGATCATAAATAACAGATCATTACTTCAGTACCCATGACACTAAAGTGAGATACGAGAGGAAATCTGATGTATAACCAATTTTGGAGGCATGGCCATAAGACCACAACAACAAAAATGACAGAAAATGTGGAGAAGGTGTATCAAATATGGGGTTAGATGATCCTCATTTAGAGTGAAGTGTGGTAAGGTTTTTCTCCAAATTACTACATCGGCTGAGATACAGATCCCAGAGCTTTCCTCAGAGTTCATGTCCCAAGAGATTCCAATATGGGCAGGTGGGGTGTTCCCATCTCCTATCCCTTACATTGGCCAAAAAAGTGCTATTTTGTCTATATTATTTATTAGGGTCTATATACAATTCTGTTAAAGAAGCCATGGTGTGAAAACCCCTAGGAGCAAAAGAAACGTGTATATGAGGAGTACCAACCCCGACTACACAAGGGACCTGAGTTCAAAACCAAGGCTGATAGAAGGACAGCCCTGCTGTGTCCTTTGGATCTGCCCACTCCTGGAAGGACTCCACTTAACACTTTTCATCTGCAACACCGCAATATTCAAGCAACCTTAAGAAGCATCCAATAGTATGGTTTCACACCATGGCTTCTTTCGGTTCCACCAACCACGGATTTCTTAATTAAGCCACATGATCTAGCCAATCAAATAAGAGTGGAAGGTGCTGGAATCAAGCCTCAACTCAAAACCAGACAGCCATGACTCCCGCACCCCACAAGTGATCTGGAATATTAAACACTAGCACTGTGGCCTTCTAAAACTCAATGAGATCGCCTAACAAAGCATTCTATACCCTCGGAAAGGAGCTTTTCCAATTTAAGGCCACTCCTGTCAACTATCATTCTAGTGCTTTCAGAACAGTATGCAAGACCAATGTTTAAGGACTAAAATGAACCTCGTGCAAGAAGGCTCACAGTTCCCACCAGAATTATTCAGTAATGGAACTTCTGGTAGAAATGGCAAGGGGTCTGTCTGCTGTGGCAGGGAAAACGCGCAACCGTCCTTCACCGACCCCTGCGTTCCAACACATGCAGCACTGTCCGCATCAAGGAGGCCTCCCTACTGAGCAGATGGAAGCCCCACACTGCTCAGGCAAGGGCGGAGCTGCGGGCTGCTGATATGGGCAGGCGGAGGGCTCTAGTGCTTCCCACCAGGCAGGAGGGTTGACCTAGGTCTCAACTCCCAAAGGACACAGAAGGCAAGATCCAAATACCCACGGAGAGGCAGGAATGCAGGAATCGAGATCAAGTTACCAGCCTAGGATCGGTCAGGAGGACTCAAATCAATGCAACAGAAGAGTTGCAAGAGTAGAGAAAACACCGAGGGTTGAAGGAATAAGACCAATTAGGCCCATGAGCAAGAAAGGGAAAACACCCGAAACCCTTCACATCGCTAACTCAGGCTGACCTAAGCACCTAACTTCAAACAGCCAGGCCATCTCCCTGATTAACACAGATGACTTCTCAAGTAGAAGACTGGAAGCTCATCCGTAAATATCAACCGTGACAACCTCAACATGACACCTTCCCACCCGCACCTACCTGCCCACCATCCATTCCACTGGCCCGTGACGTGACAGCTTCTCTCCAGGGTCACCCCTCTAAGTAACAATCCCACTGCCTTCGATCTTTAGGGGCATCGAGATCATCCCCTTAGATTCCCTCTCATCTGCATTCTTTTCTACTCGCCCTGCCGACAAGCCCACAGACAGACACGAGCAGACCTTCAAGAGTCAATCCGGACACGGTCTGTTAGAAAACAACAGGGAAGGTGGTAGTCTAGCGTGGGTGCAGGGTTTATGCTGTAGGCAGGGTCAGGTGAAGGACATGCTGTCAGGTCCTGAAGGCTCATTCCTCCCTCTGCAGGAACCTGTGTCCGTCTTACTGCTCCGGTCCAGCCCAAGGGCCTGAGCTAGGGCCTGCAGCCACTCTTCCTAACACTTTACTCCTGCGGCCCCAGATTTGTTCTGACGTGCAAATCATCTGTGGACCTGACTCTGCTGGGTCTTTCTCCCAGATCCCAATTTCTCTGACCCTGGCCCAGAAACGAAATCATCATTCAGTGGTTATTCCACTGTCATGCAAAATGGGACCTTAAATAAACGTTATTTGCAGAGGATGCTGAGCGAAGCCTAATGTTCCCAACCAGAGTCAAAGGTCGTCCACCCTGAGCTTCAGAAGATGCTACGGCAGGAATGGCTTTGCCCTCCACAGCCCCATGACTCAGTCATTCAAGCAGTTAGACAAACCAGTCATAACACTCCCTCCCACACGCAGAAGAGTTAAGACCTTTCTCCCCAGGTGTGTGCAATTAAAACTGAAGGTTCAAAATTTTCCCCGTCTTAGGGCCTAATGCAGAACCTCACTGGCAGCTTGAAGAACTGTCCTCGGGCCAAAGGTCATGAAATTGTTTTAAGTACACCTCTTACATATGCTGTGTGTTATCTTGCTGAATCTGATTTATTAGATCTTAACTGGTTTTTAAATTACGTCTTGGAGATCACTGTTTCTGGTAACTAACAAATCATCTTTTCAAGCATTTCTTCTACGTGGCAAAATAAACTTGGGGGGAAAGGGCTCCCTCAAAAGTAAAAATGAGGAAGAAAAAGAATAATAAAAATCAGGCTAATGCCACAGTTCACTTTTGTACAGACACTGCAAGTAAACGTTAAGGATAATGTACTTCCAAGATAAGCTTAATATCTAATCAAGTAATCCTTCCCTGTTAAAGCGCATATTAAAACACGAGTGTAGAGGCACTCCAAATGCGTTTCCCATTTTACCAACAACAATGGAAAACTCACAGGAGTGTGAACCACTGCCTCCCACTCTTTTAAATCTCTATAGTCCTTATCTCAAAGCGAAACACGGCGGGTGCTTAGTCATCAAACTGTCTACATGGAAAATGTCAAACAGAACTCCTTAACCACACACTGCCCCTGTGTGTGTACTTATCATTCTGATTCGTGGGCCTACATGATAAAGGAACAAACTCTCTCAGGTGTGACAAAAGGCTAAGCTTTTTCAGAGAGACCAACGAGATACACATTTAAAAACCGTAGGGGCGCCTGGGTGATTCAGTCGGTTAAACGTCTGCCTTTGGCTCGGGTCATGATCCCAGGGTCTTGGGATCGATCCCCACATTGGGCTCCCTTTTCAGTGGGGAGCCTTCCTCTCCCTCTCCCTCTGCCCTTCCCTGCTGCTTATGCTCTCTCTCCTTCTCAAATAATCTTTAAAATAAATAAATAAATAAAAATAGTAGATGTCATCTATCAATCATCAAATTGGTATCAAACTTTAATGTATATTAAGGAAGAAACCCTCTTCAGGTATTATATGATGTCATGGACTCCAATGCTATGCCCCACCGACATGTTGGTGGATATGTCCTATCACCACCCTCCCCATGCTAAACTAACATGCTTGCTCAAGAAGTCAAGGTGATAAACAAAGGTTGACAGTATCAATGGGTAGGTACAGATGTGACAGTTATCAGTCTGTAGGTCCCATGTCCACCTCAGAAGTACTTTTTAAGAGCTGGGATTTTAAAGGCATTCCAACAGGGCTCTCAAAATGAGTTCAAATTATAAGTGGCAGACAGCAATTCCCTATATTCACTCTTAAATTCCTTCAAAACTCGAGTAAGCATTACACAGTTCCAAATGTTATCAAATTAAGAAAAATTTTTTTCAAGTCACAATGAAGTCCCCCCCTTCCTTATCTTAAAAACCTACTGACCATGGCTCAAGTCTATCCAGATTACTAAAACAGATTATGATGTTGATCAACAGAGTAAAGCAGAGAGCACAGACTGAAAAAAGCAGTACATAATTATTTAAAAGTTCTTTCCCTAGTATCTGGAAAAAAGTTTAGAACTTTAGTTACATAGGCTAACTCTCCCTTAAGACCTAGCCAAGGAAAAGCAGACGTCACGTGCAGACAGTACATAGGAGCAATACAACACTCATCCAAAAAAATCTAAATAAAGTAACTTTCCACTTACACTGCAGTGGCATAAAATAAAAATAGAGAAATCATTCCACACTGCAAGAGAAACACTTTTTTATTTCAACAGATAATCCAGAGCAGAGGCCTTAGCCTCTGCTTCCTTAGAGGTCCACCAGTTCTGTGCAAAATCTTGTCTATGTATGCGTCATCCTAAGAAAAAGTCTATGGGTGTCAGCACATTGCAAAACAACTATGACCAAAAACAAGGTTAAGAACCCGTAAGGAGAATCATAAAATTTTTCCCCCATCATTAATTTCTTACTAGTTTCATATGACCCAGCAAACAGAAATGCTCAACAATGAAGGAGGCAAAAAGAGTCAGAGTAACATTTTGCTCACAATAAAGTTCAGCACAGATAACATTTCATATTAATGTGATACAAATCCCCTCCCAAAAGTCAATTACGAAACTGAGGCTCCTCCCCTACCCCTAGGTCACTGTGACAAACTCTCCAAATAGGGCACTGACGGGAAGCTGATTAGCTCACACTGTCTATAGACCCATTCTCAATTGTGTAGAGGCATTACTGATTCCCCTAAGGACTTTAAGTTGATAAGGGAATGGATATATCTCATTTGTCCTTTTCCTTCTTAAACTGCCGCCCCCGCCATTGTCGATTCTCCCGTAACATCTTACACACTACAAACATCTGTTCAACATCTAAACAAACAGGTGAACACATTACAACTCCATGGGCCCACAGGCGTCGGGTGGAGACCAATCAGTTCATAACAGGTACCCACATCAGCCTGCCAGGTACAGTCTACGGGCCAGTCTCCATTTCTTGGCCATTCTTGACTTTTTTTTTTTTTTTTAAACGAACATATTAAGTGGCATGGCACTCACAGTAAGGACAGAAGGTGACAGCATTATCACAAGGTAGGCATTTCGATACAACTTTCAAACCGGGGCACAGGGCAGTACTGAGTGGAGATGACATACACAAACAGGAGCCGAGCCGGTCAGGACCGAGTAAGGTTGAGGTTAGTGGCAACAGCATGTGCGTGGTTTCCGGGAAACCTTCAGTAAGACTGCTGTTAGCCCTAGCCCCGCACCTTGCCCAACCCAGTGCACTGCCTCTTCTTCCAGCTCCCCGCCGGGCTCAGGGCAGCACTGCCCTGCTCCCAGGGGTGCAGCCGCCCGGCCCGAACTCACCTTGGCACTGGAAGGGCCTGAAGTTTAAAACACGTTAATGCATCACGGCAAAGGGGCGGTGAACATGCGTGCGTCACACTCGGGGTCCAGAGCAATAGCAACAAGACAACCTCTGTACAAAACGCCCCCAAAGGATTTGGAGAAACAGTTTTACAAACATCCATGTTTGCCACACACGCAAGAACAGAACAACAGGGGTATCACTGCACCAAGAATTGCACCTAATGGAGGAAAGCGCCAAAAAGAATGATGGGCTTCACCTACTTTAACTGCCATTATTTGCCCACTTGGTTTGTGGACCATTTTGTTGACAGAACCATAAGCTCCTCGTCCAATTTCTCCAAGGTCTTTCAAGTCCTCCGCAGTGAAATCCCAGTGTTGCTCAGGGGAGATCTTCAGTTTTCCTGACGATTCAATGCTGTGTGTTCTCAGTCTCTCTCTGTTAAAATATTGGGAAGCAATTTTTCCACATTTTAAATAGGTTTTGACTTTTTTCTTATAGCTAGCACTGATGAATGCGTGGGAAAATCTGCTTTTCAAGTTGCTAACACAGTCTGACCTCCAGGTTTTTGGAGTTTTTTGTTTACGTCGTCTTGGTTTTTTACACACTGAACTCATTAAGAAAGGCCTAAACTTAGGGAGTCAATAAACACAGCTTTAATGAGATTCAGAAAACCAAGTTTCCAGTTATCAAAGAAAGTAATTTGTAGACCAGTTTTCATTTCCAAATACAAGCTCTTTTTCAAACTTTGCAAAACTGCGTTATCAAGTGCAGAATCCCAGGAGCTATGAACCTCATTTCCAAAAAGTTCTTATCCTGCCTTACCCGACATTAATGACCCCAGGCCCTCCATCCTTAATACAGCTGCTCCTGAACTCTCCTGCACATTAGAATTACGTGGTGAGATTCTTAAAATCCAGGTGCCCAGGTATCATCTCATAGCAATTAAATCAGAGTATCTGGGAACAGGAGTCAAAAAAACAGTATTTTTAAAGATCCCCAGGCAATTTTGGCAAAGTCTGGGAAATAGCACCTTACCATACTGCCCTGTTCCTGCTAATGCCACACTGCGGTAGGGAGACAGTTAAATGTATGGCAGCTGGATCTAGGAGAAAAACTGTCATGTACCAATCAAAACTGAACCCGTCAGCCTAGACATAGCGATGAGGTGAAAAACAAATGCTTCGTGGACAAAAATCTCGTTAACAGATTTTCATTAAATTAAATTCCAACCTGGAGATCAAAGCATTAACTTGTAACCATGCTTTGTAAAAAAGCAAATCCAATGAAAAATGTAAAAACAATCTCATTCCTCTCTCCTCCCGCCCCCCAGACACCAATGTGTAGAAATGAACTGTACCTAACTAAAGAGTGCAAGATACATAGAGAAAAAGATTCCACTGACGATCATCTACATTTTTGTCAATTTCATATTAAATAGACTCTTTAAAATCTGATCCGGCAATACAAGTAAGAAAAATTTACATGCTTGGTTATTTATTTTTCTTCTTCCGAAATTTAGAAATGTTTTCTCAGGCTAGCAGAACTGTTTTTTGTAGCTATTTTTAAGGTTCTCAAAATATTCAGAATTTTAAAATCATTTCCCCAGAATTATCGTATATACTAGTATTAATAATAACCATGATTCAGGGTTATAGTTCAAAGACTTAATACACTTTGTCTAAATAACCACGTAGTGAACCAGCATTCCAAATGACAGATTCCCAGATCATAGTAAGTCATAATACCAGCTTTTTTTCACACAAGTTCTTTTCTGTTTACAACATACTTCCACCAGTCGAGCCTAGTGACTAATTTTCTGAGCAATCTTTTTCATGACGTAGAAATATCCTAACACAAAGGAGTTCATTTGCAATAATTATTGTTCTATGATCACTGGCATGTAAACACCATCTCTGTGGCTCAGTTTAATCACTCGTAAAATATACAGCACCGGCCAATCGCTGAGGGTAGCTGAAAAAAAGTTAGTTTAAGTTACGTGCAAATTAGAAGCAACATTTTGGGGCGCCTGGGTGGCTCAATCAGTTAAGCGTCTACCTTTGGCTCAGGTCATGATCCCAGGGTCCCTGCATGGGGTTCCCTGCTCAGCGGCGAGTCGGCTTCTCCCTCTGCCCCTCCCCCCACTCATCCTGGCGCGTGTGCTCTCTCTCAAATAAATAAATAAAATCTTTAAAAAAAAATTGGAAGCAACATTTTTACATTATTCACTAATTCACGGGATGTGGCAGACAGGCTCTAAGGTGCTCCCCATGAACTGCACTTCCCTGGGGTTCACAGCACTGTGTAAGCACCTCTCTCGGAGTGGGGAGAAGACCTGCACCCGCAACTTGCTTCTAACCAACAGAATATGGCAAAGGATGTCGCTCTCATGAATACATTGTGTTTGATAGCATCTGCTGCCAGCACTCCTGAGACATGGAGTATTTCACTATTATATAAGCCACAGAATAACAACAGTTATGATATTAACTGTTACTGTATGATCAATTTTTAGAAATATGGAGTATCTCTACTAATAGCTTGGCTTACTGTAGTCTACTGTGTAATTTCTGGATGAGGTCCTTTTATTTTTTCAAGTGAACAGGTTGACGGCTAAGGGACGAGAGTTACCTTTTTGGGCTGATGCAAATGTTCAAAAACTGAGTAAGCTGACAGACGCACAACTCTGAATATAGGAAAAGCAGCTGAATTGTAGAGTCTAAGGGGTAAACCATATGACACATGAATTATATCTCAATACTGCTAAAACAAAAGATGAACAGCAGAATGTGGCTATTCCCGAGTCCAGCTTCTCATTTAACAGAAAAAGTTGTGAAAACCACAGAAGAACATGCTATGGGTATGCCATCATGAAGGCATGTTCATGGAGTCCCCGCTCATATCAGGCTGGCAATCTTTCCTGTGAAACTGAGTCCAAACTCACAGTTCTTGCTTTAAGAGCTAGTCCAGCCCTGATGGCTTCCAAAGAAGGACGGGACAGAGACACAGCACCGTGGTGGCCGCACCTAGAAGCCTGACCTGACCCCTCACCATTACGCTAGAGCAGTCAGTCACTGAGGCAACTGTACTGAGTGTCCAAAACCTTGGCTGCAATTTTTTATCTTGGGGCGAATGTGTCAAACGGGATTTAAGTTCTACTTCTACTAGACAGGATCAAACCCCCCCAGATTTCATTATTAATTTCTTACCTGAAAATCAGTTCAGCTCAACTCCACAAACCTGTTAAGTTGGCTCGAATGCCTCTGCCTCACCAGTAACTAAGTTCAGCCTATGACCTTACATTTGCTCTCACGCTCATCCTTCTGAAATCTATGTGCTCCACATGAGCAGTTCTTAACCCAGACATCTCACCATTCCCTCTGCTGGGCTCTATTCAGGAAACAAGCAAGAGACTAAGGTTCCAAGTCTCAAATTCACCCAAACCTCATACAGGAGCACAATCCCCAGCCCCATATCTAACCACGTACACAGAAAAGTCCCTAAGAAGATGGGTAACATTCTCCTCTGGATTTAGGGGTCTTTAATATGAAAACAAGTTAGAGTGGTCTTTGTTGTAACAGGACTTGTAATTAGACTATCATATGATACACATTCCAGTTAAAAAGTTAGCTATACACTTATATTTTTTAATGCCTACAGATCACAGATCTGGTTGAAAGGGCACCTCTGTTGAACACAGTATTTCCAAGAATAGCATTTGGGGATAGACATTACCACCAAGGAAGCTGTTCAGATACAGACTGATGTCACCATTAAAATATTTTCTCCCATATAAAGGTAAGTAGAACTTTAGTGGCAGTAATAAACTTCGGTGAAATCTACAGACACCAACACAAAGGATTAAAACCTAACAAGAACCAAACACAATAAACTTTATTAATTGATTCGAATCAAATTTGGAAAATCAATTCATGGACATGCTGCACCTTTCTACCAGATTCGCCGATTAACATAAATAGGCTGGGTCCATGTCCCCTGTGCTTAGTATGTTCATGTTCCTTTTCAAAAGACTCTATTCCCTGGCTTTGTAAAGGGATACCACATGAATGACTGAAAAAAAAAAAATTAAAGATTTTAGGGCTTACCTCTCCCAATTGTTTACGGGAACACTCCTCCCTACCCCACCCCATGCTTCACCTTTCCATGGAGAGGGATCGGGTCTCTCACCTGAGCCCTTACTGACTGACCAGTGAATATGGAAGAAGAAACTAAACACAATCCGTTCAACTCCCCTCTTTTAAAGCCAGCCTTCCTACAGAGACGGTACATATGCTCTGGCTGTCCCTTATAAGAGGCTGCACTCAAGGGATGGGTAAGTCTAATTACGTATGTGAGGCCAGGAGGAGTTAGCGAACTATTCTGGCCTCAAATGCAGAGCTACATTTCCAATTTTATCAAGAAAGCCTGGGTGACTCAGATGGTTTAGCATCTGCCTTTGGGTCAGGTCATGATCCCGGGGTCCTGGGATCGAGCCCCACGTCAGGCTCCCTGCTCAGTGGAGAGCCTGCTTCTCCCTCTCCTCCCCGCTCATGCTCTCTCTCTAATAAACAAACAAAATCTTAAAAAAAAAAATATGCTAAATCTTGGGGCACCTGGGTGGCTCAGTTGGCTAAGCGTCTGACTCTTGGTTTCAGCTCAGGCTCAGGGCATGATCTCAGGTCATGAGATCGAGCCCTGCTTCAAGCTCCACCTCAGGCGGGGAGTCTGCTTGGTATTCTCTCCCTCTCCCCCTCTCTGTCCCTCCCACCCCAGCACACAGGTGAGCTCTCTCTCTCAAATAAATAAATTCTTTAAAAAAAAAAAAAGCATATGGTAAATCTTATAATCTCCCTATGTCTGGCTCCTGCATCTCTCTCAATTGGTGCCAAACACAAATGGAAAGGAGACTTTTTCATTTTTAACTAGACTTCCATATAACCAAAACCCAAAACTTTCGAAAATGTTAACAAAGTATTGGATAGTAAGAAAACGAAATGCAAGCATGCAATTTCCAGAGTTCGGAGAGAATAAACGATTTCCATGTGACCTAAGAGCTTCCGGGAGCCAAGAGTTTCAGAGCTCTGCAACTGAACCTAGAGCCTACAACCAACTCCCTTTAGCCCCCTTGTAGAATTTCAAAGAAGCACAAAAGACAAATATTGTGGGTGACCTGAGTTATACCTGTAGCTTCAAAGTCCCAGTTTATTCCACTTCTAGAAAAAGTTCACCAAGAGTCTCAAGGGCAACAAGGAGATTATGTGCAGGCTGCTGATGGTGATTTCTGTCCTAAGATACAAGTTCTGTCCTAAACTAAATAGCAGGCCTAGAGGAAAAAAAAAAATATGAACAGCAGAAAACACACTCAGGAAGAAGACCGGGAAAAAGGAAAAACCAGCAGCAATTTAAAACTGCCTTTGGCTACACTCTTAAGGAGAAAAAAGGTTTCCTGACTTCTCTTTGGGATATCACTTTCTTGAGAAGAGGAGCTGTGTTTTATTAGCAATAACTTCTAAATCGCTCTCCCTTTCCCAGTTCCCTATGGATAATTTTATACAGAGGATCCTGAGCTGCTTTCAGTGAATACTCCATAGGGTTCCAACTTCAAGCACCGGATGATCCAGCAGGGGAACTGAGCCAGCTGCCACCCAACACCCGTCCTCTTCTTCTTGATAGGGTCTTCCTTTGCTGGGGCAGCAATACACCCAGCTAACACGCTACACTTCCCAACTGCTATGCAATAAACTGTGCCTGAGCCCTCCCCCCTCCTGCCAAAATTCATGTCAAAGCCTTAAGCCCCAGTGTGACTGAATTGCAGACAGGGCCTATAAGGAGGTAATTAAGGTTAAATGAGGTCATAAGGATGGAGCCCTGATCTGATGTAGGATTAGCATCCTTATAAGGACACCACACAGCTGTCCCCCGTGGAGTCTCTCCCCCACCCACACACTTATACAAAGGTCACGCAAGCACCTAGCAAGATGGAGGCCAAGAGAAGAATCCTCAGAATGAAACCCACCTTGTCAGCACCCTGATCTTCCCGGCCTCCAAAACCACTGGAAATAAATTTCTGTTGTTTAAGCCACCCAATGTGTAGTATTTTGTTATGATGGCCCAAGCACACAAAGAAGTCAAACTTCCTTGCAGTTAGAAGCAGTAATAAAATGGAGTATTTAAAAGGAGCTGACTCAGTTGGAAGGAAGGTCTTTTTTTTTTCTTTCTTTCCCCCCTTCTCCTTGTTGCCTGGAGTTCCAGCCACCCTCAAGGCCCCTGAGAAGGGAACTCATGTACTGAGAATGAGGGAGCGAGAAATTAAAGCTCTCTAGACTCTGATGACCGTGAAGCCGTTATGCCACCCCTAGGCCTGCCCATCTCCAGAAAGAAATAAACTATCTTATTTAAGCCATCATTTGTCTTCATGCTGTTTATATGCAAACTGACTCATTTCCAGCTAAGAGAGCCCCTAACGCTATTTTATTTCCCAGGGACTGTCATGGAAGGAGGTATCCAGCATCTGGAAGTGGAGGGGAGGGAGGGAACTGGCCACAGGCCACAGTCTGGTCCTCATGACGACTGGGAAGTGCTACGAGCATTTAGTAGCTGACGACCAATGATGCTGACTGGCTTCAGACCCACAGGCCAGTTACAAACAGGACAAAAACACTTCCTGAATGAAATCCTTAGCCTGGGTATCCCTGATTTCTTACGGCCCGTCTAAATCCCATACCTAATCTTTCGTGTTCCCAGAGACCAGCAGTTCCACACTTAGGGCAAACAACACACACACAGAGACAGAAACAACAGACACAGATGCTATGGGCATCGCAAATAAGTGGAATAGGTGTGTTTTTTACAAAACATGCAAAAGGACGGGTAGAATGCTCAAATCTACGCAATACAGACCTTATTAAAACACAATTTGATATACAGAAATTACTTTTTGAAATCAGGGAATTATCTTGTTACATGAAAACCTGAAAACTGTCATTTCTGAGCCCACGTGTTTGCACAGAAGTCCTTCGTGTACCTTCTTTGATGGCCAATCCTCCGGATAGAAATGACCGATTTGTCCAGTTACTACTTGGTGAACACTGACTCGTGGCCACTGCGTTTCAGCTATCATCCTTTCACTGACCCAGACTGATTTATTAATTTCTGAAAGCCTACAGATTCCCCCCAAAAAACAAAAAGTTGTGACATAATGTTCAGAGCACTCATCAGACTGGGCACCGAGAAAAGCTTTATTTCCATCTGAAGTGTCTAACACAGCAGCCCGGGGCTTTGCGCATAGGTATGCAGACCTGTTCTCCGAAGAATTACACTTGGCACAGCCAAGTTTACCTGGGGTAGCTCTAGCCCCACCCTCCACCCCCACCCTCTGCTAAACCCAGTGTTCTGCTATGCCAATCCAGCAGCAGGACACGTATGCAAACCTCCTTTTCCCACCAGACCGTGTCATCCTAAATCCCTCCTAAAGCCACACAGGTGAAAGATAAAGGAAAATCAGAAAACTCAATCACTATCCAGAGCAAACCACTCTCAACAATTTAGCACATACCCTTTGTATCTTTCTGTACTACGTGGCGAGGATACAAAATGAGATCTCACACCCACTGCTTGACAGACTTCACTTTGTATGTTTTTGACCTTTTAGCCATGACCTGGTGCACGTGGTTACTGCCGTGAGGCTCGGCCAGTCGGCCCCGAGTCAGCAGCGAGTGCCCACGGAGCCCTGGCCACAGCACCCTTTCCCTCATGCCAACCTGAAAGGTGAGAAGGGTGACATCACTCTTCTAAGCTGCATTCCGATTTCTTACCCTTAGAGTCGGACATTTTTTGCCATCTGGTGAACAAGCGTTTCTTCGCTGGTTAACTGCCTGAGGGAACACCCCTGAGCCCCTTGCCCAGAGTCTGTTTTGCTGTTGCTACTTCTGACAGAAGTCCTTTATTAACCTACAGATCGACTCTTCGTCCTGCATTGTAAATATTTCTCCAGGGCGCTGTCTACCTCCCCATTCTATTTATGTATTTATACATGTAAAAAATTCAGGGAGCGCCTGGGCGGCTCAGTTGGTTGAGCGTCGGACTCTTGATTTTGGCTCGGGTCATGATCTCAGGGTCACGTGCGCCCAGAGTCTGCTTGAGATTCTCTCTCTCCCTCCGCCCCTTACCCGCCCCCGCCCGGCGTGCACACACGCAGCGCACTCTCTCTCTCTGAAATAAAATCTTCTTTAAAAAATTCAGAAATGTGTGTATACTTTCAAATCCATCACTCCGTTCCATTCTTTTCTTTTGCTGTCACGCAGTATCATTTAAGTTCACTTCCACGTGCGATGTGGGCTTCATTCCACCACAGCATTTTCAGTTTTCTGACAACGGCGTCTTTTCTCTTCTATCACCCTGTTCCCCATTTATCCACATTTGCTCTCTCCTCGAGACTTGCCAATCCTTTCTTTATAAATACCATGATGTCGGGCGCCTGGGTGGCTCAGTTGGTTGGGCGGCTGCCTTCAGCTCAGGTCATGGTCCTGGAGTCCCTGGATCGAGTCCCGCATCGGGCTTCCTGCTCGGCAGGGAGTCTGCTTCTCCCTCTGACCCTCCCCCTCTCATGTGCTTGCTCTCTCTCATTCTCTCTCTCTCTCAAAAAAAAAAAAAAATCTTAAAAAAATAAAATAAATAAATAAATAAATACCATGATGTCTTCTACTCTATTAGGAAAGCTGCAAAATATCACATTCACAGATGCTCTTTCTCAAAGTCATGCAGATGTGGCTCCCAAGCTCCTGAATTCCTACTCCTATCTCACCAGGAGGACCCGTGTGGCTCTCGTGCTGGGGGTACTGCAGAGCATCTCTCAGACTCACTCTCACACCTGAAACAGCTACAGAAGACAGACAAAACATGAGACGGTCTTGAAGACACTGGACAACAGACAACAAAGGGGCAGTGAACACCGACAGACAGGAAATACACAAGGTGAGCCCTCTAACTGCCCCCAGCTTCCTGTCTGGAAGGGCTCACAGACTGTGATGGGGTCAGGGGACCCTGGCAGTACTCCTGTGTTGAGGAGATGGATCTGGGCACCTGAGGAGACCAAGGTCGCTAGAGTCTGAGAGGCGGAGTACTGGATAAGAGAGAGCTGCACAGAAAGAGAACCCCACAGATATCCTTGGTCAGCACACTCTTACAAAGAACCTACACAAGCCTGGGGGAAGAACCATCCAAAAGGATTAAAGGGGAAAATACCCAGGCTCAGAACACCCATCAAAGCTCAATGGAAGACCCGAAGGATCCAACTATTTCCAAGTAACTTAACTGAAGAGCCAAGCTTTAAAATATTTATAAGAATGCAAAAACGGGGGCGCCTGGGTGGCTCAATCAGTTAAGCGTCTGCCTTTGGCTCAGGTCACGATCTCAGGGTCCTGGGATGGAGCCACACGTCGGGCTCCCTGCTTAGCGGGGAGTCTGCTTCTCCCTCTCCCTTTGCCCCTCCCCCTGCTCATGCTCTCTCTCTCTCTCAAAAAAAATAAATAAAAATCTTAAAAAAAAAAAAAAAGGATGCAAAAACATCCAGCACCCAACATCTGGCCTACAATCTAAAACTCACCCAGTATGCAGAGAAGCAAAATAACATGACCCAAACTGAAGAGAAAAATCACTCAGTTCTGATTCAGAAACAGGGAGGCTAGAATTAGTAGACAAGGACATTGAAACTGTGTTGATTACTGTATTCTGAGTGTTCAAGAAACTAAAGGACAGAGAGAATACGTTAAACAAACATGGAATATGCGAAAAAGAACCAAGTCAAACATCTAGATAGAAAAGCTACAGCAGGGTAGGAGGATTCTTTGGGGTGATGGGTATGTTCACTATCTTGCCTGTAGCGATGGTTTCACAGGTGTGTGTACGTCAAAACTTAGCAAATTGTACACTTCAACTACCCACAGCTTATTGTATGTTAATTATACCTCAATAAAATTGATAGGAAAGAGAAAAAAGAAAGTGATTGTCTTTCTCACTCTTCTTGTGTGAAAGGGATTTGTCTATCATGTGTCTATAGTTCAAGCCACGTCTATAGTTCCAGGCCCTCAGGGCTCAGCCTACTACCAATCAGAGCACGCCCTGCTCCAAAGGCAAATTCTCCTCTCCTGATCTCCTTGTTCTCAAATACTGTACTCTTCAACTGATAGTAGCAAATATAAGAATATAATCCTGTCTATATCGCTACTACGACCCTTCTCTGTCCACCCACAACACTACTCAGAATGATCACCCTGCCCAAATACAGTGTGCCTGCATCCATCTCGCCTCCCTCCTCCCATCCCTCCCCATGGTTACTTTCCAGTAGTTACCAGTGAGTGGGGAGGGCAGGGAAGGGGTAAAGGTGCTCTGTCTTTGAAACCAGTGGCTCAGAAGAGGCCACCTTTCCTCCTGCGGTCTGCAGAAACGCTATTAAGAGGGGAGCCTGGGTGGCTCAGTCGGTTAAGCAGCTGCCTTCGGCTCAGGTCATGATCCCGGGGTCCTGGGATCGAGACCCGCATCGGGCTCCTTGCTCCACGGAGAGCCTGCTTCTCCCTCTCCCTCTGCCTGCCGCTCCCCCTGCTTGTGCTCTCTCTCTTACTATCTCTCTCTCTGTGTCAAATAAATAAAAATAAATAAAATCTTAAAAAAAAAAAGAAATGCTATTAAGAGAAACCCTCTATAAATTTTTCTTTATTCCTACAGAGATCCTATACAGAGTTTAGGATCAAATTGTCTTAATTCTCTGTGTTTCATATATTCATCCTTGTTTCTTAATAAATATTTTAGCAAGATGCTGCTACTCCTACATCATTTTGTACTATGAATCTGAAATTGCTTTTACAAAGTCAGAACTTTAGTCCCTGAAGCAAATAAGAAGCAAGAGTCTTAATTACTTTTCATTCCCAACGTGAAGCTACGTGAATTGTCTTTTAAACACACAACTATGAAACATTCTGAAGCTTACTTTTATTATTCTGGGGGGAGGGGGGAGACATTTATCCAAACAAGTCAATGAGAAAAAAAGATTTTATAGAAATAAATTTTATTAACAGACACATTTAGGAACACATGCTATTTTATGTATATACCTACTTGAAACTGAGGGTATTTTTGAACCTCTTATAGTGCTTAAGTTTTAGCTTGGATGAACTACAATCAAACCAGCTTAATTTAATACCAGTCTATGCTTTAAACCTTAACTCATTCTATTTCCTTATGTATACTCTAGATGACAAGAGAAAAATACAAAGTTAAAATCTAATTGCAGTTGAATTTGAATTTTTCTGTGAAGCTATCTAAGCTAAAGCATACAATTCAACATGTGTGGTAGTTAATGAGCAAAATATTCTGTGAAAGGGAAAAAGAAGAAAACTTTCATCCTCACAGCTTCTGGACCTTTCAATTTGGTGTCCAAGATGCACATTGTCAGAGACTAACAGAATGCAATCAGAAAGGAAATAAAGACTTCATCCAGTCTTGTCCTTCAGGAAACTCTGCCTGAAAACCCTGGATTGGGCGTACCGTTCCTCCTGGGGACCCACAGATGCTGAAATGAAGCAACACCCAGTCCATGGCAAATTCCTGATCTACAGTCCCAGCAACATGTTTTGTTTGTTTGTTTTAATGTATACTAGGCTAGTTTGGTACTGCTTATTCTTGGTGAACCCTAATGCGGATCCACTTCTAACCATTTTTGCTTAACCCTTCTGATCATTATCTCCACAGAGTCTAAATCAGAGGTTTCCTTTTAAGGGGCACAGGTGAGGACATGGGCAACAGGCCAGGGTCCCTCAAATGACAGAATAAAGAGGGTTTTCCCTGCAGGTCCGGCATCCACGCTGGAACCCCTTGTCTTCTACTATATTCTTCACCGTGGGTGTGTATCACTTCTTGAACATTCCCGAATACGCCCAGGTGTGCTAAAGGAAGCAGCCCAGGGAAGCAAGGACAGATGTCTACTCCTGTCAGCACAGCGTCCGAAGACGCTCCGCTCGTAGGAGGAGAACACCACAGACGTCTCCTGCCCAGGCCGGCAGTTTGTAGCCTCCCACCATGACACAGACCCTGCACCCAGAGTCAAGGCTCAGACTCACAGCCCTGTGAACTGCTGTATACATCCTACACTGGCACTCCTCCGCGGCTTACGAAGTCTACTTACTCTGAACCACACAAATACTCCCCACTGTCGTAATCGAGACAAGAGTCTCATTCCTCAGAACTCTGATTCTGTTGATGCCAACTGTCTTTCATTGGAATGCCAAATCCACTGTGTTGGTTTGGGGGGTGGGAGCCAAGGAGAGACTGGCATGAGGCATCAGACCTGGCCTTCCTCAGTTTCCCGTGAATACTTGGGTACTTTTTCTCCTGTGATGTTCTAGGTCTACCTCTACCCTGCTACTTGTGTTTGCATCCCAGAGGCTGTCTGCTCTGATTTTAACCGTGCCTGTCCCACTCTGTCCTTGAAAAGCGAGTGTAACATCCTCTCCAGCAGGTCAAGTCTACTGCAGAGCATATGCTCCACAGATTTCCAAAGGACACTTGCCAGGAGCTAACTAGCTACTCTCGACACAGAATATGGTCTGAGAAGCCAAAACCCAGTTCTTCAACACCAGACGCACTGGGCCGAACTGGGACCCCATCCGCCCCCAACAACAGATTTGTCCATTTGCAATCTCAGAAGGTGACCTTATCTTTACAGTTATCATTAAGATAAGGATCTTGAGAAAAGGTCATCCTGGATTTGGGTAGGCCCTAAATATAATGGCAAGCATCCCTGTAAGAGACAGAAAAGAAGACAGAGACACAGGGAGACACAGGGAGACACAGGGAAGAAAGCCAAGCAAGGACAGAGGCAGCAACAGAGGTTGTGGTAAGAGTCATGCTACCACAACCCACGGAAGGCCGGGAGACACCAGAGCTGGAAGAGGGAAGGAAGGATCCTCCTTGGAGCCTTTGGAAGAAGCATCAGCCTGCCAACACCCTGATTTTGGACTTCTGGTTTCCGAAAATGCAAGAGAATAAATTTTTGTTGTTTTAAGCCACCAAATCTGTGCTAATTTGTTACAGTAGCCGCAGGAATCCAATACACCATCTAAACCACGAGTCACCAAACTTTTTCTGTAAAGAAACAGATAGTAAGTACTTTAGGCTTTGCCAGCCAGTCTCTGTAGCAACTACACAACCAAACAGGTGTGGCTATGCTCCAATAAAACTTTATTGACAAAAACTAGCTGCAGGCCACATTTGGCTCCTGAGCTGTAGTTTGTGTACACGATCTAAATGACACCTGTCATTAAAATGATCTATACCGTACCTATTCATTTTTTGTATCCTTCCTCTTTCAAATTTACAATTATTCTCCAGTCTTAAATCTGGATAAGAGATAAGAAACTCCAGTCATGTACCCAAATCTTACAGTTTCATATCTAGAATTTAATCTCGAGACACATTTCTGGCTTATTCTTAATCCCCAACCCCCTCCCCCCCACAATACACACACAAATCAACAGGCAGTGGAATCAGGGGTCTGATAACCCATCTGTGGCTCTCTCACCTCATAGGTAAATAAATACACTAAGGAGGCAGCAAAGCTCGAAGCCTTAGGCATCCCTCCCATCTACATATCCTTCAGCAAGTAACAGCTAATTACCTTAACCCATTTCCTCTTCCTGGACATGAGAACTTGATTCCCCAACGCTGCCACTGCCTACAGATCTTCCTTTGATAAATAAATATCTCCTTGTGCCCAGAACCTTCTATTATCTAATTAGCTTGACGTGTGTTTCCTCCCCTTCTTTCATTACCACATTCTTCTTCATTTATCTTAATCTTGATTTCCTCCCAATGCTACCAGACATGTCTTTCTCTCCAAATTATTTATTCCTCCTTTCCCCTAAGCCTCCTTGATTTTATCAAGCCAGCACACACTAAAATGCCTCAAGCCGCTGTACGCTCTCCTCAGCATATCTATATATGTAACTCGTAATCCTCCTTAGACAGGAAAATAAACAGAACACATACCCTGCACACCACTGCAACTGTTCTTCTGTGTCCGTACTGTGAGGATCTCTAGATGAATACTGCTTTATGCATCCTTCTGCAATGCAGCTCTGTTAATTCCGGAAATTTCCACAGTAAACCCGGTCTGTCAGTTGCCATGGAAACTGCCTGCTTCCTGGCACTGCTAACAAAATGAGTATCTTTGCTCAGATTTAAGATGAGGCAAAGGGAAGAATTGGAAAAAAGAGAGATGCCCAGAAGAATTGCTCCAACACTCCAAACACAAATTTTCAAATTCTGATATTCGTATTCCGAGAACAGGAGAGACTAATTACACGGATCTGCAGCGCTTTGAAGCAGTACTGATTTAGGAAGCAGACAGCAACGTTCCACCACCAAGGAAAAGAGTAACAGTAGAGCGTGTGAGGCAAGCGTTCGTGTTTCCATCTTGCTGCTCCTGACAGCGTAGTCCCTCCAGGCTGAACGTGCGTCAGCTGTACCGAGAGCTTACTGGTAGAACAGTTTTTCTGGGCTATGCTTCTTATAGAGAAAGTTAAGAAAGCTGCCCTCAACCAACAGGTTACAAGTTTTCTTAAGATCCTTTCCCTGTCTGGGCCCCAATCTCCACTGGTGGCTAAAACCCTTTCCCTGCTAGTATATAAGAAATCGGAGTCCTTAAAAGTCGATCTCAGGAGGAGGCTCAAGAAAGCCACCTTACTAGTACACTCAGAGTAGTAACACAGCAGACTATAGCCCCTTCCCACCTGCCCTTGGAACCAATGCTTGGTCTCTGACATCACACCTAAGGATCTGCTTCCTACCACTCCAGCGTCTTTGTTTCTTTGCCTACAGCTCCTCTCCTATTCGACCTCTACGTGTTAGATTTCCTCAGGGCTCAGCCCTGGATCCAATTCCCTCATCAAGATGCACTCTTCCCAGACAACGTTAAGCATCTACGTGCTGACAATTCTCAACCTTTAATCTCCAATCTCTCCCCTCTCCTCTGGGTAGCAGAGTCCTATTTCCAACACCAGAGTGTGCGCTGTATTATCTCCTTGATCTAACAGGATATTTCACGGGCATCTCAAACTTAATATATGTGACGCTGAGCTCTTGCTCTTCTGTGTTCTCACCCGCAGACGTCCCACACCCCATGGTCCTCATTTTAGCAATGGCAACTGAACCCATCATTCAACCCAGAATTCTGGAAGTCGCCAGGAACACCTTCCCCTCTTTACCATCCACATTCAAATTGTTACCGATTTTTGTTAATGCTACTTTCAAAATTCCTTTGTGTTATGTCCATTTCCCTCTACCGCCACTGTCATCAACCTAATATCATTATCACCCAGTGACACTACCACATAGCCTTACGAGGACTCCCGGATTCCTTTCTTGCCTCCCTCCAACACACACTCCGCACGGCAGTCAAAATTACCACACTGGGATGTTATCAGAGGGTGTCACTCGTCTGCTTATAATCCTCGCACAGCTTCCCGCTCACTTTGAGTGCCAACCCCACGTTACCTGGCCCATGACTACTTCTCTACCCCTAAATCCACTTTTCCTTCTC
Source organism: Neomonachus schauinslandi (assembly GCF_002201575.2). Taxonomy (NCBI): domain Eukaryota; kingdom Metazoa; phylum Chordata; class Mammalia; order Carnivora; family Phocidae; genus Neomonachus; species Neomonachus schauinslandi. The sequence continues at coordinate 6,065,696 of NC_058417.1, read as the reverse complement.
CTTCTCTGATCACATTGCTGTCTTTTCAGTTCCATGAAAAGCTGAATTTTTGCCACCTTGGTATCTTGCAACCCTAAATACCTACTACTCCCTGCACTTGGAACACTCCTCAGTCCCTTCCCCAAATCTAGTAAAAGCCTGCTCGGGGTTCAGAAGCCTTCAAGGACACGACCTCTTTACCATCTCCATTCTAAATCAGGCCCCTTTTATATACTCTCATAGCTGGTCCTTTTCCTTCAGTAGCATATTTGCTAAATGTGTCACCCTTAAACCTTAAGTTCCATGAGGTGGCAAATAACATCTCTTTTTTTCAACATGACATCCCCAGTGCCCACCACAGTATCTAGCAGATGGCAGGCATTCAACAAACACTTGCTGAATGTATAACAGAATATGTACTAGGCTGCTTTGGTTTCTGACAGCTATCAAGTCAGTTGCTCACAAAGCTTCAATGCACTCCCTGGAATCTATGAGATAGCCCTATAACCATCCCCTAAGCTCCCTCTCTTTTTGCATCCAATCAAAACCCAAGATATGGAGGACAGACCACTGACATCTGACTTCAGCAGCTCCTGGGTGGGGAGAGAGGCTCTAGCTGTCATTTGTGTGAACCTGCAAGGCTTCTCTGCATCAATGGTCCTCAGCCACAGGCAATTTTGCGCTTCCAGGGGTCCTGTGGCAATGTCTGGAGACCATTTCAGTTGTTACTGCTGGGGGAGGAGAGGGCTACTGGCGTCTATCCAGTCGGTAGAGTCTAGAGACACCAGTAAGCATCCTCTAATGCACAGGCCAAGCCTCCTATAACAGAATTACCCAGCCTAAAATGTCAATAGTGCCAAGGCTGAGAAGATACAGCTGCTTCCTAAGACAGGAGTAGGGCCAAAAACTGTCAGTCTAGGAAGGATCAGACATTATGTAACCAAAGAAACGTAACATCTCATGGGGCACCTGGCTGGCTCAGTTGGTGGAGTGTGCAACTCTTGACCCCAGGGTTCTAAGTTTGAGCCCCAGGTTGGGTGTAGAGATTACTTAAAAATAAAATCGGCGGGGGGGAGGGAGGCGCCTGGGGTGTGCATTTAAACATCCAACTCTTGGTTTTGGCTCAGGTCATGATCTCAGGGTCCTGAGACTGAGCCCTGCATTAGGCTCTGTGCTCAGTGCGGAGTCTGCTTGAGTTTCTCTCCCTCTGCACCCCCACCCCGCACTCCTGCTCTCTCTCTCCCAAATAAATAAATATCTAAAAATAAATAAATAAATAGTTATCAGTAAGGAACTCATTAAATATATAATACACCTACACAAATGTAATGAAAAGATATATACAGGGGCGCCTGAGTGGCTCAGTTGTTAAGCGTCTTCCTTCAGCTCAGGTCATGATCCCGGGGTCCTGGGATCGAGCCCCGCATCGGGCTCCCTGCTCAGCGGGCCTACTTCTCCCTCTCCCACTCCCCCTGCTTGTGTTCCCTCTCTCGCTGTGTCTCTCTCTGTCAAATAAATAAATAAAATCTTAAAAAAGAAGATATATACAACTGACCTCTGAAAATGAATACGGTATGTGCTAATTTAGAAATTTCTTCAAGATCTACTAAGTGAAAAAATCAAGCTACAAAGTAGTGTACTAAACTGCTTTTTGTATAAATATTTTCAAGGATTTACATCAATTATTATATATTTTGGTATTTGAACAAATTTTTCTCTAAGGACATACTACCCTTAATAGGGTTTTATCTTTAGAGAAAAATAGGATGGGCATGAAGCTTATATTTTACTCTAAAACTTTCTGTACCAATTGAATTCTCTTACCAGAAGCATATATTACTCATTTTTAAAAGGGCAACATGAACTATCTGGATGGTAAGATTATGGGGCATTTTGGTTTTCTTCTTTAAACTTCTCTGTATTAAAAAAAGAAAGAAAAAAGAAAAAAGACAAGAAAAAGGGCGCCAGGGTGGCTTAGTTGGTTAAACGTCTGCCTTCAGCTCTAGTCACCCTGGGATTGCGCCCCATGTTGGGCTCCCTGCTCAGCGGGGAGTCTGCTTCTCCCTCTCCCTCCGTCCCTCCCCCCTGCTTGTTCTCGCTCTCATTCTCTTTCTCAAATAAATAAAATCTTCAAAGGGAAAAGAAACACTAGTAAATGTTCTTTTTATTTTGTTTAAAGATGCTTATTTTTTTTTGAGTAATCTCTCACCTAATGTGGGACTGGAACTCACAACCCCAAGGTCAGGAGCTGCACGCTCCACCAGGTGAGCCAGCCAGGCGCCCCTCACATGCCCCCACACTTTTTCTAGGGGCTCCAACTGCTCAGGGGCCTAATGTGACTCCACAGACGTTACACATTAATCCTCAGATGAGATCTGATAACTTCTCAGGAATTTCACTCTAGGCTTGTTTCAAACATCATGACAAGGGAAACCAAGCGGGCAGAAATAAAATCTGTCACAGTATTGTTCTATGGGCCCAAGAGCTGAATTCATTAAAAACAGTGTTCGTATACTTATCAAGTGATTGTTGAAACACACAGGCGCTTTGAGAACAAGGACAGAAAACCAGAGGCACCATTCAATGAAAGTAAATGGTATGATTTACACATAATTTTTATTGTTATTCTTCGGCCTTTTTATTTTCAAAGATTTTCTTTCTTTCTTTCTTTCTTTCTTTCTTTCTTTCTTTCTTTCTTTCGAGAGCACACCCACAAGCTGGGGGAGGGGCAGAGGGAGAAGAAGAAAGAATCCAAAGCAGACTCCCAGCTGAACGTGGAGCACAATGTGGGGCTCAATCTCACAACCCTGAGATCATGACCTGAGCCAAAATCAAGAGTCAAATGCTTAACCGACTGAGCCACCCAGGTGCCCTTCTGGTGTTTTTTTGCTTTTTGTTTTTAATTGAAGTGTCATTTTCAAATACTGAGATGCACAAATCCTAAGTATACAGCTGGCTGAGTCACCAAATGCACACACCCTTGTATCTCACACCCTAACAAGATGTAGAACATCACCCTGGCAAGTTCTCTGGAGCCATTCTCATCAGTCCCCTCCACAGACAAATACTGCTCTGATTTCGATCGCCATGGGTTAGTTTTGTCTGGTATTTCATACACATAAAATGAAGCAGTTTTCTCTTACGCCTGACTTCTGCTCAGCATTTCTGGAGATGCGCCAATGTAATTACAGGCATCCATATTGCTGAAAAGTATTTCACCGAATAATATGCCACAAGTTGTTTATCCATTCTTCCCTCATTGGACACCCGGGTTGTTTCTAGTTTGAGGGTTATTATGCATTAAGTTTTCGTGAACATTCATACACAACAAGTCTTTCTGAGGACATTCCTATCTTGGGTAAATATCCAGAGGTAGGACTGCTGAGTTATGGGGCAGATGTAGGTTTAATTTAGTAGGTGACTATCAAAGATCTTCCTAAAGTGGTTGTACCATTGTTTGCTTCCCCAATAATGTATGAGAATTCTGGTTATACCACATGCTTGCTAATATACTGTGTGGTCTTTCAAACTTTGTCCATTCTGAGGGCTGTGTAATAACGTCAGATAATAGAAAATACATATCTTGGTCTCTGCCCCCAGCTCCTGGCACAGAGTTCCTAAGACCCTTGTAATTTCCCGAGTGATAAGAACACTAGCAGCATCTCTCGACCTAAAGAGACAACCCTGGAAGGCTCCTGGATGGGACCGGTCACCACAAAGACCAAGCCAGGATTAGAAGTTTGGAATTTTCATTCCCACCCCGCCCCATCCTCCAGAGAGGGGAGAGGGGCTGGCAGTGGAATTAATGATTCATCATACCTACATGACAAAGTCTCCATAAAATCCCAACAGAAAGGAGTGCAAAGAGCTTTCAGCTTGGTGGACACACCCACACCAGGAGAGTGATGCACCCCAACTCCACAGAGGTTCTGGTGCTCGGGACCCTTCTGTGCCTCACCCTATGTATCTCTTCATCTGGCTATTCATCTGTATCCTTTATCATGTCCTCGAATAAACAGGTAAAACTAACTGCTACCCTGAGTTCTGTGAGCCACTCCGCAAGTTACCGAACCCAAGGGGGTTGTTGGAACCTCTGATCCATAGCCAGCCAGGTGACAAGAGAGGCTTTGGCTGGCAGCTGAAGTAGGGAGCAGGGCAGTCTTGTAGGACCAAGCCTGTACCTAAGGGACCTGATCCTGCCCCTGCACGGTGTCAGACTGAGGCAAACTGTAGGACACCCAGCCAGTGCTGCGGACTTGGTTGCTGTTGTGGGAAAACCCCACACACATCTGGCGACCAGAAATGTCAGAGTGAAATGTTCTGTGAGAGAAGCAAAGGAGACTCACGGGGAACAAGCACACTGATCTGGGTTCTTCCCTTACACAGGTGGAAAATCTGAGTTTTTTCATTTGCAAACAGTATCTCCTTGTGGTTTTAATTTGCATTTCCCTAATTCCTAACGTTGTGAAGCACATTTTTCGTGTACTTATTATCTACTCCTAAACCTCCTTTGTGAAATGCATTAAGTCTTTAACCTGTATTTTTAATTGGGTTCTTTGTTTTGTGTTGTACTTCATTATATACATTAAAGGCTTTTGTAGATATATAAACTATGAATATTTTTCTCCCAGTTTATAGCTTGGCTACTTATTTTCTTAGGAAATTTCTGAAGAGCAGAAATTTCTAATTCTGGTAAAATCTAATTTATTGATTTGTAGTGGTTATGTCTTTCTTTGTCCTGTCAAAGAAATATTTGCCCAGGGCGCCTGGGTGGCTCAGTCATTAAGTGTCTGCCTTTGGCTCAGGTCATGATCCCAGGGTCCTGGGATCAAGCCCCGCATCGGGCTCCCTGCTCGGCGGGAAGCCTGCTTCTCCCTCTGCCCCTCCCCTGGCTCATGGGCACACGCCCTCTCTCCCTAATAAGTAAATAAAATCTTTTTAAAATTTTAGAAAAAAGAAGTACTTGCTTATGCCAGATCACAAATGTATCCGGATGTTTTCTTTTAGAAGCATTACAGAATTTTTGCTTTTAGGACTACGATCCATCTCAAATGAATTTTTGCATGTGATATGAAATAGGAATCAGTATTTATTCTGTTCCACACGTATTTCCAGTTGTTCCACTACCATAAAAAGTCTATCCTTTTCCCCCTGAATTGTACAGGCATCCTGACCAAAAAACAACTGACTGTGTGTGCGTGTCTATTGGACTTTCTATTCTGTTCCACTGATCTATCCATGTATCCTAACGTCCCCCTACAAAGCCATTACTGTAGCTTTAGGGTAAATCTGGAAATCAGGTATACATCCTCCAGTTTAGTTTTTCTTTTACAAAATTGCATTTGGCTATTCTAGGTGTTTTGCATTGTCCACATAAATTTTAGAATCATTGTGTCAAATAACATATATTTTTTTAAAGTTTGCTGGAATTTCTTTGGGATCTCAGTGAATCAGTAGATCCATGTGGGAAGAACAGATATCCTAGTAATACTGTACCTTCCAAGCCACAAGCATGGTATCCTGATCCAAATATAGGTCTTTACTTTCTCTCAGCAATGATTTAAAGTTTTCATTAGAAAAGCCTCACACAACTGTCGTTAAATTTATCTGCAAGTATTTTATATTTTTTCATGGTACCACGATCATTTTTTTCAATTTCACTTTTCCAAGTGTATTTTTTTAATTGATTTTGGAACAATGATCACGTATCCTTCGACCTTGCTAAAGTCACTCAATAATGCTAGTAATGTTCTCTAATTAGGATTTTCTGTATTTACAATCATATCATCTTAAAAAAAAAAAAAAAAAGACTGTTTGCTTCTCTTTCCCATCTTTCTGTCTTTCAATTATTATTCTTACTTTATTGCACTGGGTAGGGCCTCCGGTCTAGTATTGAATAGCATTGGTTTTCATGGAGAAAGCATTAAGTCTTTCATCATTAAGTATATTAGCTATAGACTTTTCATAGATGTCCTTTAAAAGGCTGAAAAATTCCCCTTTTCCTACTTTAATGAGAATTTCTATCACAAATGGATATTGAATGTTGTCAAATGCTTTTTCTGCATCTACTGAAATGATTACATAATTTTCTCCTTTATTTTATTAATGTGGTGAATTATATTGATAATTTTCCAATGTAAAATTAAAATGAATCCCATTTTGTTGTGATGTATTGTCCTTTCTATACACTGATGGATTCCATTTGTGAATATTTTGTTGGGGATTTTCAAGTATATGTTCATGAGGGATAGGGGTCTGTAGTATTCTTTTTTAATAATATCTTTGTCTAATTTTGATATCAGGGTTATGCTGGGCTCATAAAATGAGGTGGAAAATATTCCCTACTCCTTTATTTCCTGAAAAATTTGTGGAAGCTTAATCTTTTTATTTTAATGTTTGATAAAATTTACCAGGAAAACCATCTGGGGCCTCACGTTTCCTTTGTGTGAAAGATTTTAATTGCAAATTCAATTTTTAAACAGATATAGGGATATTCAAGATTTCCTATTTCTTCTTGGGTCAGGTTTGATACTTCTACCTTTTAAGGAATCTGTCTCCATCATTCAGATTACTGAATTTTTGGCATAAAATTATTTATCATATTTCCTTATTACTCTTTTATTGTAGTGATAGTCCTTCTTTCATTCCTGACAGTGATAACTTGAGCTTCCTCTTTTCTTTAATCAGTCCTGTTGGGGTGTTCATCACTTTTACTGACCTTTCCAAGAAATGACTTTTGAATTTGTTCATTTTCTATTTCATTGCTCTCCACTCTTATCTTTATTATTTCCTTTCTTCTACTTATTTTGGGTTTCATTTGCTCATCTTTTCCTAACTGCTGGATGGTTTTGTTACTCTTTCCAGTGATTCTGTGTTTGTGCTTTGCCTAGACATATAAATATTTGGGAACAATATCATCACACTTCCTGTTTCTTTCTGATTTGTTCAGAATCTGTAATCATTCCCTCAAATGAGCTTAATTCATGCTCATTTCTTTTATCCCTAAATTAAGAAACAAATATTTAGATGATTAGTTGTAAAAGAAGCATATAATGCTTGACATAATTCTTATTATGTCAAGAAGCTTAATTTTATTTTATTTTTTTAAATTTTATTTTGTTAATCACCATACATTGTATCATTAGTTTTTGATGTAGTGTTCCATGATTCATTGTTTGCGTATAATGCCCAGGGCTCCATTCAGTACGTGCCCTCTTTAATACCCATCACCAGGCTAACCCATCCCCCCACCCCCCTCCCCTCTAGAACCCTCAGTTTGTTTCTCAGAGTCCATAGTCTCTCATGGTTCGTCTCCCCCTCCGATTTCCCTCCCTTCATTTTTCCCTTCCTACTATCTCAATTTTAAATTTTAAAAGCCTATTAATGAAGAGATTTTCAGATAAACAGTTATCAGTCTCCCCTCCCCCCTCAAACACCAATGAAACAACAGAAAGGGATTTTTAAAATACCCAAACTCACAATGTAACAGAGACTAGAAGAGACCACACTACGTGAGAAGTTGCAACACATTTTTGGAAGATCAAAAGTAAATGAACATTTAACAAGGCAGAAAAAAAGTAAAACTAAAAATTGCCTGCAAACAGAGGATACCAAAAAAAGTAAGTTGATTTGTACTATAGAAACCCAGAAAAGTTCAAAAATGAGAAGCATCAGTTAGGGATGAGGGATGGGGTTAAATCCAAAGGCAATATTAAAATCTACATATGGTGCAATTAGACCCCTGGATCCCCCCAACCAGGTGATGATCTCTCCTTTCCCTCAGCTGGTAAACAAGGCTGTATATTCTAGAGAAACTACCAGAAGAAAATGTAGTAAGGTGGATCAAGTAAAAGCCTATACAACAGAGATATACGTAGCTTCTTTTGCTTAGATCTACTGCAGAATTTTAGCAGCCTGATATATATACCTTCTCTCAGCAACCCAGGCTAATCCCCTCCTCGCTTTTTCCTCCCCTAGGAGGAAAAAAAGAGATTTGCCCATGAGAAAAGAGAAGAAGACCTTCAGATCTGACATCTGGGAATCTTCCAAAGGAAATAATCAGACCTCTCTTCTTCACCTCACCATGAGTTCTCCCAATAAAATCAGAAAGTTTCGAATCAACTTTTTTTGCCTCATTTTGTGTGTGTGTTTACATGTGTGTGTGTGTGAGAGAGAGAGAGAGAGAGAGAGAGACAAACAAGGATCAAAAAGACAAGAACAAAGAAGTGAAAATACAAAGTTGAAGGACAGAAAAGGTTAAGAAAACTAGGGGCTCAAACTAAGAGGTCCAAAGCCTGAAGTAGGGTTCTAGTAGAAGAGCTTCTGGAAAAGAGAAAATGAAAAGAGTAAGAGAAGAATAAATCGTGCACTCTAGAATGAAAGATAGTGGTTTGAAAGAGACCACACCAAGAGCTCAGTGGAAGGAAAGAAGAAAGGAAGAGGAGAAAAGAAAGAACAATAAAACCAAAGCAGGAAAGTGAGATTTCAGACATGGGGGAAAAAGCCCAACCCTACAGTCATCCACAAAGGAAAAAACAGGTCACATTCCAGAGCTCAGGAATCACAGTGGCATATAAGTTTTTAATAGTAACACTGGAAGGTTGAAAACATTAGAGCAAGGCCTTCAAAACTCTGAAGAACAATTTCTACCACAGAATTCTAAGGCCAATAAAGTTACTAATCTATTAAGAGGGTTAGACAAAGGCATTTTCAGACTTGCAAAGACCCCAAAACCCTACTTACTAGGAAAGAAAACTTATCTCAGGAAGCTTTTAGAAGATATAATCCCTCAAAATGGAGGGAAACTAAAAACCAATGAAAAAGAAAGAAAGAAAGAAAGAAAGAAAGAAAGAAAGAAAGAAAGAAAGAAAGAAAGAAAGAAAGAAAGAAAGACATATATACATACATGAAATCCCAAGCCAGGGAATCAAAATCAGGAGAGTAACACAGACATTCACAAACCAATGCCAACAGCCATGAAGCTAGCCTAATATGCAACCACTCCAGATTACAGCAAGATTATGGCTGGATAGACAACTCTTAAAAAAAGAAGAACTGAATGATCACCTAATATTTCATGCTGAGAGAAGATTCACAGTGAACCATTAAATGGGGAAATTATTAACTCTGAGGAAAACAAATTTGAACGAGAACAGTAATGTAATCTTACCGACTCAGTTGTAAACGATAATAAAAAAGAACACTCTGAAAAGATACGATGTCTCCTTTAAATAGTATGACTCCCTATTAATAGAGAGGTTTCCAGAAATATGCCCACATTACAAAAGCAAAGGACTTCTACAGCATTCTGAACTAAATCGGAACTCAAAGTCTTGCTGCCAGATCAGAAACAGTTGAAAAGCTCATGAAAAACCAAGAAATCGGACATTTCTTTAAAGAACAGAGCTTTGTGTCTCTATAGGTTAAAGAATCAGGGACACCTTTCAAGGTCAGCCTAAGTGTCTCGCTCAAGAACAAAGACACTTTAGAACACCAAAACAAAATTCATTTTTAGTAGACAAGCAACTCAACAGCATTTATTATTAATTTCTTGAAATATTCCAGAACAAACAGCCAATATCTCAGCTATAAACATCCAGCTTGAGGAGAATTATACTAGTGCATCTCCAGGGGTGGGGGTGGGGGGTGGGGGCCCACACAGAGATTCAGTTCAACCACAGCTAATACCGCTACGCTCTGTTGAGAATCCTGTCTCCCGTGAATCTCTAACTTAAGGAGACGTACCACAACCATCAGGTGCACAAGGTAGGATGTGGGACTGAGGAAAAGATTAAATACGTCTGAACTTTAAGAAGTACAATAATGCAAGCTCTGGAAGATGATCTCAGCAGGATTATTCACTAGAGTCAAAAGGTAGAAATGCCCCAGTGTCCATCAACGTATGAACAGATAAACAAGATGCCATATATAAATTCAGTACTATTCAGCCTTAAAAAGGAAATTGTGACACATACTACACATGGATAGAGTGTGAAGACGTTACGCTGAGTGAAATAAGCCAGACACAAAAGAACAAATACTGTATAATTCTGCTTATATGAGGTGCCTAGAATGACCAGATTCAGAGACAAAGTAGAACCAAGGCCAGCAGAAAGCAGGAGGGGAAGTTAGTGTTTAACGAATACACTTTGAGTTGGAGAAAATGAAGGCGTCCTGGAGTGCACCACTAACTTGGTGCACTCTCCTGGATGGTAATGGCGGCTGTACAGTAATGTGAATATACTTAATGCTAATGAGCTGTACACTTGGAAATGCTTAAGATGGTGGTTAAGATGGTAAATGTTGTGTTATGTATATTTAGAACAGAGAGTCAGAAAGAAAACATTTGCAGCAGTAAATCTAAATCAGCCAAAAGTTAAGAGACCCCTTAGTATTTCACACATTTGGTGTTTTCAATTTTGGAGTACTACTTTGTACCTATAAATATTTCTACCATGACTGCCATTTTGTGAAAGTGCTCTACCACAGAAGTGTAGAGATTCCAAATTACGACTGCATCAAAAAATCTCAGCGATGAGGAAAAAAACTTTTAAGCTCATGTAGACTCATGGTTTTCATACTTAGGAATTAACCAGAGGTGTCCTAAGGGGCTACTTTAGGGAATGAGGGCAGTTAAGACTATAGAGCTCTCTCCCTCCTCAGAAACACTTAGCCTACGAGGCTTGTCCATAACATTTTATTTGAAGAAAGTAGCCCAAACCTGGCTTTCTCTCGCTCCCCTAATTCACCATCTAAAAGAATGAAAGTCACGGGGTGCCTGGGTGACTCAGTCGGTTAAGCATCCAACTCTTGATTTCAGCTCAGGTCACGATCACAGGGTCTTGAGATCGAGCCCAAGTCGGGCTTTGCACTGGGCATGGAGCCTGCTTAAAATTCTCTCTCTTGGGGCGCCTGGGTGGCTCAGTCGTTAAGCGTCTGCCTTCCGCTCAGGTCATGATCCCGGGGTCCTGGGATCGAGCCCCGCATCGGGCTCCCTGCTCCACGGGAAGCCTGCTTCTCCCTCTCCCACTCCCCCTGCTTGTGTTCCCTCTCTTGCTGTGTCTCTCTCTGCCAAATAAATAAATAAAATCTTTAAAAAAAAAAAAACCTCTCTCTCTCCCTCTGCCACTCCCCTCCCATTCCCAACTCCCTCTCTCTTTCAAAAAAATAAATAAAATAAAATAACGAAAGTCACTTCTAATTCAACACATGAATTGACATCAAAGTGCTAAGTGACACACTCAAGGTCACAGAGATGATGCTGATGATGCTGAGCTAGAAACCAGGACTTCAATATTAACTAAAATGGTTAATTCAAAATAATAAAGTTTAAAAGATAAGGTATCCATAATTTCACTGGGAATAGTGGCTAGATAATTTGTAGTTGCTCTTCTATGCTTTACAATAAAGCTCTACTGGGTAGAGTCATCATGAAATTAAGAACACCACTAGTTATTAACTGGGGACTTTAAAACTTCTTTAAAACTACTTCCTAGATGTTCGATAGCACAAGTGAGCCTTTTTGTGCTCAAATGTAATGAAGATAAATGAGATCCCAGACATCTTCTTGGTCTCAACAAAGAGATTCCTTTAAACTTAGAACATATGGTTTCAAAATGTTTAGCTCAAGCCCCAAAATGTATCTGTCCTCATCATTATTTATTTCTCATGTCAGCATTGAAGCTAGTGTTTCTTCTTGTACAATTCTGATATGCTGGGAAGATGAAAGGGCTGTTCTTTCAGGGTAACAGTTGTACTTGGTGCACTCTCAACGATTTGGTGCGCCAACAGCACTCACACAGTTACTCAGTGGGATGAAAGCACAGACCTAACAGTAGAATACCTAACTTCTGTTCATGCCAAATTTATATACAGAACAAGACCGTAGCACAAGTCTGCCATATTTATAACAATACCCCTGTGGTACCAGGGAGACCTATAGCACCTCCTATAATTCAATCCTGAGAGAAATTAAAATGTAGCCACACATTTTTCCTTTAGCTTTTCCTTATATACTCTTTATGTTTACAGCTTAATCTTTCATTTAAAGAGCCAACGGACAAATGTTAACATCTGCTACATCCAGGTAGTAGTTTCAAGAGTTTCTATTACAATACTCTTTTCTATTTTAATGTGTGGGAAATACTTATAATTTTAACCAGTGATAATTAAGAACCTACATTTCCTGTTCAGGTTGTCTCCTCACTCTCTAAGGACTCACAGGAAAAGAACAATGGAAAAAAAAAAAGAAGAAGAAACAATGAAGAAACAGAGATTTCGGCAAATTTCTGAATGCCTGAAAGCAGACAAAAATGTGTAGACAAAGCAAAAACTAATCAACTCCAATAGAAGGGACTTCATAGTCTCAAAGACTTATTAGCCATGTGCAGTGGAGGACCTTCTTTAGACCCTGCTTCAAACTATAAAAAAAATTTTTTTATGAAGTAACCTACTTATATGATGATATTAAAGAATTATTTATTCTACTAGATATAATAATGGTATTGTGATTATGATTTTAAAAAGGAGTCCCTATCTTTTAGAAATATATGTTGAAATAGTTATAGATGGAATCATGTCTGAGATTTGGTTAAAAATAAGGAGGGTGGAGGAATAGATAAAACCAATTAACCACTGAACATTAACTACTGAAGCTTCTAAAGCTGATTGATAAATACATACAGATCCATCTATCACTCTCTAGTTCTGGATATATTTGCAACTTACCATAATAAGCAGTTAAAAACAAAACAACAGTAACAGGGGCGCCTGGCTGGCTCAGTCAGTGGAGCGTGCAACTCTTGATCTTGGGGTTGTGAGTTGGAGCCCCATGTTGGGTGCAGAGATTACTTAAAAATAAAAACTTAAAAAAAAATTCATCTTCATTAAAATTTGAACCCTGTCCATCACTTAAAAAAAAAAAAAAGGAGAGAATTCCCTTAAAAAAAAAAGAATGAAACAATAATAGAGAAAAGTACTACCCATAACACATGGTAGGAGGGGAACATGCAGCAGAGATGAGAAATAAACAATGATCCCAACAGGGCTGTAGAGAGGATGCAAAGTTGAAGGTACGAACACCTAGAAGCAGAAGAGTTCATTAAGATTCTTTCTGTAAGAAAGGTCTAGTCAGTTCTTCCTTTTCTCTCCACCTTCCCCCCAAAATAGAAAGAGGGCATATTTTTAAGGAAAATAAACATACTATCTGGAGAGAATGAGTCCTCTTACGGCAAATGTTGGCCCTACTCATTCAGGCATTTCAATATTCCTGACCTAACAGCCAGCTCTCAAACCATTCACAGAAAAGCAGTCAAGTCCACCAGTTGACCATCTATACCAGAGCTACCAATCAGCCTTCTAACTTCCTCATCCTCAACTCTCAGAAGACAACCAAGAATTACAAGACACGTGGAAAAAAACTAATACAAAGAACAAAGACAAAGATTAAAGAAAAACTGACCCTTGAAGAAATGGACTGCCTAGTGGATAGAGAAAGATCTTCAAAATTCCAGATTTTACATCCATAAATTAAGAAGAAGCCACAATCAACTCCTGGAAGTTAAAATCAATTGCCAAAATAGAATATTTCATAGAAGGATCGGAAAATAAAGGGGGGCGCCTGAGTGGCTCAGTCAGTTAAGCATCCAACTCTTGACTTCGGCTTAGGTCACGATCTCAGGGTTATGAGACTGAGCCTGACATAAGACTCTGCACTGCAGGTGGAGCCTGCTTAAGATTCTCTCTCTCCATCTCATTCTGCCCCTCCCCTGCCCCCTTCCCCACCCCAGTCATGTGCACGCTCTCTCTTTCTAGAAAGGAAGAAAGGAAAAAAGGAAGAAAGGAAGAGAAAGAAAGAAAGAAAGAAAGAGAGAGAGAAAGAAAGATCGATCGATCAATCTAGAGGGAGATCTATAGAAAAAGAAAACAAAAAGATAAGAAGTATGGAAAAAAGTCACAGACCCAGGAAATTCAGAAAGTCCAATGTCCAAACAACAGGAGACTAGGAAAAACATGAAGGAATCAATCAAAAGAAAAGCAAAAATTTTCTCAGAAACAGATACATGAATCTTGAAACTAAATTCTAGTACAGAAAGATGATCCAGACCTAGATGTATCTTCATATAACTACAGAACACCAAGAATAAAGAAAAAAATGCTAAAAGTTTCCAGTGATAGAAATAAGTAATCTGTAAGTAACATCTCTGCTATGATTAAACAGATCTATACATAGTCCCCAAAACTGATCTTCTACATCCACTCACCAGAATGCCATTCTCCCCTCTCTACGTGTCTTCAAAATCTAATTCAAATCTTGTTCCTCTGTGAAGTGTTTCACCAAGCTGTTTATCCTAAAGTGATCTTACCCCCTCCTGCACCATCCATTTGACATTCAATCTGTATCACCTTATGCCTCACTTCTTGAATTGCTATACCCAACTTTATTTCTTAGAATTTTATTTAAACTGTCGGTTCTCAGAAAATAAGGTCACGGTCTTAAAATTTTAAATCTTCTACAGACTCTGCACCCAGGAGACATCAAATGCCAGACGGATGTGAAGGTAGTTCCTAGGGCGTATCTTAACTTCATTTAGTTGCTTACATTTCATCTTATCTTTTCCTAAATTCATGAGCAAGTTTTCTATTTATATCTGTAACTAAAATTCAAGGACATTTTAGAAGGAGGAAATACAGGTAAGTGACACAGAGGTATCTTTTTGAAACGCTCACATACTGCAAGTTGTATTTTCTAATTGCAAACTACCCACCCCAAACAGTGGCCGACAGTGGCTTTTACTGCCTGATAGTACAACTCAAAGGAATAACACAAAAGGATCCCTTATGGAAGGGGGTAGGGAGGTCAAGGAGATATGCTGCCCTAAGTAGTGAAACAAATGTCTTTGACCGGTATTAATGCTAGTAGTTACCTGTTCCTGATCTACATAATAACAGACCAGTGCAATAATAAAATTCAAAGGAGGTCTGGATCTAAAATTTTTACATACCAGAATCAAAATCTAAAGATTCTTTTTTTAAAAAAAAAAAAGTATTTTATTTATTTATTTGACAGAGAGAGACACAGTCAGAGAGGGAACACAAGCAGGGGGAGTGGGAGAAGGAGAAGCAGGCTTCCCGCGGAGCAGGGAACCCGATGGCGGGGCTCGATCCCAGGACCCTGAGATCATGACCTGAGCCGAAGGCAGATGCTTAACGACTGAGCCAGCCAGGCACCCCTAAAGATTCTATCATAAAGTAAAAATGCTTATTACCATGTCCTCTCAAACTTTTAACATGTGCTGGGAAGAGACATGGTACGTTTTAAAAAAAAATTGATCGACTCAAGCTTTGGAAGAAAGCTTTTTTTCACCCAGTTTACTATTTGGGGGGGAAAAAAAAAGATCTTGTCCATGAATTCCCTAATACATGAAACTCTCAAAGGAAAAGAGTATAAGTACGTAAATGTTTTTGCAATTCTAAATGAAAGTCAGGTTGTCTTTGTGTCCAAAAGGGATTTAAAAAAAAAAAGAAAGAAAGAAAGAAAGAGCTGTTAAGTCTGGCAATAACTACATATCTTTTCTTTCTTAGACTTTGAATACGTGGTTCAGCTAGCTGTCAAGGTAACAGAAATAGACCATGTTCAAGAATTAGTTTTGTACTAGCTTTCCCTAGAAATTCTAGGAAATGAGGAAGGAGGTTCTTTTAAGAATGTTTCCTTGCTGCCAGAGCTCTGACTAATTAAGAGGTACTAAGAGTTTCCTTCCTCAACATAGCCCCCACTTGATGTTTCAAAGGAGGTAAAAAGGCTAGGACTCTAAGCTGAGCTCCAACAAGAAATCTCATTATGATTGTATAATTTAATAAAATTAAAAGACACGATTCCCAGGCAAATGAACTGTTACTCCAGTTTTCATCTGTTTTAAAGTTACAGGTGAAAGCCTAAAAGCATGTACACACATCCACATTGCTCCCTTCTGCACACTGATGTTTTAAAAATCACAATATATTTTCAGCATTCCTACTGCAGAACACTCTACCTTCTACCAATTTGTTACTGTTTGCAAATACACTGTATGCCAGACATCAAAAGGAAAGGAACCAGCAATAAATGTGCCCTTTTGGA
The DNA here is from genome assembly GCF_002201575.2 of Neomonachus schauinslandi. Lineage (NCBI taxonomy): Eukaryota > Metazoa > Chordata > Mammalia > Carnivora > Phocidae > Neomonachus > Neomonachus schauinslandi. Next base: position 6,049,600 of record NC_058417.1, on the reverse strand, counting down.
GAAGCATAAATATATGTGTCGTCTAATAAGGCTTGAATAAAAATTGTTGAGGAATTATTAAAAACTATGAGATAATATATTTTCACTGCTTTTTTAACCAGACCTCCCATCGTTTGCTTTATTGTTCTCGATACCAGAAGTACGTAAGAATTATTTTTATGGGTATAAACGCAGAGCCACTGGCTTTGACCCTTCATGCTCCTGATAGGTCTTAACGGGGGAGGAGGGAGGCATCGTCATTTAATACATCACTTCAGAGGTCTATAAGTATTACTCTGATAGTATTATTTTTTTTTTAATTTTTTTTTAAAGATTTTATTTATTTATTTGACAGAGACACAGCTAGAGAGGGAACACAAGCAGGGGGAGTGGAAGAGGGAGAAGCAGGCTTCCCGCCGAGCAGGGAGCCCGATGCGGGGCTCGATCCCAGGACCCCGGGATCATGACCTGAGCCGAAGGCAGACGCTTAACCGACTGAGCCACCCAGGCGCCCCTGATAGTATTATTTTAAACTAACAGATGTTTCTAAAACTTTAAGTGACCTTCAGTGAGATGCTAAAACATCATTTTTGTATTTTAATCAAAAATATTTGGGGAAAAAGGATGTGCATATATTTAGGGAACGATCTCAAAGTAATCACTGACACCTGTATACCAGCACACACACATTCCTTCCGTGTACTGTGATGTGAACACCTTACAGGAGTGTCATCTATCCGGGACGGGGCTCTGCTTGATCACCCAGTAAGCGGGGATGATTTGTGCGGGTGCCCAGGGGAGAGGTACGTTTCCTAAACACCACTTACAATTTAACGGGAGCTCCAGAAGGAAAGCTTTCAACAATATTCTCAGAGCTCAGTGAGAGAAAAACTGAAAAGATACCAACGTATCCAGACCTTCTGCTCTTTTCCCCTCCAAGTAAACTTTAACAAGGAAAACTGTGTACACCTACTTCAGGCTACAGAAAGAATCAACAGCTTTCTACTTAAGCTCAGATAGTAATATTTCAAATGGCCCATAAGATAATGGAAATACCAACACCTCGACTTGGAAAAATTCATAAAATACAATTAACTTTGAAACCTCTGCTTGAGTTGAGCCTTTTAGTTGATTACCAGGAATACTCACATGTGTGGGTTTTGAACTCCTGTAGGGTTGGGATTCAGAGTAAACCTTGCTGTAGATTTGAAAGGTGGATTTGCAAAATTCAACTTCAGTGCTTTGCGTTTACCTAAGAAATAACAAATAAAAAGTAAAAGTTTCAAGTACTATAAAACAGATACTATTCTGAGGGCATAAGAAATTCACACCAAAAAGCAGAAAAATTTGTTTTAACATAGTTAATATCATATTTTGAAAGGCAACAAAGAATTTCTCAGAATTAAGAAAAAGTAAATAGAAATGAACTAAAGTTGTTATTAACCACAAATCACCCATTATGCTCCAATACAATAGAAAACAATGCTTCAAGTTTATATTGTTCAGAGATGCTAACACTTTTGCAAATGAAAATACCACTATAAAAATCATATATCTCAACAGATACACTGAAAATACTAAAATATTACCACCTTTCCAGGGTTACACTTCAACGCCTTCATTTAATAAAATGATTTTCCCTCAAACATAATATGAACAACTGAGTGAAGAATCCGAGAAGCAGTTTACAACCATAACGAGCTAAAACAAAACAAAACAAAACAAAACCATCATGGCACTGTCAGCTTCAAGTTGGTAACACAGGTATTTCAAACAATCACTTATTTGAAGCAATTTCTTTGGGATAGGGAGGTAAGGTAACATTGTTTTATATCATACAAACAAAACATGTCTGGTACAGAAAAGCCGGAAAATTCAGAAAAGATAAAGAAAACAAAAATATACAAAATATTATATATACACCTACAGAATACATGGGTTTTTAAAAATATTTGTATATTACATACATTTCTAAGTCCAATTATCCCAAAATAATCATTGTCTCTTAGAAACTACTGCCCTTACGTAGATACACATTTTTTTCTCTACAATTAAAATCAGACCACAATACGTTTTGTAACATGCTTTGCTCATTGACCATGACTATGTCAATAAATCTTAAAAATCATTTCTTTGGGATTGTACTGTATGGAGACACAGGTATATTAAGGATACTTTTTTCCAGCATATACTCTTCACAGTTTATTATGCCTTTATCTACCTTCTCAAACAACTCCTCTGCAATCCAAACACTTTCCCACCCCAGTGGATCTGGAAGATGTATGAAGGGGCTCATTCTGTTCGGCCTGGTGCTTTCGGTGAGATTTGCAAGTCTGAATGTGCCGGACCAGTTGGGCAGGACTGCAGACAAGAGCACAGAGCTCCTGGCCGTGGCTCCTGGATCAGCTCTCGGGGATGGGCCTGTCTGCAGGATAACGTGAATTCCCAAGAAGACCAGACACATTTCCAGAAGTAAGCATACTACAACCTGAATTTCCCATGTAACTTGCCCATTCAGGTACCAAACATATATTTTATTTTTTAAAGACTTTTATTTATTTATTTGACAGACAAAGAGCACAAGTAGGCAGAGGGGCAGGCAGAGGGAGCGGGAGAAGCAGGCTCCCTGCTGAGCAGGGAGCCCAATGCGGGGCTCGATCCCAGGACCCTGGGATCATGACCTGAGCCGAAGGCAGATACTTAACGACTGAGCCACCCAGGTGCCCCCTCTACAGAGTTGTAAAGGTTCCTGGTTATCAAATTATTAAAGAGAAATAACTTTAACTTATGCCAAGACAAATTTGTTTGAAAATAATAATAGAAAAAAATCCCATTTATAATAGTAGCAAAGAATAAATGTAGCCAGAAATATGTAGCATCTTTATGAGGAAAAAGGTAATATTCTCCTGAGTAACTTAAAAATCTTTAGTACGTGAAGGGAATTAACATTTCCCGATGACAAGAACCTATTCTGTAAGAGGTCAACTTTCCCCAGATTAGATTTATATCAATTTTAACACATACCCTCATAAGAGTTTTAAATTAAGTTTTATTTGACAGCAAGTGGAGGAAGGACAGTCAACCTATACGTGCAAAAGGTACTTTTTACAGCAAATTGGGCTGCACTGAAAAGCCAACTCTGTACATTACCAAAAAAAACCCACCAAAACTTAAAAAAATTTAAATGAAAGCTGGGGAAAATCCTTCCAATACAAAATGAGAAACTCTAAATATAAAAAGACATCACACAAGTCAAGAAAAATAGAAAAATTGGCAAGGGTGTGAACAGTAAAGCAAAACTGAGAAAAAATTATGAAAGGCACTCACTAACACCAAAAACAGAAGTTTTATTTATGCAAGGGGTGCCTGGTCTGTTAAGTCTGGTAAGTGGCCGACTCTTGATTTCGGCTCAGCTCATGATCTTGGCTCAGGTCATGATCTCAGGGTCCTGGGATTGACCCTGCTCAGTGAAGGGTCTGCTTGGGATTCTCTCTCTCCCTCTCCCTCTGCCCCTTCCCAAACCACCCCCCCCCACCCTCCACGCACTCTCTCAAATAAATAAATAAAATCTTAAAAAAAAAAAAAAGGTTTTGTTCATGTGAAATTGGCAAAGCTTAGGTCTCATTTTATACATACACCAATTTTTTTCAATGATAATGTGCTAATCAACGTGACAGGTAAAAGAATCACTAGTACAATACATTGCTGGTAAAAAAGTATACTGAGAGAAGTTTTTCTCATGAAAGGTTCAGCAATATACAAGAAAAAACTTTTCATGAAAATGCTCTTTTGCTTCTTAGAAATGTGTCTTCAGGAAATATTTAGAGGCAGAGGACTGTCCCCAGGCCTTGCAGCCTAACGGAATCTGCCTGCTGGATTTGGAAACTGCTTGGGTCCGCTGCCTCCTTTCTTCCTTCAGTGTTCTCCTGTTTTGAACCAGTCTCTCTAGAACCGGGTTCCAAAGCCTGACCCACCCCGGTGGTTTGGAAGCAAGTGACCTGTCTTGTTTCCAGGTCTGCAGAGGGAGAGGAATTCTGTGTCACAATGGATCGTCCTCCGTCTCGCCCACACCTGATATGGATAATTCTGATGAGGAGACTGGAGACTGTCGAGCAGATGGTGTCTAGATCAGATGTGGGTTTGAGCTGACACTGTAATGAGCTGACACTCTGGGGGATGCCGGAGCAGGGTGAACGTACTTTGTGCACGGGTCAGATGTGTACTGTGAGATGTAAGTGAAAATGGTGGCCCTCAAAGACACCAGGTCCTAACTGATTCCTGGAACCTACGAATGTTACTTTATAGGGCAAGGTTTCTGGAGATAAAAATAAGGTAAGGACCTTTGTAATCATAAATCTGAATGAGCTCAATGCCCACAAACTCCCCAAATCAAAAGCTGAATACCAACTGTCATGTGGTGTGTCTGAAACCACGACAATCTCTATATGGTGAAAAACTGAAAACACACTAGGATCAAAGGCAGGACAATAACAGAACAAAGAATCATCGTGAAAAGCATCCAGAGAAAAACACCAAAATTGGCCCTTTCTTCAAAAGCTGAATTTGAGGGGACAGTAGCTAACCTCTGCAGGCAGATAAATTCTATTACAACAATTAAAACTCACTCGAACTGTTTCCTTGAAAATAAATATTTATATAAACACACACACAGAGATTCTTTCTCAGCACTGCATTCACATTTAAACAAAAATAAACGGGGGCCTTTAAAGGACATTTCCTGCATAAATGGACAAGCCCACAAATGCAACACAATGTGGCTTACATAAGTTAGATGTGGACACACTCCACGCTTCAAACACCTCTGCAACCATCTTGAGAACGGTCCAAGCATATATTCTGATCATCTACCAGAAAACGCGCTAAATAATTCTATAAAAGTTGACAGCATAAGCAGAGCTGACCCAGAGCCTGAAACTGGTGCCAGGGGATGTAGGGTAAAGTTATGTGGGCTCTTCCAGCAGGTCTCCCCACTCTCCAAAGGATGATCATTTTGAGACTAACTCACAAGGCAGTCTTGAGGAGGAGAAGGAAGACCCCAGTCAGTCAAGAATGAGATTCAGGGAGAGGCAGAAAGAGACAGCTTTTACAATACTTTAGTGAGGCTACCTCTGGCTATTGATGAGCTTTTTTTTTTTTTTTCCCCCCCCCCCCCAGCATTTCTTCTTCTCCCATTTACTTTCTCTAAGTAAGAAATGTTATTAGGACTCGTCCTTCTCATCTTTACTTCTCTTTCTCAAGGTCCCGCAAAACCTAAACCCTAAAGGCAACCAACTCATCACTATGCACGCACTTATTTTTAAAGCCCAAACTACAAGCAAATACAACATTAGAGCAACATGGACTTTTTTTCAAAAGCCTGCAACAACTTCCACAGGGATAAAGGGCATAAGGAAGGAAGTGATCTACAAATGGCCTGTGGAGATTTTTAGAAGCTAACAGAGATTAAAGTATTAGTACAACAAATGTTGATCAAAAGGGATTATATATTTGTGATTATAATTCCCCCGTTGGTGACAGTGTCACCAAATAATCAATTCCTAACCAGTCAGCAGAGATAAACAGAGACTGCTCTTTATCTAGAGCAGGACAGAAACCAGGCATGATTAAACATCTTAAATTGCTCATATGGAAGGAGCTTCCTGTGAGAGAAGACTGTCTGTATACTTAAAAACTAAGTTCAGCACCTGATACAGAAAAGGCTTTCAAATGTGTATTAGCTCAGTCTAACAATAAATTTCACATGGATAGCCCCAGAGAACTCAGATGTGGGGCAAATTAGCTAGGATATTTCTGCTGTTTGTATTCTAGAACCCTGATTCTTAAGGACAACAGTATCTGTCCTCATCCCATCATACTTCCAAGGAACTGCTATACCCCTTAGGGTAATGCTGCCCAACTTTCTTATGCTGTGGCTCATACGGAATATGAGGACACCTGTTCAACACCCTGGGAGGATCAAAATCACAGTCGGTTCAGTGGCTGAGCAAAGAGGCTCAGCAGCCTCGTGCCCCGCTCAGCCACTCCAAAGACTGGGGATCGACCTCTCTGCACCACCCTCGAGGTCCTGGTTTCGAAGCTCTGCCTTAAGAAAACATCCAGAAATTTTAAACAACCTTTCCTACATCATCCATCTCCAACTTCTTCTTCAGACTTCTCGTGAGAGAAGCAGTATCAAGGCTGGGATCTTGAAGAAGATTCCAAACTATGATTCTGAAGAACAAGGATTTATCCAAGCATATCCATACTCACTAATATATCATAGGAAAGCAAGATTCTGCTATTCTTACAGTAAGAATCAGAGAACCAGAATCTTCCCACCCAACCTGTAAGAATGGAGAGCATCTCCAAACTATTGTAGTCAATCTACATATCTTCAACACCAGTGATTTCACCAAATCTGAAAAAGCAACAGTAAAATTTCTTATTGTCGATGGCAATAAAGATGACTGAAAGATGGGCAATAGATGCATCTAGAAGGTGGCCTTTTTGATATAATGTTAATGGATCACTGTGCTTTATGTGCTAGATTGTTACCAAAAGAGCCACCAATGAATCACCCCTTTACAATGTGACTTTACTGCTCCTCCCATCAAGAGCTGGAGTCTATTTCTGTACTTCGTGAATCAGGCTGGGCTTTGGACTCGCTGTGATCCCAAGAATACAGCCCAAAGGATGTCGTAGGACTTTCAGAGCTAAGCCTTCCACGTTCACCCTCTTGCCAAGTGACCAAGTCTAAAGATGAAGCAGCTCAGTCTAGCTTCCTTGATGATGAAAATCCACATGCAACAAGAGGTCCTGAGATCCCAGCCATCCCATCTGAGCTTAGTCTCCACCCACAGACCTACTAGCTAAATGCAGACGTGCTACAGAGCCCAGGCGAGACCAGCACAACCACCAGCCAACTAACAAACAGAATCATAAAAATTAAACAGCTGCTCTTTAAAACCACTACTCAGAAGCCAAAGGAGCTAGGGAGGAAGCATCAAAAAGCAGTAAGAATCAGTCCCTCTTAAGGAAGACCCACTGCCTCCACAAGGGATTTCCTAGAACCTAGCACAGGAAAAAGTGAGAACTGGCACTACAGTGTACAAGTCGCTCGTAGAACACCTTCAAAAACATGAGTGACTGACCTACCAGGAACCAGAGCATCCCACCAGGGACGGAGGGAAAAAGACTGCCTGAAATTCTCATTTCTCTCTTGACTCTAACTCTTAGTACCTCATTTTCAAAACAGAGTACCCAAAGTCACTTGTTAAATTATGTGCAATCACTGGTTATAAAATGAGGAACACACAATTTCAACTAAGCAACTTTATATTCAAACAATCTCAGAAATGAGGAAATGAAGTGGTAGACAAGAACTTACCCCATTCCCTTTCCTACCACAATTCCTAGAGTGGTGAGTGCCCTAACTTATTTGATAAGCTCAAGAGAATAAGACAGGAAGGATGTGAGACTCGGAATCGGAAGAAACGATGACTTTGTCAGTTCCTTCCCAGACTGGAGGCTCAGGCAACCTGAATATTAAATGGGTCCCTGTCAGCTAATACTGTATTGTCCGTCTCCTCCTCCAGCCTTTGATACAAAAGAGTGAACGAGTTCCAAAAATTTATAAAAATCTCACTTAGAACTCTGAACTCCCATCAAGAAAAGAAAACACGGTCACTCGTCCATGCAGCTAAGCAATTTGGAAACTGGATTGTTCTGAGTTTAAGAAACAAACAAACAAAAATATGCCAACAGGCCCTTTCGGCACCCAGTTCAACACGTTTGTGTGCAAGATGGATTCGGGCGTGGGGGGTAACTAGCGCAGCCAGAGGTGCAGAAAGGTCACATTTACACACCAGCTGTCATGCCAGGTAGTACAGACAAAAAGACAGATACGGCAGCTGACCTGTCCACAAAGGCTGTGTTGTTTGGTATCCTAGCAAAATTAAAAAGGAACACGGTAGGAGGAGGCTAAATGGCAGGAATAGGGGAGAAAATTACTTCTGCTAGATGCTAAATGACTATCACTGAAATACTGATAAAGATAAAACAGGGGTACTTCTGTGGTCAAGTAGCTAACACATCCGTAAAACCAAGAGAAAAACAGTCCCTTACTGACCTGCTGTGTGACGCCGTGCTGGGGATTCACACACCTTAAAAATGCAATGGCTGGTAAACACTAACTATGAAAAAATGGTTAACTACTCTGATATTAGCTGGAAGTAATACAACCTAATTGAAAAGTTAATTAAATTATTAAATTCTCTAAAAAGGAAAAAACTGGAATGTGTCTGATACCTTTTAAGCCAACAAAATATATGAGCAACAAAGAAAGAAAGAAATTCAGCTTGCTTTGAAGATTCCTCTTAACTCCTGTGCCAATAAAAACCCCTGTTCTTACCCAAAGCCAACATCCCAATGGTGTCCAATTAGAAGCTAGGAAAACCAATATGGAGCGGTAAAGGCAGGCTACCTAGTCTTGAGACTCAGCTCCACTATGGATTAGCTGTATACTCTTGGGCAAGTGACTTCACTCTCTGCCACAGTCCCCATTCCTGCCACATGGGACTAATAGTCCCCTCCTCAGAGCAGGGCTGGCAGGAGCAAAGGTGTTACTGTGGACGACAGAGTCAGCTGTCACTCATTGGTTCCCACCTTGTATTATCAGTTGTATCTGGGTTTACAGTGGCAAGGTCCTGAACCAGGGTGGGAGGTCACTGACACCAATGCTTCCTAAACGTTAAACATTTTCCTCACCTGACAAGCTTGGGCCTCAGGGGCTCTGCTGCCAAAGAAAGCACCGAAATAATTCACTTTCAATCATCTGGCAGATGATTCATACAGCTCTCCCTGGGTAGAGAGATTTTTGTAACCTGGAATATCAAGGACTCTGTCATTCCTCTGTCAGTGCCTGAAGGGGCACACTGCTCTGACACAAAGATGTAATAATTTCTAGCAGATTCTGTGGACTCCAGGCAAAGGCAAAAGAAGCATTTTACTTGTTGGAGACTGCATTTTACTAGGAGACCTTGTTTGGTTAACAAAAATCCTCAGGGAGAGTGTAAGGCTGAAAAGCCCCCAACTCACTCCCAAAGGGGATCGTCCAACAAGGAAAAAAAAAATTTTTAACTCATCTTCCATCATAGTAAAATGGAGAGTTTAACAAGTTTCATGGAATGAAGCACACAATATGCCCTAACATCCTCCCGAACCTAACATTAGAAACTCATACTGATTCTTCATTCTCGGATTCCACTAACCATCAACTCTGACATTGATTACATGCCCCTCTATGGTCACCAGTAATTTTGCCTCAATGATGCTCAATGTCACTATTATGAGTTTCTACAGGTAGCCTCCATGCCTAGAATTACACCTGACGTGTAAATCCTTAATGTCCATTCAGTAAACAAATGAACAGAGGCAAATAAATGAACAAATTATTGCTGTGAATATAAACTGCCCCACCTTCTGGAGGACAATATCTTGCAAACATTTCAAAATGTCCTTAACGATTAATGCAGTAATTCCATTTCCTAAGAAGTCATCCTTTAGGAAGTTAAAGATTATGCAAAGAAAGTTATTCAAAGTAGTGATATTTATGTTAAATTAGACGAAAAATCATCCATAACTGGAATACTACACTACCACCCAAAAAGCACCATAAAAGACTACTGACGTGAGGAAATGTTATTAATAGTAAGGGTCTTTTTTTTTCAATCAAGCAGTAGATAATGTGTCTGATAAATTATTTTAGTGAAGCATATGTGCATATAACCATTTATAATATACACACAGGTCATTTCCAAAAGTACAACTGGTGATTAGTTCAAGGTGCTAGAATTATGGGTGTTTTGTTTTGTTTTGTTTTTTTACTTTTCTGTGTTTCCAATTTTATACACTAAGCATTTACTGTTTCTGTTTCAATTATAACCTCCTTGATACTCAAACCAGATTTTTCTAAGAGACCAATCTGTTCTCTAAACCCAAACTTACTGAGGCCTAGAGAACAAGTAAAATGGCCTTAAAAATACAAATACAGGCGGGGCGCCTGGGTGGCTCAGTCGTTAAGCGTCTGCTTTCGGCTCAGGTCATGATCCAGGGTCCTGGGATCGAGCCCCGCATCGGGCTCCCTGCTTGGCAGGAGTCTGCTTCTCCCTCTCCCACTCCCCCTGCTTGTGTTCCCTCTCTCGCTGTGTCTCTCTCTGTCAAATAAACAAAATCTTAAAAAAAAAAAAAAAAATACAGGCACTTTCATATTTCTGCTCATACAACTCGGGACATTTCCATACCCCTAAAACCTAGTAATATTTCACAAATGATATCTTTTGAGATTTTTTTAAGGTGTATCAGCTAAAGTTAACAATACTTTAATCTCCAGCAAAACAGGAAAACCTTATCCAACACAATTCCTTCCCTCCAAAATTCACGCACCAATGATTTTGGAAGCACAACCTCCATGGGAATCTGAGAGTGGGAATTCCAGTTACACACCCACCTTGAGAAGGTTCCAATGGATACCCAAGAGCTGTCACCCATTACTGCCAGCACAGGTCACCCCCGGTTCAGGGCAGAAGAGAAAGAATGTGCTAATAATTCTGAGTTCTTCATTTGTCTCCAGCTCGTGTAGAGTTCTCTTTTCTACCACCGCCCTTCACAACTCTTTCTTCATACAACAGACCTGACCTGCAGGTGCCTGGGTGGCACAGCTGGTTTGAACATCCGACTCCTGGTTTCTGCTCAGGTCGTGATCACAGGAACCTGAGTTCGAGCCCCGTGTCAGGCTCCATGCTCAGCACAGAGTCTGCTTCTCGCTCTGGCTCTGCCTCTCCCCTGCTCTCCTTCTCTATCAGATAAATAAATAAAATCTTAAAAAAAAAAAAAAAGGCCTGACCTGCTACACACCTGCACAAATTCCATTCCCACAGACACACAGCTGCTGTTAGGGTGCTGAGGGTCCTAGCCAGGAAGGGGGAATGTTCATAGCACAGCAAGTCGGTAAAGGTACCCAGCACCCTGTCCGGGTGCTCAGAACACTTTAAATCCACGTCATGCCTAAAACGGCCAAACCCACAAGGCATTTACACTAAGCCTTAAATCTCTGAACATATCAACAGGGGCCCCACAGAGACAAGTGAGACATAATGCTGTGTTGATCAAACCCAACAAAAAGTTGCTGTGCAGGATGGTCAGTGATCCTTCCTTCTGTGATATGTACAGGCCATGTGGTGACCTCTGCCTCCCAATCAGACCCCTCGACATTCTATTTAAGCTCTTCATCAGCTCCCCAGGGTTTCAAGTTACTATCTGACCACATACCAGTAGCAAGATACTAGGATTTCTGGAAAATCATCCACATGACGGACTCATACTTCTTGGTAGCCATCTTTCTAGTGGGACAAGGCACATAACACGTACACTTATAAAAACTGGGGCAAGGAAAGTCACAAGGCTCGTTCTGGCTGTCACCAACAGCCCAGAGCCCACGCCATTAGCTTCCAGCCTGCCTCACCGTCCAGTGGAGGCACACATCACAGAGCAGAGACTCTCAGAACAGATGGCTGAACTTTAACAAGGAACCAAAGTGCCCACTGGTTTCAGGCCACATTTATTCTTCCTTCACAACATCCTATCACTACCATTTTAACTTCGGCCCCCCATAAATGAAACAAGCACGTTAACCGTATTTCCTAACTACGCCATCAGCATTGTTTCAATCAGTGCTTCAAACCTTTTTTGTATGTGCCGTGATGTGGAGGAAAGAACACTTGTACAACACAGGGGAGGAAACACAAGCCTGTTCTTGGCTAAAGGCCACTGACCTGAGCTCCAGTGAACAGCTCCAGGCCACAGGCCAAGGCGAGCCACGTTTCAGCTGACAGGTAACATCTTCACAGTAGCACCCAAATTGAGGAGCCACTAAAACAACCAGATTGGACTTCTCCTTTTTGAAGAGTTTTCTTAGAAAAATAGTAGCCACAAAACAAAGTCAGGTTTTTATCAAACGTTAATTTCTTCCTCTGTTTGCCTGAAATACCAATGAGGATTCCCACCAGTCCTAAATAACTCTTCCAGACTCGGTCCCATATGAACTTCACTAACAAGTAAGTTAGGATAAAGAAAACTGTAAGACTCAGGTAATTTAGCATCATAGTGAAGGTACCCCTGTGGTCCTAGGAGATGGGGTACTGATCCTTCTCACAACAGAAAATCAACCATCCACTGCCTCAATGATACGTACCCATTCTTCTTTCTAGGTGTAAGTGTAGACTGGCCCTCGTGGAAAGCTTACAGATTCAAAGCTATGGGTCTGTTGCGTGCAAGGTAGTTTTGCTATGGTGTCTGTGATACAATAAAAAATATACTTGGTACTTGTCCCAGGTACCTGGCACAGAGCTCCTACAACCACTGGAATATTCCAAGTGATAGAAGAGTCTTTTGCTCTTCACAACAAGCCCCTTTTAACCAAACCAGAGATTATGCTAATGAGGTGACAGGGCAGGGGGACTCCCCCACAGGCCACTTTCAGGATGGGGGGCCGGCCTCCAGAAAAACCAACCTAGTGATAAGAGCAACTTTTAGCCCCACCCCCAACCTCCAAGGAGGGGAGAAGGGCTGGAAATTGAGTTGCATCACCCAATGGCCAATGACTTAATCAATTGTGCCTACAACGCAACTTCCATAAGCCCCCTGTCCCCCACAAAACAACAAGTTCCAGGAGCTTCCAGGTTGGTGAACAATCAAAGTACTAGGAGGATGACGTGCCCAGAGAAGGCATGGAAGCTCTACACCCTCTCTCCATACCTTGCCCTACGCATCTCTTCCATTTTTTTACTATTCCTGAGTTGTTTCTTTTATAATAAACTGATAAAAATAAGTGTTTTCCTGAGTTCTGTGAGCCATTCTAGCAAGTAATTGAACCTGGGAGTCATGGGAGCCCTCTAATTCACGGTTGGCCCAGCGGAACTGGGCACCCCATTTGCAGCTGGATCTGAAGTGGGGGCAGTTTTGTGGGGCTGACCCCTTTAACTTGGGGGATCTGATGCTAACTACAGCTAGGTACTGTCAGAATGGAACTGAATTGTTGGGACACCCAGGTGACATAAAAAAATTGGAGGAGTGCTTGGTGTCAGAAAACATTGCAGTGTCAACATTTGAAACACTGAGAAGTGATGAATATTAAGTCAGTTTGAAGAAATATTTTCTTATTTCCATTAATACTTGTGGTTGATTTTTTATGCTATCCAAATCTATAATCAAGCCTAAAAACAGGTTTAAAATATTACAATTCAATTAAAGTAGGAAAATATGGCTTATGAATATATTTTCTCTACTTGGTGTTTTTAATGGCCTTGGGTTGCATGACATGTGACTATTGATATATGTATCAATAGTCAATTTATAAACTGAATGGACATAACATATTATCAACTTATTCAGTTGACTTAAGAAAGGTCTTCTTAGAGCAAAGAATAAACATACATGAACACATTAGGCTAGCTCAGGAAAATCAGATAGAGGGTCTTATTTACTTCTTTTCCTTTCTATTTGGCTCCACAATGATCACAGCTAAATTTTTATTCCAAGCTGACTTCTCCCTGGTCTCCAGGAAACACTTGACTCCCTTAACCTATTGCCCAATTCACTTATCCCAAAGCAAAAAGTTCATACCAGCATATCAAATTTCACCTGTAATATCCCTTTTTTTTTCACCATATGTCCTTAGGAATCCGGAAAGGTAAAGGCAGAAATCAATTTTGTTCATATACATAATTTTGCATATATTTTCATTCAATTAAGATAATTTGGAGAGCCTTCAGGTAATCTTGTACCACTAAATGGCGCTCCTAAATGACAAGAAAGTTAACTTTTACTGACTATGTGTACTGATGAAGAGACAACCTGCACCCAAACTCGCTCGCTACTCACTGCTGCAAAGCAGTGGAATATAAGCCTTCTTCCGGTAGCTTGAGCTACCTAACACAGAAGTAAAGCCTTATTTCGAAGATAGCTTCCCCAATTCTAAAACACCAGCAGTAGCTCAGCAATAATTTAGTAACTGCAGAGGAGGGGCAAAAACAAAACAAAACAAAACAAAACAACACACTATATCATTTTTAACTAGTCATCCTTTACCCATATAACAGCCTCTCTCTTCAGGAACACAGTCAACATTTGAATATAAGCATGTGCAGAACCTAAATATTCATCGGGATGATTGCTGACCACTGGTAATTAGATCTAGCACTCCAGTGACTCAGTACTTCTCAGAACAGCTTATCACAAGAATGCAAATATTTCTTGAATAAATGGGTAATCCAAGCTTGAGTTTTGTTTTTTTTTTTCTCATTAATGAAAATATGTGTAACTAGAAATTAAGTTTTCTGAAGGAGTTAGCCAGAAGCTTTAGCTAGAGAAATGCTCCTGACAGAATTTCATGGCACATAAATTAGCCATGTTCTGGCTTTCAAAAAGGTATCTGGTGTTTGGGGGGGGGGGGGAGGGGGGGGGGGTTATTTTTATTTTTAAAAATTTTTTAAAGTAATCTCTATGCCCAACATGGTGTTGAACTCACAACCCTGAGATCAAGAGTCACCTACTCTACTGACTGAGCCTGCCAGGCACCACAGATACTTGGTGTTTTTAATGGCCTTGGGTTGCATGACATGTGACAATCTTTTGTATACTCAAGTGACTTTTCCATTTCAATGCTGCATTACACTCTATATACTTTTTAATTTTTAAGTAATAATCTGTGATCTAAATTTAAATTCAAATCCAACTGTGTTACTACCAAAGCAAATAACAAAGGTGGAAAATGAGTAAGCATCCTGCACACTAAGCTAATACTATACACGTACAAGCAACAACTACAACACTGTTATGCTCCTCTCATTATGAGCATTTGAAGAGCTTCTTTGGACCACTGAATAATTCCTCCCAGTTTAAAAAAAAAACACTAAGAGGTAACACTTTCATTTCTTAGCAAACACAAATACTATTTGTTGCCTATGGATGTATTCTATAAATTGAGGGTTTTTGAAAGGTTAGAATAAATGGCACTCAAAGAGGATACACTGTATCCCTTCTGCTTCCTTTGGAGGCAATTTCTCCAACTGGTTATTTACAAATTGGACGTGATCAAATCAGTTGTAGGACATCATAAAGGGGAGACTTTGGTAATTTAGTTACAAGACGGGTAACTACACAGGAATAGTGAAAAAGGAGAGCTGGGGAAGACACTGTTGCTACTGCAGGGTGAATAACGACACCTGTTGGACAAGACCATACCGTCACTGAAAGACAATTGTTCACTGGAAGGCCAAGTAGTTCCCCAGGTTTTTTTATATCCTGGATGAGAACTCTTACTTACTTCTATTCTCACCAACCTGCCTTTTGATGACTAATGCTGGCTCCCAAGTAATGGGAAGGCAATGCCCTCGAGGACCTGAGCATTCTAAGAACTGAATAGAAATTAATAAACAAAGCCAGACTCCAGTTTGGAATTGGGTCTTAATTTGGCAGAACTGGTCTCACATACCCACTGATTCTTCAACTTCACCAAAAAATGTCAAGAATGAGTATTTGACATGTTTTTTAATCATCTTCAGAGATTAAGAGATTTTAAAAAGTGAAAAAGAACCCCGATTAAAGAAGAGGTTGACTTATGTTCCAGGGTATATAGATAGATTTCCAGTCTCAATTCTCTCAAAGTACAGAAAAGCACAATAAATGTCTGTGTGTATGTGTGTGCCCAGAGACACATACGTTCATTTTCTTCAACACTGGTACGGTTAAGTTAGAGATGATTAATGCTTCATTTAATCTGCATTCAATGGTATGCCCAAACACAAATGCTGTTTTTTTGGCTGAGTATAGCTACTATTTGCAGAGCCCACAAATGTTTGGCAGTGTGAGTTAACCAGTCCCTAATGAAATAATTCAGACAAAAATGATTGATGATGGCCAAAAACATCAGGTGAATAGCTGATGGGGACCTTTCTCACTGAGAGCACCTAAACCCAGTGATTAACCTTAACAAGAGCTACAATCAGAAATCATATGCCTCCTGATGTGATGCAACCAGAAATACACAGCACCACCTATTAAAGCGTTCCTGCCAAAAATTTGAATCTCTATGTGATCAAGCCTCTATCTCTAACTGCCAATTAACAGGAGCTACAGGGCAAAGAGGACCTGTAAAACACTAATTACTAAAAGGATATAATCAGCCAAATCCAAAATGTGCAAAATGCTACAAAATGCATGACCCAATTTTTTCAAGGAATAAATGACAAGAGAAAAAAAGAGAGAAGCGGGAACCGCTATAGACTGAAAGAAACTGAAGAGACATATCAACCAAATGCAGTATGTGTGGACCTTGTTGAGATCTTAACTTGAACAAATCAAGGGTAAACAGGCATCCATTCGGCACTAAGGAGATCTGAACACCGAGTGGCTACCTGATAATATTGTTTTATTTATTTACCAGAGTGACAATGGTCTGAGGTTATGCCTTTAAGAGTCCTTATCACTGAGAAGACTGTGACTGACACAGACGAGGATGACATCATGAAAATCAGAGTCAGCTTGAAGACACTTCAGTAGACATGGGTGGAGGGAGGAAAACTCATGAAATAAGAGAGGCCGCATGTCGGTAACTGCTGCTGCGATGTAATAGGTACGTGGGGGGTTATTCCATCATTGGGTAGGCTAAAAACGTCTTTCATCTCAAGTTGTTTTTTTTTTTTTAAGATTTTATTTATTTATTTGAGACAGAGAGAATGAGAGAGAGCACATGAGAGGGAGGAGGGTCAGAGGGAGAAGCAGACTTCCCGCCGAGCAGGGAGCCCGATGCGGGACTCGATCCAGGGACTCCAGGATCATGACCTGAGCTGAAGGCAGTCGCTTAACCAACTGAGCCACCCAGGAGCCCTCATCTCAAGTTTTTAAAAATTAAACAATGTTCTTTCTTCCATCCTTAATGGACAGAAAGTCAGAGACATAAATCTTTTTGCCAAGAGCACCAGTGGGTTGTTACGAGTCTGTACACAAATCCATCTCCATGCAGTGCATGGCTATGCCACCTGGTTCCCTGACTATCGTGTCTCATCTTGGTCAGCTGCTCCCTGGACACACAAAGTCATTTGAGAATCCTGAAGCAATTCATTCTGTGTCTGTCTAGGCCAGGATAATATATATTTTTTAATTAAACAGTTTTCTCCTAGTGCTAGATCCCCTATGTCCTAACTTCAGAGACAGAAGAAGAAATCTTTCTTTCCACTTAACGTTCAGCCAGGCTAATTAGAGAACACTATGAAACTCTCCAGGGCCAGAAAATCAGAAGTGATACACATGATGAGTCCGGATCTCATGACCATTTGCATGGCTGCCCGAAAGCCATCTGGTTCAGGAAATCAATCCTAGGAGCACCCCTGCTTTCTTTCAAGAATTAAGAAAACACGATGGTTTACAGCGTGTCAACGGTGACCAGAGCAAGGTCACACAGTCCTGTCACTGATTAGCTGGCTGACTTTGGAAGATTTACTTATTAACCTTTCTGTGCTTCCGTTTACTCCTCTATAATAGTTATTATACCTACCTCGTGAGGTTATAGGAATTAAAGGAGTTAACAGAACGTGCTCAGAACAGGGCTTGGCACACAGTAAATGGGTTATCTATTACTATTATCATTTCTGCCACTCTGTCTCTACGTGTTCAGTCTCTCAAAGAACAAAGCTCCCTCAGAGTAGGCTCTAGATCGAATTCATCTTTAAAGACCCCAGTGCCTCTTATCATTACCAGTATTGTTAAATGTTACATTTGTGCCTCTGTTTATTTAACCTTATACAAGGTTCTCTACAGGGCAGGGAATATGCTTATATACACTTGATTTTTATTTCTTTTTTTTTTTTTTAAATAAAACGAGGCACAAATGTAACATTTTATAATTTTGGAGATTTTATTTATTTATTTGAGAGAGAGAGAATGAGAGACAGAGAGCATGAGAGGGAGGAGGGTCAGAGGGAGAAGCAGACTCCCTGCCAAACAGGGAGCCCGATGCGGGACTCGATCCCGGGACTCCAGGATCATGACCTGAGCCGAAGGCAGTCGCTTAACCAACTGAGCCACCCAGGCGCCCCGATTTTTATTTCTGATTAATGTTCACCAAACTCTGCCTAATGAGAAGATGAACACCAACCTGGGTTGTGTAAAATTTCTTGTAAAAGTTTCTTCTAGTACACCTTTTCATCTAGACACTTGTGTCTGGATTTTGAAAGCACTTGTAAAATCATGTCATGAGAATCTCAAGTACTTGCTACACCTTGTTTGAAAACCATCACCCTAAATTTATAAGCTAAATTAAAAACCACTTTGATTAACTGGAGATTTAGTTGGGAATACACTCTGGAAACCTTCCACATCGTTTCTGCCCTGTAGCTGCCCAACCACAAAGTTCTGCCCAACAGCCCCACACTGCTAGTAGTGAAGTTCAATGGGCCGGTGAAGGGAAACTTTCTGCACTGTGGGATTATCACTCACTTTTTTCTTGCTCAAAAATACCACACATTAAGCTTCTTCAGAAGATTTTTAAGGCGCAATAGCTATTCAAAACCTTCTTTCTCCTAGCAACAAAAATCATTCTTCAGGAGGAATTAATGTTCCCATCACTTTGAAGATCAAAGACAGTTAGGCAACATTCCCCTTGGAATGATATAAGGTATAAAGGGATTGTGTGAACCTTGACTCTGATTATACCACTACAACAATTCTTGGGCTTAATTTGTATAAAAACTGTTTCCAAGCAGATGGATTTTCCATTGGCAGTTTATTATGGTCCACAAAGATAGTGATGAATATTCTGGATGCTAGCTGGGCTTATGGCAAATCCTACAAAAGTCTCATTTTTATACTAACTTCAGCATATAAATTTAAAATACAAATATTAAATTCTATGTAAACTATATAAATTTAAATAAAACTTGTTAGCCTCCCATAGCAGCATTCTGTTTCTTATGATTGCTAAAAAACTTAGCTGAGTTTTATAAATTCCAAATGATGAAATTTTGGCCATTGGGTATAGATTATTGCAACATAAAATGAAAAATTAGAAATGTAATCAGCTGAATTTTCTAAGCTCTTAGTTTAAATGCAGGATGGCTTGACTCTCTCCGTCCACTTCTTCCTTCCCCTGATTTTCTACATACTCTACCTCCAATACAGTTAAATACTCTCTTGAGCAAAACATCATCTTTTATAGATACTTCTTATCATGGCAGTAAACTTATTAATGACTTCCTCAAAGTTCTGGAAAGATTCACAAAACATCCTTCCTCCTCTTTATGGCTTCCTTTTTATTATTATCAACTTAAAAACAATTAGGGATCTTATTGTAAAGAGTAGTTTCTTGGGGCACCTGGGTGGCTCAGTCAGTTAGGGTCGTGGGATCGAGCCCTAAGTCGGGCTCCCTGCTCAGTGGGGAGTGTGCTTCTTCCTCTCCCTCTGCCCCTCTCTCCGTTCATGCTTTCTCTCTGTCTCTCTCAAATAAATAAATAAAATCTTTTTTTTTTTAAGAGTAGTTTCACAATTAAATGAGAATCTGTCATTAGGATACCTCCATTTTTTCTCCAAATACTCTGATGTGCAATGTTACCAAAAGCAATCACTACCTGTAATCCAATTTCTATTAGTGACTTCAAGAATAAAAGTCAGCTCTGGAGCACATAATTTTCTAAATAAAGATCCTGTTTACATCCCAAGTAAAACAATTTTTAAAAGCCACTAAAAAATGTTTTCAAAGCTACCAAAAGAGTAAAGGCTACAGAAAAGCTACAAGACTCTACCCAAACTTGTCTTAACACTCAACAACCCTATTGCATGGGCTCCTTAAAAAGTCATAATCCTCATCCAAATAAAAAAATCAGAATGCTAATACACTAGGGTAAATTTGACATCTATAAAAGCACTTCTCAAAAAGTGTTTCTAGGCATATTCCCCCCCCCCCATCAAAAAGAAAAAAAAATAGATTTTACAAAGCAAAGCAAATCATATCCTAAAGAACAGTGTTTAGGTTAGCTGATTAAAGCCATCGAGATAGGATCATCCAAACTTGGTCAGAAGTCACATAAACACCTTTACAAGTACAAAATCATTATCTCCAAATGATAAATGATGAATTAATCAACCTTCTAAATGTAGGCACTCTAAATCAGAAAGAATATTTTTCCCTAACGTAGTCTTACATTCAGACTTCAGAATGATGTGACAATCCAACAGTGTTGAAAGAAATATAACACTGTTGTCTCAAATAATTATAACTTCATTTATTTACTTCTTATTAAATGCATATTATCTCAAACAAATATATTTAGAAAACCAAAAAGCAAATAAATGCAAACTATAATTGATAAAAAAGACCATGAGGTGCAAAGTGGATTTTTATTGAATTTCTATAAAAATCTGGTTCCAAAATTAAATATGCAATCTCATACTGTGTGTGTAAATACTCACACATACATTTCCAATAAAACTCCACTAACTTTAACAGGCAATTGTAATAAATTAATTGGAATAGTGATGCAACAATATAAAAAACAAAAACTATGTGAAAGTCAAACAATGGGAAAAAATTAATCCTTCAGAGCTTCCATTAGTCATCAGAATCATCTTACAATAAGTCCTTCTGATTTATGATGGAGAATTGAACGTTTGAAGCAGTTGTACTCACTCACTGACTTTTAACAATATCTAGTTTTGTGCTCTTTGAGCCCCATCCCCTCCTACAACTACTGTATGACATATAAATATTCTTTATGAATTAAATGTAAGGTCTTCTGATAATTTTGAAACATCCTTATAATAAAACAGAAGATTCTGGCACTAGGGTATGCCTTATTAGATGAGAAAAGACTACCTTAGTGATTTCAAGCCCTTTATTTTTAAAGAGACAATGACCACTTTTAACATTGAGTTAATGTCTATATTTCAAATGTAAGACTGACCGTCTGCAAACATTACAAAGCCATACTTTAACTTTTTAAGGCATGACCGATCTTGGAAAAAAGTTAATGTATGTAAGCAACTGAAAACTTACAGTTTAGTACAAAAATAAATGCTGTCAACTTAGAGCAAGCAACTGAAAACTTACCGTTTAGTACAAAAATAAATGCTGTCAACTTAGAGCTGGCCATACCTACCAACATCCCTGCTCCAACCCTCCCTGATATGGGTGCCCGCTCCCCTGGAGTCTTCCACTGAGGTCCCAGCCACAGACAGCTCTGCTTAACTCCAAAGTAGGGCAGGTCCATTGTTGGATCTCTGAGCCACTTTCTCCAATCCGGAAAGCAGCTCTCATGAGACTTGCTGCAACCTCCCCTCCATCCCCACCCCCCACCGTGCTGTTCTCACTCAGAACACAACAGCAGAGCAAAGGTGCCCAGTACACCTGTCTTCCTACAACACCCCACCCTGGGTTCAGCTGCTAGTCAATCTATAGCATCAGCAGCTGAACACTCCGAACCAACCCAGGATCAACTCAAGTCCACTACCCTGCGAGTCCCCTAAGGGCAAGGACCTAACTTGTTTCTGGACCAATCATTTCCCTCTCTTTATGCACCAAGGTGTCCAAAAGGCGATTCGTGAATGAATGTATCAAACTGTGTTGAATCCCAAAAAGCTGGAAAACAAAGAGGCCAACCTCCCACGGAGAGTGGGGAGAGTAAAAAAGAAGACATGAGAAGGCTGGGTGAAGGGGTAGTGAAAACAACCAAAAGTATCAAAGTGGGGATATATGGGCTTCCTCGTTCCACACTTCCATGTGGGTGGCACTGCCAATCTACTGTTTCTCTAACAATGGAAAAGGCACAGAACCATCTAGATGGTCTGGAAGCACTTTTCATCTAGCTACAGAGCTTTTCACGGACACTGCACACACAATTTTAAACTTAATAAAATCAGTACATTTCTCTTGTTTTGTGTCCAAAACTGGGCTAAGTTAGAAAAAAGGACAACAATGTGAATGCAGCTTTAAATTTTAAAAATGTCAGCATTTTTCTTAGATTTTGTCAATACATAAGTAAAAATTATATTAAACATTAAATGAAATACTTTTAAATGAAAAATTGTCTAAGTGTATTAAAATTAAAAACAGCATAAAACAGAAGTTGTAACTTCATTACATTTAGATGTATATCACATATGTAGGTTCATTATGGGCAGGAAATCGCATAATATTTTTAAAGGTAAGAGAAGGATGATAAAAATGAACCAATTAAAAAAAATTTATCCTAGGGCTTAGCTGCCCTACTCTCTATCATGAGTGAACCATTCAAGAAATAAATTTTTACTAGCTACATTTCAAAGGAAGTCACATTGTTCAACCAATGGAAATTATAAACATTTTGATTCCATCAGAAAATTTTAAAACAGCAGAAATGTTTTCTCTAGGTTAAATGTTGTTTCCTTTGAACTAACTAACTTAAGAACAATCTATATTGGGGGATCTAAAATGTACAGCACGGTGACTACTGTTAACATCACTGTATGATATACTTGAAAATTGCTAAAAGAGTAAATATTTTTTTAAGATTTTGTTTATTTGAGAGAGAGTGTGAGAGGGAGTAGACTCCCTGCTGAGCAGGGAGCCGGCCCTGGCGCTCCATCCCAGGACTCTGGGATCATGACCTGAGCCAAGGCAGAAGGCATGCGTTTAACCGACTGAGCCACCCAGGCGCCTCTAAAAGAGTAAATCTTAAATGGTCTTAGCACAAAAAGAAATACTAATTATGTGAGGTGAGGGAGGTGTTAACTAACCCTACTGTGATAATCATTTTGCAATATATAAGTATATCAAATCATCACACTGTACACCTTAAAATTAACATAAATGTTGTATGTAAATTATATCTCAATAAAGCTGGTGGGGGGGGGAAGAATGATGTATATCAAAAAGTGGTCCCCATTCTTCCTCATTCTGTGAATAAATAAGCAGAAGATGAAACTAGGTACATTATATTTTGGGATTATTTTATGTTTAACTGGAGAGTAGCCTCCCTGAGTGAGGACTTTTTGAAACTGCATTTATACAAATGATATTTAAGTTTAAAATAAATTTGTTTTAGCTTAAAAATTTGCTTTCTTAATAGAAAACTTATTCTGTATTTTATAAAGACTGGCGTCCTAATATAGAACACTAGTCTATATTGGGATAGGGGGAGGCAGGAGGAAGAAACAAACTTTGTTTCAAAGAAAAAAGTTAAAATGCTCTAAATGTATGGTTCAAAAAAATCAATTTTAAAGCATGAAACCTCTGAGTACAGTTACATACTTTTTGCACCATGATATTAAAAGAAAACTTTCCTCAACTTGTAGTCTAAATTATGACTAAGTCCAAATACCTATGTATATCTTTTTATAACTACATCACATAAATATATCTTTCTATAACTGTGCACATCTTTCTAAATCTAGTCTGCTTTCTGTACCTATCTACATCTCAATTTCTCATACATCTGCATATCTATATGCGTCTTTCTATACTTATATACATTTGAATGCCTGTATCTTTCTATTTCAATTTCAAGTGAAAACAAGAACAATTTACAATCAAGAATATAACAACACAATATTTTTTTATTTGGAAAAAGAATGAGAAATGGAAGCTCTTTTAATGTAAAATTGCCATGGTTGGTTAGTTGAAACAACAGTGGACACATTCCCAATACCAAGATGGATATGAAAAAAAATAAGTAGCATAGTATCATAAAATTTGTAGCTTACTTTGTGCCTTTTCACAGAAGTTTATCTGAAAGCCTAAAGTAAAAGAGATAAGTTCCAGTTCATTGACTGTAAATCAAACAAACCAAAATTAGAACAGGGCATTGCATTTTTATGTTACATCTGAATAAAACCAATTCAAGAACAGTTCAAATCACATAACCCCCACCATCACAGTGATAACTGTAACATATAGGCTTTCTTTAAAAAGTCAGCTCTCTCTGGGGTAGAAGTACTTTATTAAGCGGAGCTGAAGTCAAGTTTAAATTCTAAATTCTGCCATTACCTTAATTTTTCACATCTATTTGATAAATAGAATAGCTACCAGCCCCTGGATGTCAAGAGTAACTTTTAAAATAATCTTGTCCATTTTTTCAATCTACAAATTCGTAACACGTTACAAGTTATTTTTATTAACTCAAATTACTGACTTAGAACTATTCATGATTAATTGCTACCTTTGATTCAAAAGCTTCAAAAGTAGTTCATAAATTGTGAAGCAAGATTTTCTAGTCAATTTGCTAACTTCAAGCATAAGACAGTGAACTACTGAGGAGGAGCTGAAATTCTTCTAAAGGAGGCCTGACAAGAAGACTGTGTCCCTAGGAATGATACAGCAGAATAGAACCTTACAAGTTACAGGAAGAAAACCTGTGAATTCTCCTCGGGAACTTGAACTCATTTCCCAAATCCAGCTGGACCTGGTTATACCTTATGCCTACATTCATACGGATGTAATTTTTTGTAAAATGCACTCAGTAAAATAGGCTGTTTATGACAAAACCTTCCCAAAATATGCTCTCACCCCCTCGGTTTAAGTGGGTTTGGTTTTCTTAGTAGTCTACCTATGCCTGCATTTATTAATGCTTTAGGGAACAACATGGGGAAATTCAGAATGAGGATCACTCAAGCTTGTATTTATGTAAACACAATCAAAACTTAGAGGAAAAGAGCCAGGACTAAAGGAAGGATGTGTTTAAGTTGTCTTTTCCATCCAATTACTAAAATGCTTAAGATTCTAAGATAAAGATCTCACTTATAATGTACAAAACCTGAAAAATCTTAAGGCAGCTACTTTGCCCAAAGGTAACCCACTGCTTACTACCTAATCACACAAATGACAACGCAGGAGGGAGTGGGAATGGAGAGACCTCACGGGCAGAAGTCCTGGGGGCAAACCTGGACACAGCTACCCCTCAAGCTCAACTTACTACCCCACCAGATATACGGCAGGAAGAGACTTCAGAAAGAGAAAAAAAGTCGGAGATCCACGGGTCTTAGAAGCCTAAGCAACTAAATGCCAGCCAGCCGCCTACTGGGCAAAATGAGGCAAGCACAGGTCCAGGAGAAGAAACTGGCTCTCTGGAAGCAGACAGACATACACAGAGCTAGAGCACAGTGGAGCTTCAGCCCCGGGGTCAGAAGCCCATCTCCCACTACGCTCCCTCTCCTACCCTGGGGAGAGAGAAGGGAAAATTCACCTGCAACAACTGGAGAGGAAGGGAAGGTTGAAACAAGTTTAAGTCAATAGTCATTCTTTTCTTTTTAGCTCACTGGTTGCTACTAAGTAGCAAAAAATAAATGGTGGTTGGAGAGGCAAACAGAATAGCAATTTGAATGGGGAAAGGAGCAAGATAAATAAACTTGAAAGGTATAGGAAAAAGAATGAGCTGGATCTGTCTGCACAATTATATAAAAATAAGTTACAGGACAATTTTAAGAAATAGAAAAAATGTGTAAAGGTAGATGTAACTGACAATGTTAGAATGTCACCAATTACTGCTCTAACACATGCGGGATTAAACCCACTTTAAGTACAGAATCAATGCAGGCAGCTAAAAAGGGAGAAGCGTCACTACAAGACTTGCTCTGTTTATCTAAGTATGGACAAAGTGACCAGGTGAACGGATTCTGAGGCCTCTGCATCATTTCTCACTCAGAAAAAAACATGCTAACAGACGCAGAGTTCACAGGCAATGAAGGCTAAACAAACTCAAACATAATGGCTCACCTTGGAATTCCATTTAGTCTTGTCAATTAGATCAGATTAAAGGCTATTAGCTAAATCTTTCTAGACCTCCCCCAGCTCCTTATACTCAAAGGGCAGGGAGGAACTGAGGGAACCACCAGCAATCCTGTACAAGAACAGAAAGACAGTGGGAAAGAAACGGTGAGGACTTCCAGTGGCCTCAGCTATATACAAAGCCAGTTTGTGGCTATACTATAACTAGTGCATTACTATTCATTCACATACGTTCCGTTTTTGAGGTCTCCTGTATCTCAGAAATTCTGTCTAAATTCTGTCTTCCCATCTGCACACTTTAGGTATCAGTTGAATCTGCTGCTAGTAACCAGTTAAACCTGAATATTTCAGGTGCCTCCCTCTTTTTTATCCTGGTGTCTGTACCCTGGGTCTAAATTCTGCATGATCCTCTGCTTCAAATTTGAGTCTTTTTCATTTTATCTGGCCCCAGGTGAGTTTACTTGCATTAAATCTTAGATCCCAAGATTAAGTATCCAGAAGTATACATATGGCAGCGTTAGGAAGCCGATGAGAGAAATGGAGCTCTGTGGGGCTTTCTCCTCTCCTCCTTCTCCCTGGGCCACCCGCTTTCCCACATTCCTCCTCATTCTCACACTCCTAAACCTCAATCGTGACAGCCATTCACTGGCCATGACTCAAAACCCACCATTACCGTATTTGCCAGATAATGCGAGCTTGTCTACGTTAGCATAGAAGGCTGTTTATGATGTGCGTTAAGTGTATAGAAAAACAAAGGGCAAACAGTCTTTGTGAAAGTAAAAAATGAAAGGAGAAATGTCAGCCCAGGGTCCTAGTTCCAACTGTGAAAGTCAAGTCATTTCACTTGAGACCCAGTTTCCTTCTTTAACTATAAAATTAAAAATAATATCAGGATGGGGCACCTATGTGGTTCAGTAAGTGTCGGTCTCCTAATCCCAGCTCAGGTCTCGATCTCAGGGTCGTGAGTTCAGGCCTGGCGTTGGGCTCCATGAGTGTGGAGCCTACTTTTAAAAAAAAAGGTAATCTTATCTTAGAATTTGGAAACGGTGTGTCTGCACCTACGTTGCCCATGTCATGGCCCCCATGGGGTTTTGCATTCTCCCCGGTCCCCTTCTCTGGGTTGAGAGAGTGCAGGGTAGGGGTGTAAGGGGTTTCCCTCTTCCTCAGAGGTTCTTTCCAGCTTCCTGGACCTCCCAGATTTGGGTACTGCTGACAGTGGACTATGAACTACAGAATGAAGCCACACTAGTGTAAAGAAAATCAGAGCCGCCTTACTGGGTCATGCCCATCGAGCAAGCTACCAAGTCTTCCTTCTGACACAAGTATGAAGAGTCTAGTCGTTTGCTGCCTTCCAAATTCAACCTCAAAACTGTGGCATGTGGCCTCAACTGCAAAGTTACCGAACATACCTCATTACGGCTCTAACATCTAAGGATTTATCTCGGCTTGTCCGAAATTTGTATGTGCACTGTACTTAGAGCTGTTTCCACAAGATTTGATTCCTGCTGCGTTGTTTCCTTTTGCTTTCCTTGCTTCACCATTCTCAGACTTAAGGGGGAGCCACCTTAACTCAGTTAATCCCAGCTTGTTTGCATCATCCAAAACCATTTGTGATTTGGCATACTGATCAAATCCTTTCTATAGTTGTTTTTAATTTGGGATCTTGTCAGTCCTCAAAAGTCATTCCTTTGTCCTGCCTCTGGCCAATGACTACCTCCTTTACTCTTTGGCTACGTAACTAAACGCTATATTATCATCTCCAGCCTGCTCAGTGAAGCCCGAGTACACCCAGGGAGGGCAACTGATTCACTATGTGACCGTGGGCCAGTATCTAACCTGTACGAGCCTTGATGTTCTCATCTGTAAAATAAACAGCAATACCTGAAAGTGCTTTGTGACGATTAAGCAATATATCTAAAATGTCCAACACAGAGCCTGGAATAATGCAGGTAATTATTACCATAGTGATCATTCCTGGTCTCTCCCTACGGTGAGCAATGATTGTGGCACCTTCCCCATCAGACCAGCTCCACCTACGCAAAACCAGTCCCTCTCCTTTCATTCCCTGTCACCCTGAGAGAGGTAAAAGGGAGGGACTCCAGAACAGCATGGGGATCCCCACCCCAGGCTTTACATTCTGCCACAGTCCTTCCCAGACACAGCCTGGTGTCCTGGTGTCCAAGAAGGTGGATACTTTCCCTGGCAGGAACCTAAACCAGATTTCAGAGATACCAGCACACATCGGGGAGCCAATTAAGGTCACTTCTTTTTTAGGATAAAGTCAGACAATGAATGCAAATCATATATATCTGGTAACACTTCTCTTGTTTCCCCCTTTTATAAATTTTATTTGAGTGATCTTTGGTAAGCTGAAACATAATATGCCTTGAAAAAGCTGCTGTGGTGCCTACCTAGACCACCTTTCCATGTGGTGGGGAGCGGTGTGCTTGTCAGGAATCTAGCTGTGTATGTTATGACATGTTATCTTCTTTCAAGAGGTCCATCTTGAGTTAACTACTAACCAATGGTCCCTTTCACTGTGTAGCCACAAGGTAGGCCAATCTTATAACTCCTGGCCCTTGAAGCCTTTCTATAAGTACACATTAATTCTCTACCTTGCCAAGAGTGTGAAGAGACAACACATGAAGACTTTCTGGAGCTCCCGGGGTAGGGGACAAGGGTAGAAGCGAACCCATGCCCATTGGCAGGACGGTCACTTGCCCCAGATGACAAATTTAGTCAGGATGGCAACATAAATTATTAACTCTTATGCTAAATGGGTTCCTTTTACATATTATGGATAGTGTTGAAAGCGTTCTATTACCTTTCGAATCTATACGGGCCTCCTGCGCCGTTGCCTAATTAAAATCTTCTACTTACTTGTAGATTTCCAATCAAAATGCCTCCTAATTCAAAATGCCACTGTCAACCCACCAGCAAGTTTAGAACTCTGTAACATAAAGGAGCATCAGGAAGCAACAAGGCTCCAAAATCAACCCAAACATGGCTGGCTGCTTAGAGCTTCCACCCCCGACTGAAACCTAAAATAATTTCCCCTTTCTATTCCTGAATCTGCATCACTTCTGGCAAAGATTTTTCTCCCGGACCTGAATGGCTGAAATGGCTTCGAGCTCAAAAAACCTGTGTGAACCTGTGTTACTGAGCAATAAGAAGACGAAAGGCTACCAGTCACACGGGTGGGTCAAAACCCACCTCCACCAGAGCATATAACCTTACTGAAAGTTAGTTCCCTAACCTTTGAAAGGGCACTATGCCCACCTACCCTAAAGGGTGCTTATGAGCATCAAATTAGGTAAAGACAGTGAAAAACAGCTGTGTTAACTATTAGTTTCCCTTCTTAACTTTAAATCTGAATTAAGGTTTCCCAGGTTGTGTAGCTTGGGCAGAAACTCTATGTCCAGGAGATGGAGACTGCAGAGATTGACCTGGGTTATGTATGATGGAGCTGATTATGATCTCCTGACCCCTAGGAAGCAGGGAAAACTCTATGAGCCCACATCAGTCCAGCTTCTCGCATTAGGTAAAAGAAATGGAAGGAAAATAGAGAAATTTATGAGAAAAGAAAACAGGACTCAAAATACAGGATTAACTAATATCCCATCTTAAAATGAGTTTAGTACACATTCACTCGAAGGTACATGAGAGGAAAAGGTGAGAAAATCAGTATCTTGAAAGCATTGTTTTTGTACTTTTTCTCTTTTAATACTAGGGTTGCTCTCATTTTTAAGAGAACACAGAGAAATACAATGTGCTTTGAGGGGGGGACCAATTTGCTGAGCTGGACTTGGTATCAGGTTATGTCACATAAATGCTAAAGGAATAGTACTCACATGCTGGGAAGGAAAGGCAAGCAATTCTAGGGTTTGGAACTATATCCACTGTCTGCACAATTCAGTTCTTTAAAATCCAGATAAAGGCATCTTCCTATGGTTCTTGGAACCCACAGACTAAATGGTAAAATAGTCTAATACAATCACAAATAGAACGTTTCACACATATTTTATATATTTAAATATTATTGAGAGGAAAAAAGTATACTGATTTTAAATCTTTTTTCTTGACATGCATCATTACACCTGAAAATGTTGTGTTTCTTTTAATTTTTTTTATTATTGAGGTATAATTGGCATACAGCATTACATTAGTTTCAGGTGTACAACTTAATGATTCGATATTTGTACATATCACAAAATGATCACCATAATAAGTCTGGTTAACACCTATCACCATACACAAAGAACTTGTATTCTTGTGATGAGAACTTTAAGATTTACTCTTAGCAACTTTCAAATATGCAATATAGTATTATTAACGATAGGTGCCACACCTTACATTACTGTGTGTGTGTTTCTGGTTTTGTTTTGTCTATAAGTAGGCTACACGCCCATCGTGGCCCCCAACATGGGGCTTGAACTCATGACCCTGAGATCAAGACTTGAGCTGAAATCAAGAGTTGGATACCTAACCGACTGAGCCACCCAAGCACCCCTGTGTGAGTGTGTTTTTTAAGGAGAACCAAGCAATCATCTTTTTATTTAAATTGATATTTATAAACTGTTCAGGTGAAGGTGAATAAGCAAGGACTAGACTAGTCCATAAGTGTTGTCAGACATCTACATCTGAGACCCAATTAGAAAAAAGGAAAAACTGCCTGCCTAGAACAGCTCATTAAGCAAATCAGAGGTACCTACAATGTATACTTTATAACTATTTCCTGTACCAAGTCCTTTCCAAATGCCTCCATGTTTTTCAGAATCAACTGTAGATTCTAACTATTCTAACCACATTTTAAAAATTGTTTTAAAAACTGACACTTCTGGGCGCCTGGGTGGCTCAGTTGGTTAAGCGACTGCCTTCGGCTCAGGTCGTGATCCCAGGGTCCTGGGATCGAGTCCCACATCGGGCTCCCGGCTCGGCGGGGAGCCTGCTTCTCCCTCTGACCCTCTCCTCTCTCATGCTGTTTCTCTCTCGCTCGCTCTCCAATAAATAAATAAATAAAATCTTAAAAAAAAAAAAAAACTGACACTTCTCAGCTGAGTAGAGTTTATATAAGTTTTATTTTTTCCCTACTTTAAGTCTTCTAAAATAAACTTCTTGTATTTATGAGATCTTTATACATTTTAAGCGACTGGTAACTCAAGCAGGTACATAGCCATGTCTATTAACAATCCTTACATGGGGGGCGCCTGGGTGGCTCAGTCGTTAAGTGTCTGCCTTCAGCTCAGGTCATGATCCCTGGGTCCTGGGACCGAGCCCTGCATCGGGCTCCCTGCTCTGCGGGAAGCCTGCTTCTCCCTCTCCCACTCCCCCTGCTTGTGTTCCCTCTCCGGCTGTGTCTCTCTGTCAAATAAATAAATAAATAAATAAATAAAATCTTACGACAAAAAGTCCTTACATACTGACAGTTTATAGTTTTCCAAGTACTTCCGTGTGCTTTAATCTAATAATGTGATCCTCACAACAGCCCTGTCAGGTAGGTTGTATCCCCATTTTAATTGATGAGAAACTCAGAGTTCAGAGAAGGTGAGTAATAGCCCCAAGTCACAGAGCTTGTACATGACTGAGCAGTTACCTGAATCCAGGTAGAATAAAGACTCATCAGGAATATTCTTAAAGGAAAGGCTCAATAATGAAAAGTGGAAATCAACAGATTAGTGAGACGGGTAGGACACAGTAATAATGAAGCTGGGGAAACTGTAGTGGACCATGAGGGGTTAGGACATGTTCTACTAATAATGAAAGAGACCATTAATGGCACTCTTACAAATAACAGCATTGTTGCTATTAACGATGGTGATGGCTGGCATGTATCACATCCTTACTATATGTCAGGCCCATGCTCTACGTGCATTCTCACAGAAGCCGTGACGTAAGCATTATTCCTACATTCCAACAGAGAAACTGAGGCTTGGAGAAGTTAAGTATCTTGCCCTAGGTCACAAAAATCTTAAATCCTGACGAGGGGATTCAAATCCAGGATTCCAGAGCTCTGGCTCTGAAACAGTATAATATTAAGAAAACAGTGATTCCCAACTTGGGCCACAAACCTCAAGACATGAAAAAAGTGTACGGGGTTATGCAGTGCCCAGGACAGGGCTTATCACACAGAAGGACCTCTAATGTCTGTTAGATGAAATGTATTCCCTATGTCCTACAACTAGCTGTTTGAAGGGGCGGGTTATTAACACCTCCCAGAAAGGCAGTGTTCTGGGGTGACAAGCAGCAGACTGGAGGAAGGGGCTGGTATATACCAAACATTCCAAGACTCTGAAGTCTGATCTAAAACTGAAGGTCGCTAGGGTAGATGAAGCATGAAAGGTTGCACTCTAACCATACAAACAATCAGAAAAGATCCTAAATTGCTGTTAAGCTCATGGTCTATAACCTGGACTGTGCTGGACAGCATCCTGAGACTTTCAAGTGTTTCCCTTCATTCTGAGGAAGCAAAACAGGCCCAAGAACAAGATATAACTAGCAGGTTCCTGAATCAGTCAAGGTTAGACATAGTAGTGGTAAAAGAAAATTCATCAATAATTCAAAAAGAAGTCTTACGTCCTCCTTCTTCCTTTGAAAATAGGTTCGGCTTGTTAGAAAGTTTAGTTTACTAGGCACGGACACTCAGGGGTGGCGGGAAAGAATGGAGAATGTCAGAATAGTGCCCAGACACAAGGCCTTTGCATTCCTGGAACACTCCAAGCTCTTTCCCTCTTCAGAGCCTTCGTACACATTTTCCTTCTGCCTTTAACATGAGCGTCATCTTTGCAGACAGGTCTTCTTAAACCATCTTATCAAAGCAGTCTACCCTTCCCCATTATCTTCCATCACAAAACCCAGCTTGTTACCTTTGTAACACTTTTCTCCATTATCTACCTGCAGATTGTCTTCCCTCCCCCATCCCACCAGGAGGGTAAGCTCCATCACGGATGCAACTGCCTGATACACTCTTTTCTGTATGCCTAGCACTACACTCTATGACCAGCACTGGGCAGATGCTCAATAAATTTTCTTTTGAACAACAAAAATGAATACATTTATACATCTTTTTCAAACTATCAGCCTTCCTACCCTCCCCCATGAGCTCCCTGCCAAAAAAACTTGCATTATTTTTATAAGCTTTGTAAGTCACCCATTTTGCATAAGCAATACAATTCTAAGTTGTCATTTTGCTGTTTCATTTCCCCACCAGCAACAACTAGACTGGAAAGCTGTAAGATCAGGATATCCATATTTTACTTCATCTGTATAGTATGCTGTGCAACACAGTAGCATCCAATAACTAATTCAATTTGAATTAATTATGAGAGCCTGCACAGAAAGTGTCCTCTGAGCTCTGACATCATCCTGGCTGTATATCACCATTCTTTACGTGTATTAAAATTATCTCATAGGGAGATATAAAATGAATAAAATCCTATCTCTGCTTCCTGAATCACAGACACTCTCATAAACACGGAATAGTCAGTTGAACCTAACACGGTTCAGACGCGCCTAGACACACGGTTAAGATAGACCAAAGCGCCCTTTAGGAAGATTTTCATCAAAGAGTAACCATGGCGACACTGACCACCAAGGGTACCCCGACGGATTCCGCTAATAATGTAACATAAGCAGTTAGCTGAAGTCGCCAAGAGATTTCTGAGATTCCCTGTTTTAAAAATAACATTACTACTCGAAATTCCACAGGAAACTTAAGGAAATGGCCCCCGATGGGCTGGGGCCTGGTATTTTCACAACACCCCCCCCCCCCTCGTCAGGAGCCATACGGATCTAAACGCGCATTCCCGGTGGGGAAAGCCATTAATTAGGAAGCTGCCTCGGATGTCCAGACACGACACAGGACCACTTTGACCCCAGCCTTTCTATTTCCTGCACCTCTCCATGTAAACCGAATCCGCTCCTCTCGCTTCTGTACTGATATTTTGTGCCTGCCATGCTAACGCGGGCACCCCCGGCCCCGGACAAACCGCCTCTCCCGGGCCCGCGGCTGTCTACACCG
>NC_058417.1:5925572-6015397 GCF_002201575.2 Neomonachus schauinslandi | reverse complement strand
CGGGGACAGGCCGCGACGACGCCGACGGCCGCGCCGGGGGGGCCGGGGTCGCGGCGCTGGCGCGTTCCTTACCCTGCATGCTGCTGACGGCCGGGTGGCCCGGCGCCGGGGGCCCCACGGGGCCCGGGGTGCCGCTGCCGCTGCCGCCCCCGGAGCCGCCGCCGCCGCCGCTCGGGCTCGGAGCCGCCATTGTTGGGAGTGAGGAGCCGAGCGGCGCCGCGGCGGCTGCAATGCAGCAAGCTCGGCCTCTCGCACGGCCGAGGGGCGCGGCCAGCGCCCGCCTTGGGCCCGCCCCCGCCCCGCCCCGGGCACGCCCCCTGGCACGCCCCCGCCCCGCCTGATGCGGAGCCCGGCCAGCGGCGGAGCCGCAGAACCGCCCAAGGCGCGGGTGCCCGACTGGGAGGGAAGGCGGGCGGGGGTGCTGCCCCGGGGCTGCGGGCCGGCCCGCGGGGCCTAACACGGTGTGCACCATTAGGAGCGTGTGTGCACCGGGGAGGTTAGGGGACACAGAGCTTTCCTCGTTCCCACAGAGGCCTGTGACCCCAAAAGTTTAAGAACCCCGTCGTTGGGCGGGGGACACCTGGCTGGCTCAGTTGGTGGCGCATGGGACTCTTGATCTCGGGGTCGTGAGTTCCAGCCCCATGCTGGGCATGGAGGCTACCAAAAAAAAAAGAAGAAGAACCTCCTTGTTGGAAACCTCAGATCCCTAAATCGGAGCGATAAAGCTAAAAAGGATCCCAGGGGTCATGCTTTATGTCTAGTATCGGGCGCAGCTCGTCCAGAGGGGAGTTGGCTCTAGCTGTGGTTCCATCTGAAGCTCCTGTTAAGTTCTGCCTAACACCCCAACTCTCTACCCTGGCCTGGGGGCTGACAGGGAGTGCCACTCAAAGTATGGTCTCATCCTGAAACTCCGAATCAGAAGCTACATTTTCATAATATCCCCACGTAATTTGTAATAGACATTAAGTTTGAAAAACAGTGTCTTAAGCACGCAACATTCCCTGGCCTCCCCAAATAGACTATGTCACCATCTTCCCTTCAACACACTCTGGGTTCCCTCGCCCACCTCTCTGCAACTTGTAAGACCAGGCATGGTCATTATCATGACTTACATAAAATGACAACCTCCCTCCAAAAATCAAGTTTCTTCCATTGCTTTGCACAGAGACTTTGATTTTAGGAAGGCAGCAGCTAAAAGCAGCAAAATAGTCCTCTGTGAAGCTAAGAGTTTCTGGGTCAATGGAAAGGTGATTGGGAAGGTGGAGACCTGGGTCTCTGGGTAGAGGTATCTCTTCCTATAATAGAATGAGCAAGGATACAACATGGCAAGTAATCTAGACCATGGAGCTGACGATCCCTGCCCTTTGGAAGCATTGTACAATGTACACAAGGACCTCCTTCTCGAACCTCCTTCCGCACTGACCTTATCTGTGCTGGAACTTCCTCATAGCATGTTGGAAATGTGTCCTCAGTCAAAAGAGCCCTGCCTTCTTGCTGTAAGCCCAACTTCAGCCTCATCATGATTGCTCAGATGCTAAAAGTGGCTGGAGATAGGGCTTAGGAAAAGTAAATTGGGGAGGTGATAAAGGCATATTGAAGATGGGTAGATGTACTTAAGTGGAGAGGCTTTCACTTTCCACTCTGCCTCCCAACTCCCTTCAGAGGGTTTGGCTGACTGAGCCATATCTCCAGGTCTAAGTCATCATAAACACTGCCAAACCCTCATCTAAGAATCAGTAGCCCATCTTGCACTTGTTGGTCCTGAGGAATCCTAAATGTGGGGTCCTTTGAGGGGAAATCTTTTTTTTTTATTCTTATGTTAATCCCCATACATTACATCATTAGTTTTAGATGAAGTGTTCCATGATTCATTGTTTGTGCATAACACCCAGTGCTCCATGCAGAATGTGCCCTCCTCAATACCCACCACCAGGCTAACCCATCCTCCCACCCCCCTCCCCTCTAGAACCCTCAGTTTGTTTTTCAGAGTCCATCGTCTCTCATGGTTCGTCTACCCCTCCGATTTCCCCTGCTTCATTCTTCCCCTCCCACTACCTTCTTCTTCTTCTTCTTCTTTTTCTTAACATATATTGCATTATTTGTTTCAGAGGTACAGATCTGAGATTCAACAGTCTTGCACAATTCACAGTGCTTACCAGAGCACCTACCCTCCCCAGTGTCTATCACCCAGTCACCCCATCCCTCCCACCCCACCCCCCACTCCAGCAACCCTCAGTTTGTTTCCTGCAATTAAGAATTCCTTTGAGGGGAAATCTTATAAGAACTGGGAAGAAAAGTTTCCCATCCAGGCTGTCCGGTCCAGAGTACAGGCTAAATATTCTGTCTCCATATTCTGCATGGTGCTGATGAGAAGAGAACAAATGACAAAGAAAAGGAGGATCTTTGGCTCCCTACCATTCTCTCCTTTGAAGGTACAGATTGGAAGATGGCCTTCTTTTCTTTGCAGTTTATATTTTAGTGCCTGGAGGGGTTAGTATCCAAAATCAAATGAAGTTCTTCCTTCAAAATATGAACACAACTTACCAACAATTAGAAAAGATTGATGCAGAAAAAGAAGGCACTGCCCTTCCCAAACAATTGTTTTGTATTTCCATTGGCTTGGCCACTTTGGCAGATTAAGAAAAGGCATCCACAGCCCTGTAGTTTTGCTGACAAATGAACCAAATATAGTATCTTGTCATCATCCAGCTCCAGATGCAGCATGACCAGATAATGAAATAGTTCTATTCGAGCAATTTTCTGACACTTTATTCCAGTGTCTGCCAGTAGGGTTCCCAACCAGTTCCTGTTGTCTAAATGTCACTGTTGCATGTGTATGTCATCTCATTTCTCATTTCCAGCTCTTTGGAGATTGCAGTGGTGCCAAAAATTAACTTGGAGGACTTTTGGTCTCCCCATCCCAGTAAATAATATGAGAATCCCACTCCTATTCTTTGACGTGGGTAGTTGATTTATTCACGGTCTTATGTAAAGTGCTACAAGCCCCCTTTTCCAATTATACATATTTCTTTAATAAAACTTGTTGTTTCTTTGATAGAAATCCTAGAGGCAATACTAGAGATTAGGCAACTATTAGGAATATATTTTTTCAAGATTTTATTTATTCATTTGACAGAGAGAGAGAGAGACCACAAGCAGAGGGGAGAGGCAGAGGGAGAGGGAAAAGCAGACTCCCCACTGAGCAGAGAGCCCAATGCAGGGCTCGATCCCAGGACCTGGAGATCATGACCTGAGCCAAAGGCAGATGCTTAACCATCTGAGCCACCCAGGCGCCCCAGGAATATTTTCTAAAAACCCGCAGTTTTCCAGTATTATTTTAGATTGCACATAAAAAGTTACATTTCTTTGTCTTTAAAGAGGATGGGAGTAACAGATTAAGACCATTGCTATGAGCAATGTATATCAATATCAGAGTGCCTTGTCCCAAAAGAGGGTGCAGAAAAAAGTAATGTGCGTATCTCCGGCTGAGAGCACATTTGTTTAGAAATCTAGCTTGCTGGTTCTTTTTGATACCTATGTCTCAATGGTTAGATTATAAAGACATGTTTCACTTCACATTTCAAATAAGGTAAAAGTAAGTATAGCTAGATTTCCCTTTAGGACCCCAATTTCAGCCTCTGAGAAAGTAAGGGTCAAACACCACTATTTGGCTGAAACAATCACTAGATATCCCTTATAAGGGCTCAGCAGTTGGCTTTGAGCAAAACCCATCTCCTGTCCACCTCCAGTTGCGGAGGACTTAAGACCACGACATCCAATGACTGATTTTGCCTCTCCAGGCAGAGGGTTGCAAGCTGTGTGGGTTTCTAGATATTGATTAAACATTGTATTTAATTGGAAATAAACAGCATGTGAGAAGCTTTTAACTCTTATTAAAAGAACCAAAGTTCTGCCAGTTCAGCTAAAAGAAGATGTTAACTAATTATGCCTATTAATAATCATGCATGCATATAAAGATTTATGGGTAAATGTTCATCACAACATTATTTGTAAGATTAAAAAAATGGAAATACCTCACTGTAAGTCACTACAACTAAGTGAAAGGTAATATTGATAGTATTAGCCATCATCTGACCAGATACAAACATATACTAGAAAGATGTGATTCTCATCTACCAGCACTATACCCACAGCTTGTCCTCATATTCTGCTTTCTGTTCATCTACCTTCACTATTAGCATACACACATATAAAATGAAACTAAAACAAACAAAACAAAACAAAAAACTGGGCATCTTTTGGGGAAGGAGGGAGCGAAGCATGATTGACTGGGAAGGGGCAGGAGGGAACTTTCTAATGTAATGGTCATGTTCTATACCTTAACAGGGATTGGGTTACACAAGTGTATATGCTTATCAAAATGATGAGCTAGACTTGTGCATTTCTTTTTTTTTTTTTTTTGTGGTCACACCTTTCTCATTTTTATTTTTTTTATTCTTATGTTAATCCCCACACATTACATCATTAGTTTTAGATGTAGTGTTCCATGATTCATTGTTTGTGCATAACACCCAGTGCTCCATGCAGAATGTGCCCTCCTCAATACCCACCACCGGGATAACCCATCCTCCCACCCCCCTCCCCTCTAGAACCCTCAGTTTGTTTTTCAGAGTCCATCGTCTCTCATGGTTCGTCTACCCCTCCGATTTCCCCCCTTCATTCTACCCCTCCTGCTACCTTCTTCTTCCTCTTTTTTTTTTCTTAACATATACTGCATTATTTGTTTCAGAGGTACAGATCTGAGACTCAACAGTCTTGCACAATTCACAGCGCTTACCAGAGCACATACCCTCCCCAGTGTCTATCACCCAGTCACCCCATCCCTCCCACCCCACCCCCCACTCCAGCAACCCTCAGTTTGTTTCCTGTGATTAAGAATTCCTTAGACTTGTGCATTTCAATGTATGTAAATATACATTGAAAGAAAAAACTAGAAATAACTATCAAGTGGTATGAATGCTAAAGTCTTCAAGAGGACATATACTTGTATCTGCAATTTACTTTGAAATGTGTCAAAAACAAGATGGCTGAATGAAAGGAGAGTGGGATGGGTAAATGGATATATATGTGCTAAAACAAGTGTAATACAATGTTAATGGTAAATGTAATACAATGTTAATGATAAAATCCAGTAGGTAGACTGATGTGAATAATGATCTTTTCCATTGCATGAAATTTTTCATAATAAAATATTAGGGGAAAATGAAAAACAATAAAACAAAAAAAGTGCACAGAAATTAAACATATTGCTAAATTGCATTGCCCCCTGAGCAAAATCACAAACCAAGTAATATAACTTCTAACGACTAAGTATAAATTTGTCTAACTAATTTATCTAATGGGGTAGGTTTCCTATAAAAATCAGAAATTATTGAAACTTATTATCTAAAAGAAAGGAATTGGGCACCTGGGTGGCTCAGTCAGTTAAGTGTCTGACTCTTGATTTTGGCTCAGGTCATGATCTCAGGGTCGTGGGATCAAGCCCTGTGCCTGGCTCCATACTGCTTCTCCCTCTTCCTCTGCTCCTCCCCTTGCTCATGCTCTCTCTCTCTCACACACAAATAAATAAAATCTTTTTAAAATAATAATAATAGGGGCGCCTGGGTGGCTCAGTCGGTTGGGCGGCTGCCTTCAGCTCAGGTCGTGATCCCCGGGTCCTGGGATTGAGCCCCACATCTGGCTCCCTGCTCAGTGGAGAGCCTGTTTCTCCTTCTCTCTCTGCCTGCCACTCTGCCTACTTGTGCTTTCTCTCTCTGTGTCAAATAAATAAATAAAATCTTTAAAAAATAATGATAATAAAAGAAAGGACTCACCTAGGGTACAGCCATACAGGGTCCTCATGAGCAAGGACATATATTGCTGTGGACTTACAGGAAATCCCACAGGCATCTCTAGCTAAATCAAGACCTTAGGAATTACTTAGGGGAGGACATTGTGGTTTTTGTTTTTGAGATTAAGTAACAATATCTGGTTTGAATTTTAAAACATTGTTTTGTTTCATTGTGATTTTTTGTAACAGCTTTGAGCTATAATTCACATACCATATGACCTGGTTGAGAAGTACTGATCTAAGCTTTCCTTAATGTGGATTTGAAGTATGTTTCCTTAATTTATTATATTTAGTAAGGGAAATTTTATCGATCCCCTTCTTTAATTCAGGAGGATGAAAATGAACATTTGTCATTATTATAAAACCTAAATGAAGTTACTTTTTACTTTTGATATGACCCACAATAATGTTTTTCTATGGGTTGGTCACACTTCATAGAAAAAGGAAAAGATTTCCTACTCGTCATCTGAATGAAACTGGACAAGCTCATTATAAAGTTCATATGGAAACATAAACTGAAATAGTCCCCCCAAAAAGTCTGAAAAAGAAGAAAAATAAGGGGATTTAGCTCTGCAAAGATATTAAAATATTTTAAATCTACAATGATTAAAACTTTATGGAACTGGCACATGAATAGACAGACAGATGGAACTAATTAGGAACACAGGAAATAAACTCAAATACTTATAAGAATATAGTATAATTAAAAGTAGGATCTCATTCGAAGGTAGAAATCTGGAAACTAAATGTCAATCCATACCTCGAACTTTAATTCAGAATAAGTTCCAAATGAATAAAACATATTAGTGTAAAAGGGAAAAAAAGAAACCATTAATGCATAAGATGAACCCATCCTTCCTAAGCATGACACAGTCAATTAAGAAAAAAATCTTCAGGATGCCTGGATGGCTCAGTTGGTTAAGCGTTGCCTTCGGCTCAGGTCAGGATCCCAGGACCGAGTCCTACATGGGGCTCCTTGCTCATCAGGGAACCTGCTTCTCCCTCTGCCGGCAGCTCCCCCTACTTTTGTGCTCTCTCTCTCTCTAACAAGTAAATAAATAAAATCTTTAAAAAAAAAAAAAAGGAAAAAAAATCTTTAAGTCTTCTTGGCAAAAGCCACAATAAGCACAGTCAAAATACACAACTAACTGGGAAAGTTATGTTTCAATTTATAATAGAGATAAAGGGTTAATTTCACTAATAAAGAGTTCCTGTAAATCAACAAGAAAAAGACCAATAACCTAATAGAAAAATAGGCCAAGGATATCAAGTAGACAGATCTCCAAAAAGGAATGTAAATGTCTGTTAAAAATGCAAAGATGTTTAACCTCATTCAAAGCAAACAAAAGCAAATTAAAACCACACCTAGATATCACTCTTTCAATTATCTAACAAGCAAAGTTTAATAACACAATATGTTGATGAGAGTGTGGAAAACTGTCATTCTATACACTGTTGGTGGGAATACACATTTGCACAACTCACTGGAGGACAATGTAGCAATTTCTATCAAAATTACAAATGCATTTCCCTTTATCCCATAGATTATACTTCTAGAAGCTTATTCCTGCAGATACTCTTATGTTCGCAAAACCTCATATAAGGTTATTGAGTACAGCATTTTTACAGCAAAATATTAGAATCACACTAAATGTCCTTTAGTAGGTGAACAGTTAAATAAATGCAGAGGGAATACTTTGCAGGTGTAAAAATAAGAAAGCTCTTTATGGAGTGTTATGGAATGATTAACTATATATAATGTTAAGTGAAAAAAGCTAGATGAGGAACACCATGATTAGTATATTACTATTTGTGTGAAAAGAGGGAATGTGTATATTTAATATACACATACTTACTTAAAATATATATGGAAGGATACCCAAAAGACTAAAATATTGATTGTCCCAAGGGAGAGAAACTGGATTGGGAGAAAATCTTGTCATTATATACTCTTTGGTAGCTTATAATTTGTGAATATTGCGAAGGTAATACTTAGAGAAAATTAGTTAATTAATATGTAGCTAAACCAGGAATGATGGCTGTCCTTTCTTTCACTGTTGTAATGAGCATTCTTATAAAACAGTTACAAAATATTTATCACGACATATTTATATTCTTTTAAAAAGTTACATTTTAAAATGACTCAAAAACACAAATTATATTTGAACTGTTTTATAAAAAGGTATGTCTTTTCCTTATACATATGTACCATTTTACTTACAGAAAATGTTTCTATTTTTCTTTTTAGTAAATCAGAAATGTGCTGTTTTGGGGCACCTGGGTGGCTCAGTCGTTAAGTGTCTGCCTTCAGCTCTGGTCATGGTCCTAGGGTCCTGGGATTGAGCCCCACATCGGGCTCCCTGCTTGGCAGGAAGCCTGCTTCTCCCTCTCCCACTCCCACTGCTTGTGTTCCCTCTCTCGCTGTGTCTCCCTCTGTCAAATAAATTAAATAAAATCTTAAAAAAAAAAAAAGAAATGTACTGTTTTTATTCTCTGTTCCAATTCTACTTGAATACTGAAGAATTATAAGATATATAGATGATAAATCCTGTAAGAATTCATTCAGTAGATATTTATTACTAGATTGATATAGCAAAATTCATTAACAGTACTTTTTTACTTAGATGTCTTCACTGGGTCTCTTAATTTTCAAACTTGGGTGGTGTGAATGGTTCTAGGAGTGGCCCTGTAGGGACACACAGACTCACAAAGAAGGTTGTCTACACCAGTCCATATCTCTTTAAATATACCCTCGAATAATGTGAGTTGGAGGTGCTGACCCATGCACACCCTCAGTGGAAAATCCATGTACAACTTTTGGCTCCCTAAAATCTTAACTACTAATAGTCTACTGTTAACTAGAAGCCTTACCAATAACATAGTTGATTAACAAATATTTGTATATGTGTTACGTACTGTGTTCTTACAATAAAGTAAGCTAGAGAAAAGAAAACGTTATTAAGAATGTCACAAGGGGTGGGGCGCCTGGGTGGCTCAGTCCTTAAGCGTCTGCCTTCAGCTCAGCTCATGGTCCCAGGGTCCTGGGATCAAGCCCCACATCAGGCTTCCCGCTCAGTGGGGAGCCTGCTTCTCCCTCTACTTCTGCCCCTTTCCCTGCTCGTCCTCTCTTTCTCTCTCATAAATAAATAAAATCTTTTTAAAGAAGAAAGAAAGAAAAGAAAATCACAAGGGGCATCTGGGTGGCACAGTAGGTTAAGTAAGCACCTGACTCTTGGTTTTGGCTCAGGTTGTGATCTCAGGGTTGTGGATTGGAGCCCTGGGTCAGGCTCCTTGCTCAGTGCAGAGTCTACATGGGACCCTCTCTTTCCCTCTCCCTCTTCCCCTCCTCACCACCGCTCTCTCTCCCTCTAAAATAAATAAATAAATCTTTGGGGAAAAAAAGGAAAAAAAGAAGATCACAAGGAAAAGAAAATACATTTACAATACTGTACTGAAAAAAAATTCAGGTATAAGTAGACCCGCACAGTTCAAACCCATGTTGTTCAAGCGTCAACTGTATGTTTTCAGGTACATGGAAGAAATCTAAGATGGTTCAATGGACTCTGAGAAAGAAGTCCAGATCCCACTTTATAGTCGAGTACAACCCCGAATACTTGTTTCCCTCTCCCAGGTGGGACTTGCAATTCTAACTCCTTC
The DNA here is from genome assembly GCF_002201575.2 of Neomonachus schauinslandi. Taxonomy (NCBI): domain Eukaryota; kingdom Metazoa; phylum Chordata; class Mammalia; order Carnivora; family Phocidae; genus Neomonachus; species Neomonachus schauinslandi. Next base: position 6,005,889 of record NC_058417.1, on the reverse strand, counting down.
CTTCCCTTCTTTTGCCCCCAGTGCACACTGGCTGGGATCTATATTACTCTGGTGCTCCTATGTCATGATTTTTCCAGGGCACTCACAATTTCAAATACTATGTTCCCAATTATGAACCATGAGATCTGAATTCTGGTTCTGGAAATACAGTTACAGTATACCTTGGCTAAATTCTAGCTATTGACCTCAACCAATTTCTTAGTATTTCTCTCTTGGGAGTTCCTCCCCAGAAAAATATGAAAATTGGAGAAGAAAAGTTCCTAGATGCCTAGTACCTCAGATAGATGAGCAAGCTGTAAATGTATGGACTAGGAATAAGGCTCTGACAAGGGCAGTGCCCTGTCCAGTCTACAAGTACTCAGGCTTGCCTTTCCCCCTGAGTTCTCCCAGACCCTCTGGCCAGGAAGCTCTCAGGCATCCCCCAATGGGCTCTAAAACCCAGAATCCAAGGTGGGCATCATTAACCTCTCATCTCCTGTGTGCTAGATAATATTCTTGAGCAATCCTGTGCAAACGCCTTCAGAGGCCAGGTAGTAAAGTCGTGTGAATATGTAAAAAGATCTGATTTAAAGGGATGGTCAGACAAGGTGAGCAGGAAACCTGCACCATAAAAAGCATTCCCATTCAAAGAAAGAATTGTTAAAATTGTGCTTGCCACACGAAATACTGGCTGCCTCTTTGCAGCTTCTGGTTTGGAGGGTCCACAGTGGCATCAGAGAGAAGGGATCTTGGATAGAATTCTGTAAGCTATAAAGAATACATTCCAGGGGTGCCTGGGTGGCTCAGTCGGTGAAGCGTCCGCCTTTGGCTCAGGTCATGATCTCAGGGTCCTGGGATCGAGAGCCCCGTGTCGGGCTCCCTGCTCAGCGGGGAATCTGCTTCTCCCTCTCCCTCTGCCCCTCCCCTCTGCTTGGGCACTCTCACTCTCTGTCTGTCTCAAATAAATAAATAAAATAAAAAAAGAGAATACATTCCATGCCTAATTCTTGGTAACCAGCTCCTTCCAAGATGGGCTTTTTTTTCTTTTCTTTTTTTTTTTTTTTTTTGTGCCCTTGGCTACATGCTGTTTCTTCTGCATGTCTCCATGGGCAACCCGAATCTCTCTATGGTAGCCCCTCTTCAAGACTTTCTCAGATAGGCTACCACTGCTGATTAACTTCATTTTTTCTCTGTTCTCCTAACACTACATCATGAATAGGCTACATTCTGGAAAAACAGGTTTGTTTTTGTTTTTTTTAATGAACCCTGGTGTCTGGTTAATCCCAATCCTTTTTTCTCTGTGTATTCTCCAATGTTCAGACCCTTTCTGCTAATTAGGAGTGACAGATGAGTCACCTGTCTGGTGATCTCCCCAAGGGAAGAAAAATCTTGCTTCTCTTATTGATCTAGGAGACCTTCAGGAGTCACCACATGCTCTGGAAGCTTCTGTCAGAGAGAGGAAAGTTCAATGTGAAAAACCCAGTGCAGACAGAAGCTAGACATGGGCAGATGTCCAGCCATCCCTAGCATCAGACAGTAGGGACAGATGGGGCTTCCCACTGTTCAACGCTGATGGGATTTTTGGGAGTCCTGGCCATCAAGTAGAGGTAAATGTCACAACATAGCAAGGGCAAGGGCTGATCGTCCAATGTTGGCAGGCTCATCAGCTTAGTAAAGAGTCATGGAGCCTAAAGCAAAGGAGGTACATAGGTGCCAACAAGTGACCATACAAAAAACAGAAGTCAGTTAGCAAGGGGTCAAGACAAGGCACTTATGGGGACTAGAGAAGGAGAATTCCGGATGGTGGAAGGTGTAAGGCGGTCTGAGTCCTCTTGCTCAATCCTCTAAGGTTGTTGCCTGAATAGAACTCCCCAAGGTTTTCTTTTTTATTATGTTATGTTAATCACCATACATCACATCATTAGTTTTTGGTGTAGTGTTCCATGATTCATTGTTTACGTATAACACCCAGTGCTCCACGCAGAACGTGCCCTCTTTAATACCCGTCACCAGGCTAACCCATCCTCCCCCCCCCCTCCCCTCTAGAACCCTCAGTTTGTTTTTCAGAGTCCATCGTCTCTCATGGTTCGTCTCCCCCTCCGATTTCCCCCCCTTCATTCTTCCCCTCCTGCTATCTTCTTCTTCTTTTTCTTAACATACAGTGCATTATTTGTTTCAGAGGTACAGATCTGTGATTCAACAGTCTTGCACAATTCACAGCACTCACCATAGCACATACCCTCCCCAGTGTCTATCACCCAGCCACCCCATCCCTCCCACCCCACCCCCCACTCCAGCAACCCTCAGTTTGTTTCCTGAGATTAAGAATTCCTCCTATCAGTGAGGTCATGTGATACATGTCTTTCTCTGATTGACTTATTCGCTCAGCATAACACCCTCCAGTTCCATCCACGGTGTTGCAAATGGCAAGATCTCATTCTTTTTGATGGCTGCATAATATTCCATTGTATATATATATATATATATATATATATATATATATATATATATATACCACATCTTCTTTATCCACTCATCTGTCGATGGACATCTTGGCTTTTTCCACAGTTTGGCTATTGTGGACATTGCTGCTATAAACATCGGGGTGCACGTACCCCTTCGGATCCCTACATTTGTATCTTTGGAGCTCCCCAAGGTTTTCAAGGGGCCCTGGTCTTCATCATGAGATGAAGAATCACCCACAGAGTCAGATGTTTTCCAGATCTACATTTTTCCAGAAAAAAAAAAGCGGGAGCTCTTTTTCTGGCATGAACTGAAATTCAAAAGGGGAATCAACACATAGAAAGAGTCTTGACCAGGTTTGAGACCAGCATTCAGTGAATTTTAGAACTAACCCTCTTCTTAATGGGGGTAGCTGAAATCTTGATATCTGCAAGCACAGAGATTAAGCTCAGAAGCTTAGGCAGACCCTAAACAAAGAAATAAACTAAAATCAAGATTGGGCCTGTCACAGAAAACAGCATTAGTGGTAGATAGATGGGTATCTCTATGAGACAAGATCCACAGTTTTCTTTGGGGATTACTTGTAATCTTGAAGAAATAGGCGATATTTATTACACTAGCAGACTGTCATGTTTTACACAACTAAATTCATTTAGTTGAGACTTTCTACATCTCTAATCATTCCAAAGTTTTTTTTCTTCTCGGATATTTGGACATTATGTTGAAACACTGTGGCAAAGTGCTTATGCTCAGATATAATAATTTTTTATTACCATTCTTTTCACGAATCCATTCTAAAAGGGATGGTACATTAGTATTAGGATACTGGTAACAGCAAGATTTTACTACATGCCAGGCTCCATTGTGGGCATTTTACACACATCATTTCAGTTAATTCTCTTAACAATCCTAAGAAGTAGATGGCATTGCATGTCTCATTTTACCCATGAGAGGGCTGAGGCACAAAAATGTGGCCACGCTATGACCCTAAAGAGGTTTCCATGCTAAGAGGTTTCACTGATAAAAGTCGGCACTAAAACTTGTTCTGATTTAGCTTCCTGATTCCCAGTCAACTGTGTTACTCCCTGTGCTGTGTTATCATCATTCCTGCCCAACTAAGTTCTGGAAACTCACTAGATCTGTTTGTCTCTTGAAGTTTGAGTTAATAGACAACCACCTATACTGGCTACTGTAAAGCTTCTCCTCAGATCAATGCCAAAGCATCCCTTTGGAAATTTGTTTAAAAATCATATATTCAATTATGCAGCCATCAAAAGGAATGAGATCTTGCCATTTGCAATGACATGGATGGAACTGGAGGGTATTATGTTGAGTGAAATAAGTCAAACAGAGAAAGACATGTATCATATGACCTCACTGATATGAGGAATTCTTAATCTCAGGAAACAAACTGAGGGTTGCTGGAGTGGGGGGTGGGGTGGGAAGGATGGGGTGACTGGGTGATAGACACTGGGGAGGGTATGTGCTCTGGTAAGCGCTGTGAATTTTGCAAGACTGTTGAATCTCAGATCTGTACCTCTGAAACAAATAACGCAATATATGTTAAGAAAAAAAAAAAAAAGAAGAAGAAGAAGAAGAAGGTAGCGGGAGGGGAAGAATGAAGCGGGGGAAATCGGAGGGGTAGACGAACCATGAGAGACGATGGACTCTGAAAAACAAACTGAGGGTTCTAGAGGGGAGGGGGGTGGGAGGATGGGTTAGCCTGGTGGTGGGTATTGAGGAGGGCACATTCTGCATGGAGCACTGGGTGTTATGCACAATGAATCATGGAACACTGCATCTAAAACTAATGATGTAATGTATGGGGATTAACATAAGAATAAAAAAATAAAATAAAATAAATCATATATTCAGGGGCGCCTGGGTGGCTCAGTCTGTTAAGTGTCTGTGTTCGGCTCGGGTCATGATCTCAGGGTCCTGGGTTCAGGATCCACTGTGGGCTTTCCAGAGATCTATCCTAACAAGGTATAAAACCAAGCTAATTCGGGGCACCTGGGCGGCTCAGTCAGTTGGGCATCTGCCTTCAGCTCAGGTCATGATCCTGGGGTCTTGGGATTGGGCCCCGCATCCAGCTCCCTGCTCAGCGGGGAGTCTGCTTCTCCTTCTTCCTCTGCCCCTTTCTGTGCTCTTTCTCTCTCTCTCTCTCTCTCACTTGCTCTCTGTCTCTCAAGTATATAAAATCTAAAAAAATAAAAGTCATATATCCAGAGGTGCCTGGGTGGCTCAGTTGGTTAAGCAGCCAACTCTTGATCTCAGCTCAGATCTTGATCTCAGGGTCATGAGTTCAAGTCCCACGTTGGGCTCCATGCTGGGCATGGAGCCTACTTGAGGGGAAAAAAAAAATCATATATCCAGGTCCCACTTCTCAGAGAATTAGATTAGGGATGAAGGCAAGAAATCCGGGTTTAACATGCTTTCTGTGTGAGTCTGATATGCAGCCGGATTTGAGAAACCTGATTTAAAACAGTGAGCTCACGGGCTTGTGGGCTTTAGTCTTTTCTAATCAAGCACTCTTTACCAGTAAAAAAAATTGGGGGTTGGGTAGCAACTATTTGTAAGTGTATTATTCATAAATAATATACATGTATTATTTTGCCTTTATATTCTATATCATAAAACATATACAAAATAAAAGTCAAGGAAGGCTGAGGTGAGAATAAAAAATATTTGAAAAATATTTATTTTTCTCATTGAGTAATATTCTCATAAAAATAAAATGAACAATGAAATAAATAGGCCACATTCTCTGATCAAATCTTGGTTTACACTCTGTTATACAGAGATTTTTCAGGTCTAGTTCTAAGTTTATTTTTGACATTAGTTTTTAATGGTTGCCATGAGTGAAAAACCACACAAAATCTCCAAATGGAAAAAGTATATTGTTGGCAGTACATATTCATTTTTCAGTACCATCTGCTAATTAAGCAAAAGTTTTTGATGAAATGGGGCTAATAATTTCCACAGTCCCTGATGTAAGTCAGCACCTCTTGCAAACTAATTGGAAGATACATTGCATTTTTAAAAAAGATTTTATTTATTTATTTATTTAGAGCGAGGGTGAGTGGGAAAAGGGTAGAGGGAGAGGGAGAGAGATAATCTCAGGCAGACTCTGAGCTGATCATGGAGCCTGCTGCAGGGCTTAATTTCCCAACCTTAAGCTATCGCTCATGATAGCTTAAGCAAAGCTCATGTATGCTTAACCAACTGAGTCACCCAGGTGCCCCAATACCTTCAATTTTTTAAAAGATTTTATTCATTTATTTGAGAAAGAGAGTGGGAGAGCACAAGCAGAGGGAGTGGCCGAGGGAGAGGGAGAAGCAGGCTCCCTGATGAGCAGGGAGCCGATGTGGGGCTTGATCCCAGGATCCTGGGACCATGACCTGAGCCAAAGGCAGACGCTTAACCGACTGAGCCACCCAGGTGCTCCCTCTGCATCTTAATAATGTTAACCTGCAGGCTTAAAATGAATAGCACTAAAACTTTTTATATGGGACATTTTTGTGTATTGATTTTCATTCATTAGGACCTGATAAGAGGATACCAAACATTTTTCTTTTCTTTTTTTTTTTGAGATTTTATTTATTTATTTGAGAGAGAGACCAAGAGAGAGAACACAAGTGGAGGAGAGGGAGAACCAGGCTCCCCACCGAGCAGGGAGCCCGAAATGGGGCTCGATCCCAGGACCCTGGGACCATGACCTGAGCCAAAGGCAGATGTTCAACTGACTGAGCCACCCTGGTGCCCCCAAACATTTTTCATTAGACTTAGTACTTGATAGGATATTGTATGACCTTAAACATTGCTGACAAATTATCTTCATATTCTGGATATATTTTTTTCTGGATATATTATATATATAATCTGTATGTATATAAGCTCTTTCTCTCACTATATATAATCTATAGTACATAATCTCTATATACTTATAATTTGTATATATTTAATAATCTATATATATACACTGTCACATATACATACATATTCACATAGAATATATATATACTTATATTTACCAGTGTAATTGTACATATATACATATGCATATATATACTTCCATACAGCACATGTAAGTAGACATATTTTTGTATATATAAATATATATATTACATATAAATATACATACATATATAGTTAAGGTGACATTCATCATCAATGATAGTGGATATAAATGTACATTTCTACAGCACCTCGGTGGTGCCCCATGGCATGGACCTTTTCTTCCCTCAGGGTACCTTCCAGACTGTGACCCGAGTCTGCTCAGAATATGACAAATGAGGGGACAGTTCAGTCCATTTTATTCAATAATCGTGGAGCTGAGTTTCTTTCTCATCTCTCTGGCTCCATGGGTTTAGATCTTTCAAGGCATCTGCCTAAGCATGCAACGACTTTTTATACTTAAAAAAAAAAAATCATAGATCCATTTGAGGAAGTCTCCAGAAAAATTCCTATATGTACAAACACCCGCACTAAAGGTGGGGGGGCGGGGCGGGGGGGCTTGGTCATTGAAATCCTGAAGCCTCAAACTGAGCACCCCTTGTCTAAAGACATTTTATGTCCTCAGGAATTTGGTTTGGTTAGAGAAGCATCAGGATTTATCCACAGATTTTTTTTTAAGAAGGACTCCAATTTCTCTAGTCAGGTCTGTGGTCTGTTGTGCCACCTGTAAGAAATCCTCTCCCAGCCCCACCTGAACCTTCTTGAGCATCTTAAAGACCTCCTTCAGGACACCCCCCTCCTCCATAACACAAGTGATATGTTAGGACTTCTCACCAGAAAAAAAAAAAAACCTACAACAGCATTTTGTTAAATACTCTCTAAATAGCCCATAGAAGACAATGCGGCTTCCATTTGCCATGAATTAAAATCACGGTTTGCTCTAATGAAGTCAGCAGGTTACAAAGCACATCTTGATGTCACAAGAAGAGTATTGAGACTGGTTTCTGTTCCAGCCTGCCCTCCTTGCTCAGTCCATATGGTCAGTGTTTCCACACAGCCTCTGCTGGTACCCTCCGCTTCCTTAAACTCGAGTCAATCTGAATCTCCCCAACCCCGATGAAGTCAACATCCCTTCTCAAATCTTTGTTCCTAGGTTTCAGTGATTTGTTAATGAGATAACTGATCTGACCCACTGTAATCTCACGCAATTTAACTTCATTCTTAAATTCATCATAAATTTTTCTCCTAAGAGATCTCCCATAATACTTCCAAAGCTTACACGATCTCTCTGAGCAATGTGTCTTGGCTGCCCCACTCTATCCTGGGGCATCGTGCAGCAGAGAGGGGCAAGACCATGAAATTTGGAGTCAGAAAAAAGTTTAAATTTAGGGTCAGAAACTGAATGTCTTTGTGCCTTTGAGTTAGGCACGGACCCTTCCAGATCTCAGTTTCCTTATTTCTACAGTGGGAGTGTTGTTGAAAACCAGCCTCTGTTCTCGAGAGCCGAAATATGTAACATGAAGACAGTTTGGATGGAAAGAAGGAAGAAAATTTATTACTTTGCCAGGCACAGGAGGGCTGCAGCAGGCTAATGCTGAGGGGTAAAAGGCTGAGGGGTTTTATAGGAAAATACAGGATCTGGGCGGTTTCCATGGGAATCTGGAACGTGCTGCTAGCCGTGTGTCATGTCTTCAAGGTGGTCTCATGACCAGCGCTTGCTACCTGCCATCAGAATCTCGTTACTAAGTATACATTGAGGTCAGCGAGATATCAATATCGATACCGAGTTCCTGGAACAAAGGAGTCTACAGAAAAACAAGTGTGTGGGGGGGGGGGGGGGGGGGGGGTGCTTCAAGAGTGAGGAAGAGAGAAACGTGTTCAGTTTGAAGTTAAGCTTTGCTGAAGCCCTAGTGTGTTCATCTTAATTTCCATCCATCTTTAGGTGTTTTTTTTAAAATATTTTTTAAAAAATTTGTTTGTCAGAGAGAGAGAAAGTGAGAGTCAGCACAAGCAGGGGGAGCGGCAAGCAGGGGGAGAAGCAGGTTCTCTGCTGAGCAAGGACCCCGACTTGGGACTCGATCCCAGGACCCTGGGATCATGACCTGAGCCGAAGGCAGATGCTTAACCCCCCGAACCACCCAGGCATCCCATCTTTACATTTCTGCAGTGGTTTCAGGAGCAAGGATATTTGCTGTGTCTGCTGTCATGAGGACTGGACTTTTTAATTTCAAAGTGAATATTTTTTAGTTTGTAAAAAACATAATTGGCTCTGTGGTTTCATTTTGTTGTACCCTTCCTTCTCTCTTTTCTTTCCATAATGCTCTTCATTTTTTTTTTTTTTATGGTTTCTACTTCTTTTTCTCTTTGAACAATCCAGAATACTTTCTTAAAAATCTCTTTCAGATTGGGGCACCTGGCTGGCTCAGTTGGTGCAGCATGAGACTCTTGATCTCGGGGTTGTAAGTTCAAGCCCCACGTTGGATGTGGAGATTACTTAAAAATAATAAAAAAATCTTGGGCTGCCTGGGTGGCTCAGTCGGTTAAGCGCCTGCCTTCAGCTCAGGTCGTGATCTCAGGGTCCTGGGATTGACCCCTCATCGGGCTCCCTGCTCAGTGGGGAGCCTGCTTCTCCCTCTCCCTCTGCTGCTCCCCCGTCTTGTGCTCTCTCTCATTCAAATAAATAAATAAAATCTTTAACAAATAATAAAAAAATCTTTAAAAAAATTTCAAATTGTTCTATAATCTCTTATTTGCGGGGCACAATTTCTCTCATTTAAAAAAATAACTGGCAACTGCCCCCTTTGATGGATTGTTTCTGATGCAGCTTATAATTTTTGACTTTAAGCTTCTCTTCCATGAAGAATGTTTTCTGTGGGTGCCCCACGTAGCCTAGATCGGAGTACCCTGGAGTTTTGTTACTCGAGGATCAACCTCTCCTCTGCTCAAAGATACTGTTCCGCAGTTGTCTCTTCCCTCCCATGCCTTGCAAGTTTGTCCTCCCTGCTGGATCATTCCACTCAGCATATAATCATGCTGTAATACCTCCTAATTTGTCTCGTTTTGCTCTTTCCCTTTATAGCAAAACTTGTTGAATGACTTGTCTCTATTTGTTGCTCCAATTTTTCTCTATTGAAGTGTTCCATTCAGGCTTTCTCCATTCTCTGCTACTCTTGCTAAGGTCACCAGTGATTCCCCTGTTGCTGAAACCAATGGTCAATTCTCAGTCCTCATCACACCTTTGATCACTAGCTTTTGATCCAGTTGATTACTGCCTCCTTCTCTTTTTTTAAACATTTTGTAGTTGGGCTCCAGAACATCAGTCTTTGTTTTCCTCCTACCTCAGTGCCCCTTGATCTCTTTATCCGTTGATGGATCCTCCTTATGTCCTTGACCCTAACATGTTGATGTGTCCCAGGACTCACTCCTCATACCTCTTCTCTTATTTTCACTCGTTGTCTCAGGACTTGGGCATTTGTTATTTCCTGTGTCTGGAAAGCTTCTCCAGATATCCATAAGATTTGCTCCTTCACTTAAGGTCTGGGTTGTGAGTCATTTTATCAGTTAGCTCTTCCCTGATCATCCTATTAAACTACACTCTTAACACTGTCCATCCCCTCACATCTTGATTTAATTTTCTCCACAACACTTATCATTATCCAACATACTTACTATTACTTGTGTATCTATTTATTGGCCAACTCTTTCACAAAACATAAATCCTCTGAGGGCAGGAACCTTATCTGTTCAGTTCACTGTTGTATCACCAGCTGTTGGAACAGTATTGGGCACGGGAGGCATCTGATAAATATTTACTGAATGAGTGAGTGAATAAATGAATCGAAAGAGATGATATATTTCCCTTACTTCCCAGACTGAGATAGATATCTCTCGACTTTCAAAATATATTTTTTAGTTGTTCGGTCTGTTTAGAAAGAAGGGAAATTTCATGCTTCACCTCAAGTTGCCAGTTTATTTTTATTTTTTATTTTCTTAAGGTTTTATTTATTTGAGAGAGAGAGCGAGCACAGAGGAAGAGGGACAGGGAGAAGCAGGCTCCCCGCTGAACAGAGAGCCGGACACAGGGCTCCATCCCAGGACCCCGAGATCATGACCTGAGCTGAAGGCAGACGCCCAAAAGACTGAGCCACCCAGGCACCCCTATTTTTATTTTTATTTTTTAAGATTTTTTATTTATTCATTTGAGAGAGAGAGAAAGAGACAGCATGAGCAGGGGGGATGGTCAGAGAGAAAGGGAGAAGCAGGCTCCCCACTCAGCGGGGAGCCTGATGCAGGGCTCGATCCCAGGACCCCAGGATCATGAACTGAGCCGAAGGCAGATGCTTAACTGACTGAGCCACCCAGGGACCCCTCAAGTTGTCTGTTTATAAAGAAATTATTAAACTACTGAGGGTCAATTCCATGTCAGAAGCCATCTATCAAGGTTAGAGTTCTCACCCTGAGCTTCACAGGTTCCGAGAATGGGCTTCAGAGCTCTGTGAACCCCCTAAAAATGTTGTAGATGTGTATGTGCATTTTCCTTGAGAAAAGATTTATAGCTTCCATCAGAGTCACACGCTATCTGTGACCCAACTAAAGGTTTTGAATTATTGTTATCTTCCTTGGGTATTGATCAACTAAAAGCTAAAACGTTGGAAGATAAAAACTCATCATCTTCCTTTCCAAAGTCTCTTGACTTTCTTAGAAGCAAAGCCCTTTGTGTCAGAAGAAACAGTCACTGCAGGCATCCCTTTAAAATGTTCCTGATAAATTGCTACCCTGCTGCTTCAGGAACTCATAAAGTAGCATTGTTAGACAAGTCCATGTTAGAAATCTCCACTTGGGTTAAGCTGAGATAGTTTTCACACGCTGGGTCTTGTTCAGGCCCTGGGACCTAGAAGAACATGTTAAATCCCCTTTTCCACTGGTTGGTTTCTCAGATTTGTAAAGATAGCATGATTCACACCTCCTCCCTCTTCCAAAGCCTTATTTCTTCAGACGAGGTGTCTCCAATTTCTCTAAACGTGGGCCAGGGCAGCTCACCACACTGCAACTCTGTTTCTGAATGCTCCCCAGTTCGCCAATTGCCCAAGACTGAACACACATAGGATACACACAGGAGTCCGGTCTCGCAAATTTGGACCCAATACTTGTACCAAGGCTGCTTAGTATCACAAAAGGACTGTTGCCGCCGAGTGCAGCATGGATGTGGAAAAGAGGTGGAGAATGGGAGAGGGGGGAGGTGGGGAGACGAGGCAAAATCATAGCGCTTCTCGACTTCTGGCCTGCGGGAAAGGGAAGGCGGAGGGGAGCGAGGATGACAAATATGTTGAAGCAGTCTGGGGGAGGCAGGAGGAAGACAGGCAGAAAGACAGAAGGGAGGCGAAGGTGGGGCAGGTTAGCTAGCACCTCCCTGAATTCCAACACAAGGAAGTGGAAGGAGAGCGCTAAGGAAATGCAGAGTTGGTGTGAGCTGGAGCAGCAGGACAGAGAGAGGTCGGGGTAAATCAAATGCTGCAGGGAGGCCAAAAAGGGGGAAGGGCAGCGAGCAGACGCCCCGCCTGAGCACCTGGGGTACTGGCAGAGTCGCCAAGGTGTGGGGCTGACACAGGGTCTGCGACAGACAAGGGGATTATCTTGGTGGACAGTCGCAGCGCTTGGCCCAGTGCCTGGCGCAGAGGAGGGGCTCACTAACAGACCGCTTGGTGACAGGCGAAGGAGCAAATGCACCAATCTGGAATGAATGACCCAAGCTTCCGCTGCGGGCGACCGGGAGCGGCCTCGGTGCCTGGAGGACGCGGGAGGGGCGGGGCGACGCGGGCGGCCAATCGGAGCCCGCGCCTCGGCTTCGGCCCCGCCCCCAGCCCGCCGCGCCGACGCCCGCGCGGCGCCCGCGGCGCGCGCAGTCGCCTAGCCTCCAGGAAGTGCGCCCGGAGTCGGCGTCGCGGGCCGAGGTGAGCGCGCGCGGGCTGGGCGGGCCCGGTTGCGGCCGCCCGGGGTCGGACGTGACGCCGCCAGTCTCCGCGCGGGGGCTCGGCGGGGCCCCCGGGAGCGGCGGCGGGGCCGGCGGACGCGCGCCCGACGGTCTCGGAGGGCGCGGGGACGCGGCGGCTGTGGGGGAGGGGCGGCGGGGCCGAGGGGGCTCTGGGGTAGTGGAGACGCCGCTGCCCGGAGCTGGCTCTGCGCCCCTGAGCCTGTGGACCCTGGACTCCCCGGCCACGCCCCTGGACCGGCACCTAAACCGGGCCGCTTCCTCTGCCTTCCCCCAGAGGCTGGGAGAGAGCCTCTCTCTTCCTGGGGTGCTGTGGGCGTTGGGGAGCGAGAGTGGAGGATACCTGGGTGGGTGCCCCGGCCTCCGGGACGCAAAATGCCGGTCGTCCCCCAACCTCACGGCGTTTGTGACAGCCCCCAAGCCCTCCCCCCCAAACCCCCCAAAGTTGGCAGCTCTCCTCCCCAAAACACAGGCCTTGCTTGGAGCTTCGTGGGTTCCAATTCGACCGCCCCTTTTGAGCCTGCCAGGTTTCTAATCAGTCGACTCTGATACTTGCCTTGCAGGGGGATTGTGAGGATTAGAAATGGCATGAACAGGGCCTAATATGGAGCTGCTGCGTAGTGTTGGAGAAAAAATTACTCATATGCTCTTTAAAGACGGTAAGGCAGAGTTTATTCAGGGGGGCTACTGCAACGCGGTTTTGCAGGAGCAGAGAGCAATTGGGCTACACTCTGCAACAGGGAGGAGTGGAAATTGTAGCCAAGGAGCCCGGTGGGGGGTGGGAGGGGTCCGTGGATGGAAAATGACTAAGAGGTAACTTAGGTCCGGGGTAAAGGGAGCTCTGGCTGAATCGACTTGACTGGAGTTTTGCTGAAGACAGGCCTGGGTGATAAGGAATTTGATCAGATATCAGGGCTGGTCAGATACGATGGTTGATGTAGAATTTGACCAACTATCAAAGATGAGGGACTTTCCCTAAACTGGACTCAGCAGGATTCTTGCTAAAACGGGACTAAAAGGGTCAAGGACAGACCTGAAAGGCCAGGGCTAGTCGAAAAGAGGGCTGCGGAGCTTGACTAAAGTTTGCTTAAGGAGAGTGTTTGTCAATAGTAGGTACACAACAAAGGGCTACTTGTATGCATAGGTATAGTTAAGTGTGCTTACCTGAGTTGTACATTTGACGTTCACTCTAATTTGTTACAGTTTTAGTAACAACTACACGTTTGGGATTACTTGAAATGTTTTTCGTAACAGGAGCAGATACTCATGAAGTCACTGGAATATAAACTACACCCTCTATAAAGTAATTTAATTTGGAATAATTGAGGCATTTTTCCTAGCATTTTGTTAGGAGATAATTACTAAAATCGGATTTAAATATTTTATTAGTTTTCCCTAAATGTCATTTTCCCTGAATGGTATCTAAACAGCTATGTTCATTCAGGAAGCAAATAAATTTGAATAAGTCTACCCATTAGTCTCTTGCTATCGGAAATCTTTCTACTTGTTATTTGAAACTCAGGAGCCAAATAGATTTAGGTAATAAAGGATGCTTTTATATTTATTCAACATTTATTTAATATTTATTTATAAGATTTTTATTTATTTATCTTAGAGCATGAGTGGGAGGGGCAGAGGGAGAGAGAACCCCAAAGGGACCCCGCGCTGAGTGCTTGGAGCCAGAAACAGGGCCCGATCCCAGGACCCCAAGATCATGACCTGAGCCGAAACCAAGAGTCAACTGCCCAGCCAAGTTCACCACCCAGGCACCCCATTTGTTTAAGTAGACTCCATGCTCAGTGATGCGGGGCTTGAACTCAAAACCCTGAGATCAAGAGTAGGACACTTGACTGACTGAGCCACCCAGGTGCCCCTTATTCAATATTTTAACATATTTATTCAAAACTGTGCATTTTTTCTCTAGAACTTTAGTGGTTACCTCTAAATTTTGATACTGTGTTTTCAGTATCATTCAATATGAAAACATTTTAATTTCCGGGGCACCTGGGTGGCTCAGTCAGTTAAGTGTCTGCCTTCTGCTCAGGTCGTGATCCCCGGGGTCCTGGGATGGAGCTCCAAGTCCGGCTTCTTTTTTTTTTTTTGGAAACCATTTTTTTTTTATTCTTATGTTAATCCCCATACATTACATCATTAGTTTTAGATAAAGTGTTCCATGATTCATTGTTTGTGCATAACACCCAGTGCTCCATGCAGAATGTGCCCCCCTCAATACCCACCACCAGGCTAACCCATCCTCCCACCCCCCTCCCCTCTAGAACCCTCAGTTTGTTTTTCAGAGTCCATCGTCTCTCATGGTTCGTCTACCCCTCCGATTTCCCCCCTCATTCTACCCCTCCTGCCAGCTTCTTCTTCTTTTTTTTTTCCTTAACATATATTGCATTATTTGTTTCAGAGGTACAGATCTGAGATTCAACAGTCTTGCACAATTCACAGCGCTTACCAGAGCACATACCCTCCCCAGTGTCTATCACCCAGTCACCCCATCCCTCCCACCCCACCCCCCACTCCAGCAACCCTCAGTTTGTTTCCTGAGATTAAGAATTCCTCATATCAGTGAGGTCATATGATGCATGTCTTTCTCTGATTGACTTATTTGCTCAGCATAATACCCTCCAGTTCCATCCACGTCGTTGCAAATGGCAAGATCTCATTCCTTTTGATGGCTGCATAATATTCCATTGTATATATACACCACATCTTCTTTATCCATTCATCTGTCGATGGACATCTTGGCTCTTTCCACAGTTTGGCTATTGTCCAAGTCCGGCTTCTTGCTGGGGATGGGGAGTGAGGGGGGGCAGCCTGCTTCTCCCCCTTCCCCTGCTGCTCCCCTTTTTGTGCTCTCTCTCTCTCTGTCAAATAAATAAATAAAATCTTAGGAAAAAAAGGAAAAGAAAACATTTTAATGTCCATTGTGATTTTTTCTTTGGCTGTAGGTTATATTAGTTATTTAATAATTTCCATATATTGGCATTTTCTAGATACCTTTTGTTACTGGTTTCTAATTTCATTGCACTGTGGTCAGAGCATATATATTTTGAGATTCCAGTCTTTTGAAACTTATTTATGCATATGGTCTGCTTTGGTGAATGTTTCATATGAACTTGAAATGAATGTGTATTTTGCAGTTGTTGAGTCTGAATGTCCATTAGAATGAGTTGGTTTATAGTGTTCAGATTTTCTGTAGCCTTACCGATTTTTTTTTTTTGGTCTTGTTCTATCAACTATGAGGATTTGTCCCTTTAGACCTGATAGTAGGTGCATATACGTTTAGGGTTTTGTGTTCTAAATGATTGGACCCATTTATCATAATGAAGTGTTCCTCTTTTTTTTTCTTGAAGTCTCTCGGTCAGATACAAATACGGCCATACCAGCTTTTGTATGCTTGCTCTCTGCATAGGATGTCCTTTCCCCATTGTTTTGTTTCCAAACTTTTGTGTCTTTACGTATTAAATATCTCTTGTAGACACCCTGTGATTGGGTCTTACTTTTCTAAATCTGGCAATCTTATAATTCAAATGTTTAGCCCATTTACATTTAATGTGATTACTTATATGGTTGGGTGTTAGTGTACCATATTGTCTTTTTTTCCATTTGATCTTTCTGGTTTTTATTCTCTTACTGCATTCTGGGATACTGAGTGTTTTTTAGGATCCTTTATTGGTGTTTTAGCTGTACTTCTTTGTATAAGATTTTTACAGCTACCAGTATGTATCTTTAAATCATCAGAGTTTACTTTAACTTATTAGAGTCTATTTTAATATTTGTACCACTTTGTACTAAACAATTTACATTTCTCATTCCTGCCTCTCATTTAACACCTTTACACTTCCAGTTTGTCACGTGACATGTAGCACCACTCACTTCCCACTTCCTATTCCTCATTTAGCAATTCATAAATGTAATGACCTAACAACCGGTTAATTCCATTTACTCACTCCTTTGTGCTGTTTTTATATCTTTTACTTTTACTTATTATCTATTTACACACTGTGGTTATTTTTGCTTTTAATAGTTGCCTTTTAAGGAAGTTAGGAGAAGTAAAAGCATAGTATTTCTATATTTATTCACCATACATTTACCATTTTTGGAGATCTTCATTTCTTTCTGTAGATCTGAGTTTCCCTTCAACTGGAAAGGTGTCCTTTAGCATTTCTTATAGTACAAATCACTGTGGAGGGGCTCTTGGGTGGCTCAGTCAGTTAAGCGTCTGCCTTTGGCTCGGGTTGTCCCACGGTTCTGGGATCGAGCCCCGTGTCAGGCTCCCTGCTCAGTGGGGGGCCTGCTTCTTCTCTCCCCACGTCCCCCGCTCCCTCGTGCTCTCTCTCACTATCTCTCTCCGTTTTTCAAATGAATAAATAAAATCTTTAAAAAAAAAAATCACTGGTGAAAAATTCTCCTAGCTTATTTATCTGAAAAATGTCTTTACTTTTTTATTAAAATGTAATTAACATACAGTGTTATATTAGTTTCAGGTTTACAACATACTGATTTGACAGTTTTATACATTACTCGGTGCTTATCACAATAACTGTAGTCACCATGCAACGTTATTATAATATTATTGACTATATTCTCTATGCTTTTGATCTCTGTGATTTGTTTGATTATAATGTATAACTTGTTATAACTGGAAGTTTTTTATCTCTTAATCCCCTTTATTTATTTTGCTCATAACCCCCACCTCCCTCCCCTTTGGCAAACATCAGTTCTTTGTATTTAAGAGTCTGGTTTGTTTATTCATTTGTTTGTTTTCTTTTCATATTCTACAAATAAGTGAAATCATAAGGCATTTTTCTCTCTCTGTCAGACTTATTTCACTTAGCATAGTGTCCTCTAGGCCCATCCATGTTGTCACAAATGGTAAGATTTCATTCTTTTTTATGCCTAAGTAATACTCCATTGTATATATACACTGTATCTTTATCCATTCATCTATCAGTGGACACTTGGTTTGCTTCCATATCTTGGCTATTGCAAATGCTGCAGTAAACATAGGGGTGCATTTATCTTTTCAAATTAGTGTTTTTGTTTTTTTGTATAAATATCAGTAGTGGAATTACTGGATCATATGGTATTTCTACTACTTTTAAAACATTTTTTTAAATTTTAATTTTTTAAAAAAGATTTTATTCATTTGAGAGAGAGTGAGCGAGCGAGTGAGAGAGCACAAGAGAACACAAGCCAGGGGTAGGGGTAGAGGGAGAAGCAGACTCCCCGCTGGGCAGGGAGCCTGACATGAGGCTCGATCCCAGGACCCCGGGATTATGACCTGAGCCAGAGGCCGACTCAACCGATTGAATCACCCAGGTGCCCCGGTATTTCTACTAATCAATTTTTTCTGTTTTCCACAATGGTTGCACCAATTTACCTTCCCACCAGCAGTGCACGAGAGTTCCCTTTTCTCTCCATCCTTGCCAACACTTGTTACTTCTTGTATTTTTTATATTAACCATTCTGAGGTATCATTGTGGTTTTCTTTTGCATTTTCCTGATGATTAGTGATGTTGAGCATCTCTTCCTGTGTCTCTTGGGCATCTGTAGGTCTTTGGAAAATTTTCTGTTCAGGTTTTCTGACCATTTTTTAATTGGATTGTTTGTTTTTTTGGTGTTGAGTTGTAGAAGTTCTTTGTATAGTTTAGATATTAACCCCTTATTAGTTATATCGTTTGTGCATTTCTTTTTCCGTTCACTAAGTTGCCTTTTTGTTTTGTTGTTGGTTTCCTTTGCTGTGCAAAAGCTTTTTATTTTGGTGTAGTCCCAGTGGCTTATTTTTGCTTTTGTTTCCCTTGCCTGAGAAGACCTATCTATAAATATGCTTCTAAGGGCGATGTCGAAGAGATTACTGCCTGTGTTTTCCTTTAGGAGATTTATGGCTTCCGGTCTCACATTTAGGTCTTTAATCTATTTTAAGGTAAATTTTGTGTATGGTGTAAGAAAGTGGTCCAGTTTCATTCTTTTGCACGTAGCTGTCTAGTTTTCCCAGCACCACTTATTGAAAAGATTGTCTTTTCCTCATTGTATATTCTTGCCTCTTTTGTTGTAAATTAATTGACCATATGGATGTGGGTTTATTTCTAGGCTCTCTATCATGTTCCATTGATCCGTGTGTCTGTTTTTATGCCAGTACCATACTGTCCTAATTGCTATAGCTTTGTAGAGTATCTTGAAATCCTGCAACGGAGATACCTCTAGCTTTGTTCTTTCTGAAGATTGCTTTGGCTATTTGTTGTCTTTTGTGGTTCCATGCAGATTTTAGGATTATTTTAGGAAAATACTGTTGGTATTTTGATAGGGATTGCATTGAATCTGTAGATTGTTTTGGGTAGTATGGGCTTTTTAAACATATTAATTCTTTCAGTCCATGAGCGTGGTATATCTTTCCATTTCTTTGTGTTGTCTTCAGTTTCTTTGAACAATGTCTTACACTTTTCAGAGTAAGGTCCTTCACCTCCTTGGTGAAATTTATTCCTAGGTGTTTTCTTCTTTTACATGCAGTTGTAAATGGGATTGTTTTCTTAATTTCTCTTTCTGCTATTTCATGATTAGTGTATAGAAACACAACAGTTTTCTGTGTGTTAATTTTGTATCCTGCAACTTTACTGAATTCATTTATCAGTTCTAATAGTTTTTTTGATGGAGACTTTAGGTTTTCTATGTATACTCATGTCACCTGCAAATAGTGACAGTTTTACTTCTTCCTTACCAGTTTGAATGCTTTTTATTCCTTTTTCTTGGTCTGATTGGTACAGCTAAGATTTCCAGTACAATGTTGAATAAAAGGAGTGAGTATTAAGGAGGGCATGTACTGCAATGAGCACTGGGTGTTATGCACAAACAATGAATCATGGAACACTACATCAAAAACTAATGATGTATTGTATGGTGACTAACATAACGTAATAAAATTAAATTAAAAAAAGAATGAAATCTTGACATTTGCAATGATGTGGGCGGAGCTAGAGTGTATTATGCTAAGTGAAATAAGTCAAAGACAAATACCATATGATTTCACTCGTATGTGGAATTTAAGAAACAAAACAGATGAACATAAGAGAAGGGGAAAAAAGGGGAGGGAGGCAAACCATAAGAGACTGTTAACTATAGAGAACAAACTGAGGGTTGCTGGAGGGGAGGTGGTGGGGGATGAGCTAAATGGGTGATGGGCATTGGGTGTTACATGTAAGGGATGAATCACTAAATTCTACTCCTGAAACCAATATTACACTGTATGTTAATTAACTATAATTTAAATAAACATCTTTTTTAAAATTAAAAAAAAGGGTGAGTGGACATCCTTGTCTTGTTCCTGATCTTAGAGGAAAATCTTTCAGATTTTCTCCACTGAGTATGATGTTAGATGCAGGCTTTTCATATGTGGCCTTTTTTTTTTTTTTTTTTTAAGGTTTTTTCCCTTTAAATCCCTTTTTTTGGGGATTTTTTTAAATAAAGGTTTTTTTTTTTTTGTTTTTTTTTTTTTTTTTTTTTAAGGTATGTTCCCTCTAAGTCCGCTTTGTTGAGAGTTTTTATCATAAATGGATGTATTTTGTCAAATGCTTTTTCTACATCTATTGAGATGATCATATGGGTTTTTTTTCCCTTGTTAAATGTGATGTGTTACATTCTTTTAAGAATATTGAACCGCTTGATTGAGGTGCATGATTTTTTTAATGTATTGTTGAATTTGGTTTGCAAATACTTTGTTGAGGATTTTTGCATCTATGTTCAGGAGAGAGATTGGCCTGTAGTTTTCTTTTTTTGTAGTGTGTCTGTCTGATTTTCTATTAGGATAATGCTGGCCCTCTAGAATGAATTTGGAAGTTTTCCTTCCTCTTTCATGTTTTGGAATAGTTTGAGAAGAGAATTTATCAACTCTTTTTTAAATGTTTGCTGGAATTTGCCTGTGAAGCCATTTGGTGATGGACTTTTGTTTGTTGGGAGTGTTTTGATTACTCATTCAATTTCATGACTAGTTCTTGGTTCATTCCAATTTTCTATTTCTGAATCAGTTTTGGAAGAGAGTAGGTTTATAGGAACTTATCCATTTTTTTCTAGGTTGTCAAGTTAGTTGGTATATACTTTTTCATAATATTTTGTAATCTTTTGTGTTTCTGTGACTTGAGTTATTTTTCTTCTTTCATTTCTGATTTTACTTATTTGAGTCCTCTCTCCCTTTCTCTCTCGTTTATGAATCTGGCTAAAGGTTTATCAATTTTTTTTTTTTTTAAAGATTCTATTTATTTTACAGAGAGATAGAGAGAGCACAAGTAGGCAGAGCAGCAGGCAGAGGGGGAGGGAGAAGCAGGCTCTCTGCTGAGCAGGGAGCCTGATGCAGGGCTCAATCCCAGGACCCCGGGATCATGACCTGAGCTGAAGGCAGCCACTTAACCGACTGAGCCACCGAGGCGCCCCAAGGTTTATCAATTTTTAAAAAAGATTTATTTATTTCAGAGAGAATGTGCACAAGCGTGAGTGGGGGGAGGGACAGAGGGAGAGAATCTCCAGTAAACTCCCCACTGAGTGTGGAGCTCAACACAGGGCTTGATCTCAGGACCCATGAGTTCATGACCTGAGCCAAAACCAAGAATCGGACATGTAACTGACTGAGCCACCCAGGTACCCCAAGGTTTATCAATTTTGTTGATTTTTTCAAAGGACCAGCTCCTGATTTCATTGATGTGTACTATTGTTTGTTTGTTTGTTTTTAGTTTCTGTTTTGCTTATTTCTGCTCTAATCTTTATTATTTCCTTTCTTCCACTGGTTTTGGGTTTTGTTTGTTCTTTTTCTAACTACTTTAGGTGTAAGGTAGGTTGTTTATTTGAGATTTTTCTTATAGTAGGATTGTATTGCTATAACTTCCTTCTTAAGAACTGCTTTTGCTACTTCCCAAAGATTTTGGTCCATTGTGTTTTCATTTTCATTTGTCTCCATGTATTTTTGGATTTCCTCTTTGATTTCTTGGTTGACCTATTGGTTGTTTAATATGTTGTTTAGCCTCCATGTGTTTGTGTTCTCTTCGGATATTTTATTGTAATTGATTTCTAGTTTCATACTGTTGTGGTTGGAGAAGATGCAGGATATGATTTCAGTCTTCTTAAATTTATTGAGGCTTGTTTTGTGGCCTAACATGTGATATGTCCTGGAGAATGAATTGAAAAGAATGTATCCTGCTGTTTTTGAATGGAATGTTCTGTATATATCTCTTAGTTCCATCTGGCCTAGTATGTTGTTCAAAGCCAGTTTCTTTGTTGATTTTTTTCCTGGATGATCTATCCATTGATGTAAATAGAGTGTTAAAGTCCCCTATTATTGTGGTATGACTGTCAGTTTCTTCCTTTATATCTGTTAATATTTGCTTTATGTATTTAGGTGCTCCTATGTTGGGTGCATAAATATTTACAATTGTTACATCCTCTTATTGTATTGATCCCTTTATCATTATATAGTGCTTTTCTTTGTCTCTTGTTACAGTCTTTGTTTTAAAGTCTGTTGTCTGATATAATTATTGCTACCCTCGGTTTTTTTTTTTTAAAGATTTTGTTTATTTGAGAGATAGTGAGAGAGCACGATCAGCAGGAGGGGCAGAGGGAGAGGGAGAAGCTTAACCAACTGAGCCACCCAGGCGCCCTAACCTGGCTTTTTTTTCCTTCAATTCTATTTGCAGGGTATGTTTTTTCATCCCTTCACTTTCAGTCTATATGTGTCTTTAGGTCTGAAGTGAATCTCTTACAGGCAGCATATCGATGAACCTTTTTTTTTTAATTCATTCAGTTACCCTATGTCTTTTGATTGGAGCATTTAGACCATTTAAAGGAATTGTTGGTAGTTAATGTATTTGTTGCTATTTTGTTAATTATTTTCTTGTTATTTTGTAGTTCTCCTCTGTTCCTGTCTTCTCTTGCTCTCTTCCCTTGTGCTTTGATAGCTTTCTTTAGTGTTATACTTGGATTCCTGTCTCTTTTTTGTGTGTGTATCTATTACAGGTTTTTGATTTGTGGTAACTACTGGTTTCATATATAATGTGTATAGCAGTCTCTGTTTAGTTGATGGCTGCTTCAGTTTGAACACTTTTTTTTTTTTTTTTAAAGATTTTATTTATTTAGGGGCGCCTGGGTGGCTCAGTTGGTTAAGCGACTGCCTTCGGCTCAGGTCATGATCCTGGAGTCCCTGGATCGAGTCCCGCATCGGGCTCCCTGCTCGGCAGGGAGCCTGCTTCTCCCTCTGACCCTACGCTCTCTCTCTCTCTCTCTCTCTCTCTCTCATTCTCTCTGGCTCAAATAAATAAATAAAATCTTTAAGACAAATAAATAAAATTCGATTTTATTTATTTGACAGGTAGAGACACAGCGAGAGAGGGAACACAAGCAGGGGGAGTGGGAGAGGGAGAAGCAGGCCTCCCGCTGAGCAGGGAACCCGACGCGGGGCTTGATCCCAGGACCCTGGGATCATGACCTGAGCCGAAGGCAGACGCTTAACGACTGAGCCACCCAGGTGCCCCCCCCCCTTTTTTTTAAAGTAGACTCCACACCCAGCGTGGAACCCAGCACAGGGCCTGAGCTCACGACCCTGAGATCAAGACCTGACCTGAGATCAAGAGTCTGATGCTTAACTGACTGAGCCACCCAGGCGCCTCAGTTTTGAACACATTCTAAAAGCAGATGTCTTTGTTTTAATTCTGATTTTTGAAAGATGTTTTTACTGGATGTGGAAATCCGGGTTGATGGTTCTTTTTTTCTAGAATTTGCATTTGGTTCTTTTTATAATTTCTGTTTCTCTGTAGAAAGTCCCTATCTCTTCTCTCATTATGACTATATTTTTATTGCAGTCCTTGGACCATCTTTGGGTTGGTTTCTCTTGAATATTTTTTCCATGACTTTAAGTCATATTTTCATGTTTTTAAATTAAATAATTTTGGGTTACATCTTAGATATTGTGGATGGCACATTGTAGATGCTAAGGATTCTGTTAATCTTCCTCTGAAGAGTATTGAGTTTTGTTCTAGCAGGCAGTTGAGTTACTCACTGATCACCTTTGACTTGAATTAGCTTTATTTTTTTATTTTTTAAAGATTTTATTTATTTATTTGACAGAGAGAGACACAGCAAGAGAGGGAACACAGCAGGGGGAGTGGGAGAGGGAGAAGCAGGTTTCCCGCAGAGTGGGAAGCCCGATGTGGGGCTCGATCCCAGGACCCTGGGATCATGACCTGAGCCGAAGGCAGATGCTTAATGATTGAGCCACCCAGGCACCCAACTTTTTTTTTTTAAAGATTTTATTTATTTGACAGAGAGCAAGAGCACACAAGCAGGGGGAGCGGGAGAGGGAGAAGCAGGCTCCCCACTGAGCAGGGAGCTGGATGTGGGCCCCGATCCCAAGACCCCAGGATCATGACCTGAGCTGAAGGCAGATGCCCAACTGACTGAGCTGCCCAGGTGCCCTGAATTAGCTTGGTTTTATACCTTGTTAGGACAGATCTCTGGAAAGCCCACAGTGGATCCTGAAGCCTTCTAACTTGATCAGACTAGACTAGTAGACTGGTTTTCCTCTGCGGATCTCGTTGAGGCTTGGCTTTAGGCTCTAAACCTAGGGCAGGTTTAGAGTAGGTCTTATTCTAGGATATGGTCTTTACTCCCAACATGCGGCCTTTCCGGTATCTCAAGATGCTTTGGGTATTAATGAGGTCTCTCCATTGTCAGTGGTCAAAAACTCCAGTATTTCTCATCACTGACTGGCATTTGTATTTCTTTTGCTCCTCACCCGGTTGCAACTGCTCTCTGTTAAACCTTGCATAGTTTCACCCTGCTCATGTGCAGTCCAACCCTTGGCTCACAGGGAAACCCCACATAGACTTCTGCCTGACCAACCCCCCCACCCCCACCCCGGTCACAGCTCCATTCTCCCCACTGCACTGTTCTTGAGAATCCAGATACAAGAGCAGCTCCAAGTTCTGATCTCTACCTCCTCAGTTTGGTGAGACCACTGAACTTTGTGTGAGCTGCAGCTTCCTGCACTGTTGTTGGGGAAATTGTCCCCATGCAGAAAGCCAGGATGATCGTGGGTTTCACCTCAAGAGTTTTTCTTCCCTTGGGGATTTCATTCTTGTCTGCCTGTTGTCTAGTGCTTGAAAACAGTTGTCTTATAAGTTTTCTCCAGTTCTGTAGTTGTTTACAGTGGGTGGGACAGTGTGTACTGCCAGTTACTCTGCCATGGCCAGAAACTGAATTCCCCAAACACGTTACTTACTGAGCACGTAATATACGTCATTGTAACACCCTGGTTTCTGTATGAATATATGAATGAAACACGTGGGTTTCTTTTTGAACAAAAAATAAATGCCCCGAGGTTTGCATGAGAAACATGTAACATTGGGTTAATCCCTCTTACCTCACTCTTTCTTTTTTTGCTTGAAACATTTTCTTCTTTTCTTTTTAGTTTTTAAGTGATCTTCTGATATGGATAAATTGTTTGAAGTGCTAGGGATGAAGACATTCCTTATTATACCTCAAGGAAAAAGCAGCTTTTATTTATTTATTTATTTACCATGTATTTATTTATTTTATTTTTTTATTTTTTTATTTTTTTAAAGATTTTATTTATTTATTTGAGACAGAGAGAATGAGATACAGAGAGCATGAAAGGGAGGAGGGTCAGAGGGAGAAGCAGACTCCCTGCTGAGCAGGGAGCCCGATGCGGGGCTCGATCCCAGGACCCTGGGATCATGACCTGAGCCGAAGGCAGACGCTTAATAACTGAGCCACCCAGGCGCCCCACCATGTATTTATTTATTTTAGAGAGAGAGTATGGGAGCCAGTGGGCTGGGGCAGGGCAGAGGGAGAGGGAGAGAGAGAATCCCAAACAGATTCCATGCTGAGCACAGAGCCTGACGTGGGGCTCGATCTTATGACCCTGAGATCATGACCTGAGCTAAAACCAAGAGTTGGATGGTTAACCAGTGAGCCACCAAGGTACCCCGGAAAAAGCAGTTTTTATTTTTTCTTTGTATTTTTTTTTTAATTTAAATTCAATTAATTAACATATAGTGTATTAGTTTCAGAGGTAGAGTGCAGTGATTCATCAGTTGTATGTGACTCCCAGTGCTCATTACATCACGTGCTCTCCTTAATACTTGTCACCCAGTTACCCCATCTCCCCACCAACCCCCACAAAAGCAACTTTTAAAAGCTGGAGTGTTATACTGATCTCTGATTAAGCCAGACAGATTAAGTGATTGGGTGTGTTTTCTTGTTTGTTTTGTTTTTATTGTTGCAGTTAGTGTTACGGAGAAATGATGACCTGTAGCTTTTTTTTTTTTTTTTAATTTTTTTAAAGATTTTATTTATTTGCTAGAGAGAGAGAGTACAAGCAGGGGGAGGGGCAGAGGCAGAGGGAGAAGCAGACTCCCTGCTGAGCAGGGAGCCCGATGTGGGACTCGATCCCAGGACCCTGGGATCATGACCCGAGCTGAAGGCAGCTGCTTAACCGACTGAGCCACCCAGGCGTCCCAGACCTGTAGCTCTTTAATAACATTAAAGGATTGACCTAATGATCCAATATTAGGATCTTATGCAAGAAAGTTAACTCGAAATAGTACATGATTCTTTAAACATTTCTGAATACTAACTTTGTTGTTTAATATTTCTCTTTTCACTGTCTTAGTTACTGTCTTCTAAATTTTTATACCAGTTGCCATAAAATAGTGCTCACTTAGTTCAAGGCCATAGGAATGTTTTTGAGGTAGTTGTTGTTTGTTCTAAGTCTTCTTTAAGCCCGGAGTTGAAAATTTCAGTTCTGACAGGTTTTCCTAAGTTCCCAAATAGTCCAGTTTTCCATGTGGCACTCAAAAGAGATCACCTAGAAATTTCATTGCATCTTTTGGGGAAAAATCAATTTGTTCTCTTCAACCTCCTATTTATTACAGAAGCATCAGATTATTTCAACATTAGCCTATATTTCTAGGGCATTGATGTCTTCGTTCAGCTTTACTTTTTGGTCTGCAGACGTACAGATGCAGATAAGGAAGTGTCCGGAAGAGGCGTTTGCTAGGAAACCAGTAGCGAAAACGCTTCACGTGGTGCATTTCATTTTTCTGCTTGGCTTGCACATTTGGAGACTGAGAGGGAATATTGTAAAACGCTCAGGGTGATGATGCCAGTTTAGATACAGTATTAGCGATTTGCTTGGTCAAGGTTATAATCTTTCTCATGTGGGGGGTGTGCGTTCAGTCTCACCGATCACGTGTCCCTCTCCTCTGCACAGCCCTGGCTCTCGTTCCCTCTCTAGGGGCCCTGTGAGAGCCTCTGTGAAGCCTTGGTCCTCCCCAGCGACAGCCCTGCCCCGGAAACACTTCACCTAAAAAAGGACTTGCCAAGCCAGAGGATGCCTGTCGAGCTGGGGCAGGCCCTGGTCCTGCCACCGCGGCTGGCGAAGACCGAGGACGCCCCATTCTCAGGACCAGATGCTGCCTCTCGAGGGGAGCTCTCTAACCCCGAGGCCGCACGCCAGCTTTTCAGGCAGTTTCGTTACCAGGTGATGTCTGGGCCCCACGAGACGCTGAGACAACTGCGGAAGCTCTGTTTCCAGTGGCTGCGGCCAGAGGTTCACACAAAGGAGCAGATCCTAGAGATCCTCATGTTGGAGCAGTTCCTGACCATCCTGCCTGGGGAGATCCAGATGTGGGTGCGGAAACAGTGCCCCGGCAGCGGGGAGGAGGCCGTGACCCTTGTGGAGAGCTTGAAGGGAGACCCCCAGAGACTGTGGCAGTGGGTAAGCAGAGGGTCGAAGCTGCCAGTGACGCACAGGGCTCCTCTGGGGCCTTTACCGGGTGTGTTTGTCTTTTTCCTGACCCTCAGTGCCAACAACCAGTTCTCCAATTCACTGCTACCAGCGAGGTGTCTTACAGTTCAGTTCAGATCTGACACTAATATTCTGGGGTTGGCAGACCCAGTGTGATAAGGGTCAGTCTCGTCAGGCCGCTCCCATTTCAGACACCAAGCACAAGTCACCCAGGCCAGCTATACTTACGACTGATGGGCTGTACATTTGGAGGTTCCCACAACCTCCTCCTCAGGGTAGTTAATTTACTAGAATGACTCCTAGGAGGAGACTTCCATGGCGTCTCTGGGCATGCCCTCCTCCCAGCACTTCTGTGTGGCCACCAGCTCAGGAGCTCCCTGAACTCCATTGTTTAGTGGATTTTAGGGAGGTTTCATTACTTAGGCACGATAATCATTGGCCATTGGTGACTGAACATCTCCAGCCCATCTCCCTTCCTCAGGGGTTGAGGGTTGGGGCTGCGAGTTCAGTCCCCTGGTCACCTGGTTGGGTCCTGTGGTGACCTGCCTCCATCCTGAAGCTACCTGGGGGCCCACCGAGCGTCACTTTCTTAGCATAAACTCAGGTACGGTTGAAAGGAGCTCATGACGGCATGTGCTCCTCACTCCTGTCATTTAGGCAGTTCCAAGGGTTTTAGGGACTCTGCCAGGAACCTGGGACAAAGACTAAATACATATTTCTTACCGTACTGCGTCAGTATATCCCATATATTTCCCCTAATTCTAAGGCTCTCTGACTCAACACTTTCTCGTCATTACAAGTAGAAGATAAAGTCTCTTGTCCCATTCCATCTTTCTACTAAAGTCTTTGAGAAATTATTCAAAGGATACCTGAGTTTTAATTGGTGGAGACTGTCCAGTAGAAACACATTAATGGCATGTTCAGGGTCTCCCAGGCCCGATTCAGGCCTCAGCTTTTGGCCCCTCAGGATGTTTTCCTCACAGGTTCCTGCTGGTCTAGACAGAGAAGCTGGTTTTCCCTACTCCATGTCCTGAAGGACTGCCTTATTATCTGTTATAGAGTGTTACCTTTGTTTCTTTCAGAACCCCTCAGTCTGGATCTTTCGGTAATTAGTAATATGTGGTCTCTAGATCAGCATCCAGGTTCTAGGACAGGAAATCTTGTCAGAGAAGATGGAATCTGCAAGCTGCCAAGTGGGGGAAGTAGAACGCCATTTTGAAGTGGGGCCTCAGGAGCTGGGACTTCAGGACTCACCCTGCAGGCCTCTGGAGCCTCCGAGCCATCCAGTGAAAGAGGAGTCTGACATGGAACAAGAATTAGGTGAGGGGCAGTTACTCGTGGTGTGTGGTGCTTTCTTGGGGAGTTTTGGGGATTGTGGTTAGTAGGCCTCAGAGTGAGTTGAAAATGATATGCTGCTCAGGTGAGAGTATCTCCGGAAAGTTTGGAAACAGGGTAGACCTACTCAATCCTTCTGATGTGGAGATTCAGTGTGTGAATCTCCTTTATGACTGGGCCAGACCATTTGAATGTTGGTTCTGAGGAAGGGGGAAGGAAGGAGGGGGAAAATACAGGTGAGGCTGTTTGGAAGGTTGTGGGAAGTTGGAGTTTGTTAGGGAGGTAAACACGAGTCTTGACATCATGGACGGTGGGACAGGCACCGGTTCTCATTTGGGACAGTTTTCATCCGTACCCTCCGGGGAGTGGTTTGCGACGACATCTAGAATCTTCAGACTTTCTGTTCCTCCCTTCAGTGATGGCTGCTACCCCGCCTCCCGGCCCACCGGAGGAAAGGCTCATCAGAGACCAGGACTTCGGAGCCTCCTTTCTCCAAGCAGCACCTCCGGTGAGCTGGCTTCCCTGCCTCTCTCACCCCAGAGCCGGGCTCGAGGGTGTCAGCTGGCAGTCAGGAGGATGGAAAGGGGACGCGTTCTCAGAAGCGGAGGAGAGAGGACCGCCTAGCAAGGACAACAAGAACAATACACATGGAATGAAACCTGAGTCTCAGCATTTCCCTTGAGGCAGAATGTCTAGTGGATAATGGAATCTGGGTCCTGGGAGAAGTGGCCCTCTTGTTTTCTCCCTTTCCTGTTCCTTGGGTTATCCTGAGAAAAGGCTCTGTTTGATTTTCTGGTCTAGGCCTCGCCCGATAGGAGTCAGTCTGAGATTTTGTATGCTTCTATCTAATGTGGGTCAGGTGGCCTCCCCCAACTTTACAGAGGCATAATTGACAAACAGCGAACTGACCATATTTCAAGTGTACAGTTTGGTACGTTTTTGATATATACACACATGTGTGAAACCATGACCACAATCAGGATGATAAACATACTTGTTACGCCCAAAGGTTTCCTTTTGCCCTTTTGTGATCCCTCCCTCCTGTCCCCTACGCTCCCCTAATCCTGAGATCCCGAGGCCACCACTGACCTGCTTTCTGTCACCGTACATTAGTTTGCATTTTCTAGAATCGTATATAAAATGGAATTATGCCATCTGTACTCTTCCCTTTGTTTTTCTGCATGTAATGTAGTTTCCGTGCTTCTTTGAATATTTTCTCAGTGGTTTTTAACAGTTGGACTGTGATGGACCTGGGAGTCATTTTCTTCATGTTTCTTGTGCTTGGGATTCTTTGGGATTCTTGGATCTGTGGGTTTATAGTTTCCAGCAAATTCAGAAGAATTTTGGCCAGTATTTCTTCAACTGTTTTCTGTCTCCCTTCTTTCTCCACTTCTTTGCAGACTTTGAGAATAACACCCCCATGGGCTGTATATGATGATAACGTGCGGACATGTTAGATCTCTTGAGGTTGTCCCAGAGATTATTGATGCTCTTCTCTCTTTTTTTAAAAAAAATCTGTTTCATTTTGGATGGTTTCTGTTTATGTGTCTTCAGGTTCACTGATCTTCTCTTCCACAGAGTCTAATCCATTGTTAATCCCATCCAGTATAGTTTTCATCTCTAGAAATTTGAACTGGGGCTTCGTTATATTTTTCATGTCTATACTTAACATATTGGGTCTTTCCTACACTTTCTTGAACGTACAGGATGTGGCCATACCATCTGTGTTAATGTCCTTATCTACTAATCTATCACCTCTGTCATTTCTGAGTCAGTTTGGATGGATTGATTGATCTCATTTTGAGGTGTTTTCCTGCTACTTTGTGTGCCCAGCAACCTTTGATTGGACGTTGTGAATTTTACCTTGTTGGGTGCTGGGTATTTTGACATTCCTCTAAATGTTGTTGAGTTTTGCTCTGGCATGTGGTTGAGTTACTTGGACGTGGTTTGTGTTACGGCACCAGAGAAGTCTTTAGTCTGGGCTCACTTTTCCCACTACTGAGGCACTGCCCTTCTGTGTATTCCACCTGATGCTGCCTGGTGTACAAGGTTTCCACTCTGGCTGGTGGAAAATAACTATTTCCAACACCATGTAAGCTCTGTTTCCTCCGCTTCTTTTGGGGGACCCCTGTACGTCTCTGGAGCTCTCTCTCTGTTTGACTCCCCACTCTGGTCTTCTGCCCTGCTAACTATAACTGCCTTCACCGCCTCAAACTCTGAGCTCTTTCTGCCCGCACCTGGGGTGCTCTCTCCCTGGCCAGTGCAGGGCTCACCTAATTTGTTTCCTCACTTTCAGGGATCGCTGCTCTGCTCTGCCTAGCAGGTGATGTCTGTGAACCATTGTGTCATATTTTGTTCTCTTTTTCAGTTGTTTCAGGTGGGAAGGTAAATCTGGTCTCTGTTACTCCATCTTGGCTGTGAACAAGTTTGGGAACAGGTTTATTTTGAATATGTAGTTAAATTAACAACTCAGAAAAGTTGTGTTTGATTAAAAATAAAGTTTTTCTGGAACCTGTACACCCTGATCAAAGCATTGTTTCAGACCTTTGGGGAACCCTTCTTTGGACTTGCCTCCTGAGGTACTTGGAGTGAAGGTCAAGGTAGGGAAGCCAGTAGGTGGTGCTTGGTTGTGATGCTTATGCCAGATATGAGCCTCAGCTTCCCAGGCTCAGAGATGGAGAAACCAGAATGCCGACTTCACTGTTTACCCTGGGGAGAGGGATGGGACGGGCCGGGAGAGGCACAGACCTTCTTGGTGTCTCAGGGATACCTGTCCTCCTACTTTCCAGATACCTAGAAACCAAATTGTTAGGAGGTTTCGTAGTGACAGTGATTTGGGTATTTTGTGAAATATTTCAAGCAGACATGGAGGATTATTGTTGCCTCTGTAGTAAGGAAAAGTATCCATATGAAAGGTCTATACAATTTCTGAACATATTTTAACCAGTAGAATTAAGCATTAACTATTCATAACATTATAACATTAACCATGACTTGTTTTGGATAGCTCAAAAGACTAAAAATGTTCAGCATCACGGTGTGTGTGTGTGTGTGTTTGTGTGTATTATACTGAGCAGGCAACTGATTAATAGCCACTCAGTGTGTGTGTTTGTGTGTGTGTGTGTGTATTATACTGAGCAGGCAACTGATTAATAGCCACTCAGTCCAAACAAAAGTCACTCTTATCCAATCCCAGTATCCCTGCTCCAAACCCTAACAAAAGCTGTTCGCATCAGAAGGACCTTGATATTTAATGGATGCTTTGTGAAGTGAAGGAGATACTAAAATAGATGTAATCACTCCCTCTCATCTCTTTGATAGGTCAGGAGCTTCGTGAATAATGCCAGAATAAGGAAGTAGCATCCCTACACAGTGGTCCTGCATTGTTAGGAACACCGGCTGAGTTAGAGCCTCACATAGATAGACTTGGGGATGCGTTTACTCACATTCCTGTTTTCAGCCTTCAGGAAAGGAACGGTGCAGAGAACCCTGCAAGTCAGTTGTGCAGTGTCTCATGGACCCACAAGGTGGTGCTGTCTCCATACAAAATCAAGATAACTTTTTTATCAGAGTCCATAGTTCTGTCCTTCTGGAATAGGAATTGAGATTTTTTTTTCTCCTCTTATAAAAATGAGGAAAAGGCAAGATGGGTGCAGTTGTGTCTTGCCTGTAGAGTGAGGGCTTTATTCACACATCCCTAGCTTCTTGGCAGTTCCTTGAGTGAGTGTGTGGCTTCATGTGGAGGTATGCTGCTTAGAGCCCTCCTGAAGCGTCTTTTCTGAGTTTTGAATGAGCCGATTACGGACCTTGGGGATTTTGGTGGCCGCACTCTCTGTTGCCTTGTACTGTCCTTGGGAGCTCCCATTCCGGTGCCCACGGAACCGGCTGTGTATCCAGCAGGCCGGGCATCTGAGCAGTCATTCCTGTGCTCGACATGCCCGTTACTCTCTCTGGGACTGCTGAAGCAAGGGTCTGTGTCTTCTGATCGAAAAGACAGGGGCCCCGTATTCAGCACACTGGTTATTTTCAGGAGGTTGTTAAGGTAGCTTCACTCACAGATTAACAAAATAAGCCCATAACTCTATGAATTCCTTTAACAGTCAAAAATTCTAAATTAAAATTCACATTAAAAATGTGGTTATAGAGATGCCTGGGTGGCTCAGTCGGTTAAGCATCTGCCTTTGGCTCAGGTCATGATCTCGGGGTCCTGGGATTGAGTCCTATGTCAGGCTCCCTGCTTGGCAGGGAGCCTGCCTCTCCCTCTGCCTGCTGCTCCCCCTGCTTGTGCTCTCTCTTTCTCTCTCTGACAAGTAAATAAATAAAAATCTTTAAAAAATGTGGTTATAGTTAATACTTAAGTATATGGTAAAATATATTTGTCACTTTTCACTTTTTTTTTTAAGATTTTTATTTATTTTAGAGAGGGAGAGCTAGCGTGTGAGCAGGGGGAGGAGCAGAAGGGGAAACAATCTCAAGCAGAGCCCCACACACGGGTTCGATCTTGGACCCCGAGATCATGACCTGAGCCGAAATCAAGTGTCAGACACTTAACTAACTGAGCCACCCAGGCGCCCCCACTTTTCACATTTTATCTTAAAAAAAAAATCCAGCCATCTTTTGCTTTTTAAAATTTTTGCTTAGTATCTGCTCATTGCAGACTTCTGGTGTCTTCATGCTTTTTCAGGTCTTCCGCTTCCCTTTGGTGTGCTGGGGGGCAGACTTGATTTAGGACTGAGAATGGCTTCCCTGGGTGTACCTGTGTCGTAGGATGATCTCATTTTCTTGTTCGTCCTCCTTAGTTTGCTCCCCGTAGCTAGCTATTTGTGATAATAATGCATGGCTATTGGCTTTGAGGTTCCGGAAAGTGTACAGAACGCCTTAATTCTCTCTGCAGACCCTTGGTGGGCGGTCTGGGAGACCGAGTATCCTGGAGACCACTTGTAAGATAAGAACAGTGATAAACGTATCCCTTCCTGAGGAGTTACTTGCCGAGCACTTTATTTCTGCCGGATGACATACATCGAGTGCCTGCTGTGTTCTGGGCATCATCATGGGGACTGAGAAAGTACAGTGGGGAGTCCTTTTCTCATGTGGCTCACATGCTAGTAGGGGCAGCTCTTAGAGACTTTTGCGGATGCGCACGTGTGTGTGTGTACACACACATACATGTAAATATTTTGTAAACTGATGAGTGCTACGAATGAAGACTACATCGTGCTGTGAAAACAAGTGACGCATTATTTGTTAGCTTTTGAGTTTCGTACTCTAATCAAGTGAGGACGGAGACTCAAAGGTTATGTAACTTAAGATCACACAGGTAGCAGTGGCAAATCTGGGACTCGAAACCCGTGTGTCTGACCCCAAGGGCTGTGCTGTTTATGAATCCCGCCGTCGTACAGACTGAGTCTCTAACAGCCAGCTCCTCGGTGGGAAGACTGGAATTTGAATTCACAGGAGACTCCAGGCTGGCAGCGTTCCCAGTTTTGAGTCTCTAGTCTCCAGTTTCCTAGGAAAAGAAGGGCTTGTTTTGGGGAATAATTGAGGTGCACCTGGCTCCAGAGAATCCATCGATTTTCCACTAAGTGGGAGGAAAATTGGTCTAACGTTAGACCTTAAACTCAGAACTGTCGGAGGGTTTCCAAGTGTGCATGGAAGCAGTCTCTGTCTCTGCTCTGAATCCACCGGTCTGTGTCCCGGAGACAATGCAGTTGACTTCATTGTGGGCTCTTGCCACCTTTCTGCTGATTTGCGCTTGCATTTCCAACACCTTCCCTTTTAATTTCTTTTCCCTCTTGAATTTCCAGATTTTAATGAAATATTGGGACTATCAGGCTCCTACCGTTCAAAGACCTCTATTATAAGCACTGAGTTAAAAAAAGAAAAATGTAAAGGACAGTGTAGCAAAGGCCTCTGCCTTCTCTCTGTGTCCTTCACTCTTAAATATGTGCAACTGGAAAAAAAAAAATCCAGAACTTTAAAACCTAAATGGTTTCTAACCAGGGCAGGAGATAGTGACGTGGAGACTGTGGTTTTCCCCTTTGGCCTCTCCTTGGTTCACAGACGCGCAGCGGTGTCATGGCATTGTGTGTTTTCCAGGAGCAGTGGAGGCACCTGGATTCCACTCAGAAGGAGCAGTACTGGGATCTCATGCTGGAGACCTACGGGAAAATGGTCTCAGGAGGTGAGGGCATGTGCTAGTCTGATGGGCGGAGGCGTTAAACATTTCCCGTGTCCCGTTAGAGACAGCTGCTCCACTTGATGTCGCCTGGGTCAGGGAGGGCATGAGGGGCGCGGCTGGGGGCTGGAGATAGCATTTTTTTTTTTTTCCTTAAAGATTTTATTTATTTATTTGAGAGAGAGAATGAGAGAGAGAGAGCACGAGAGGGGGGAGGGTCAGAGGGAGAAGCAGACTCCCTGCCGAGCAGGGAGCCTGATGCGGGACTCGATCCCGGGACTCCAGGATCATGACCCGAGCCGAAGGCAGTCGCCCAACCAACTGAGCCACCCAGGCGCCCCTGGAGATAGCATTTTAGTGAGAGCTTCCTTGTACTGGAAGGATTCCGTGTGCCCGGAACTGTCATGGCTGCATTCCATGTAGTCACTCCTAAATCTACGAGATAGGTGAGGGTCTTCCTGTGTTGGAGATGACCAAGGTGAGTGTCAGATCCAGCCATGTGCTCACTGTTACGTAGGCCGTAAGTGCTGAGTTAGGACAGAACTCAGTGTGGCTGACTGAGTCCACGCTCCGTGTCACTAAACGGCACTGTCCCAGCCAGCCGTTGGTGGGGCCCAATCACCGGGCCTTGCACCTGCCAGGTGGTATGGAAGCCCTTCTGGTCACCTGTCCAGACTCTTCCTTTTTGTGACCTTCACCATGTATCTTAGTCATCTTGTGAGTTACTGGGGTCTTGGAAGCTCCCAATAGCCTAAGATAAGTTGCTCTTTTTGTTGTTGTTAAAGATTTTATTTATTTATTTGAGAGGGGGAGAGAGAGAGCGCACAAGCAAGGGGAGAAGCAGTCTCCCTGTTGAGCAGGGAGCCCCATGCGGGGCTGGATCCCAGGACCCCGAGATCATGACCTGAGCTGAAGGCAGACGCCTAACCGACTGAGCCGCCCAGGCGCCCCAGATCCTTCATATTTCCCTTTCACAGTCAGATTGTACCTTTGAAGGACACAGCTTGGTCCCCAGTTCTCCCCATTCATCTAGGCTTCCTGTTATCTCTCTGCGTGCCAGGCATTTCCAGTTCCAAGTCTGATCTGACTAATTCAGCAGAATATGGGGAAGAGCTGGTGGGACTGCACCTTCCTGTTGGCGAGAAGATCCCAAGACCCACCTGCATGGGTGAGTGATCTTTCATTGGGCCTGAGCCATTTCTGACCTCCTGTCATTAATTGGAAGTGGTGGGGTAGGTACTAGGAGTCTATGACCTTGTCTGTAACGGGCCATGATCTGGTCAGTCCAGTAGGAGTGCTGACGCTGGGTCTCCCCATCTCTGGTTCGGGGCTGTCGATACATATATATGTCATCAAGGAGCAGAGACCACACATTGGACCTGCTGCTTCAGTCTTGTCTGCCGTGACAGCTTGCTTTCTCAGACAGAGTTAAGATTAGGACAGGTGGATACCAATACAGATATGAATCGAATCCACTACAAAAAGGTGACATAACAGCAGTTACTGCACTTCCTGACTCTGTCGTTTTCCTTCTTTCTTTATTCTGGTTCTAGCGAAATGAATACTAATTAAGACAAAATAAACGGAAAAACATGTTTAATCTCTGAGCACCTAACTTTCACTAAACAGCAACGACAAACACTTCCTATAAGTCATGTATTTTAAGGCTGGAGAGGAAGAGCTATGTGACCTTGTTCTGTTGTAATGTAGCAATCCCCCTTTGTTCGCTGCACTCTGTTTAAAACATTGCAGTCACGTAACACCTACCTGTCATGCTCACCTCCACACCCCCCCTTCTCTGTAGACCAAAGATCCCAGAACTGTGAAGGAAGAAAAGGGCCAGGGATGACAGTTGCATGACAAGTCATTCTTTCTCCCCAGTGGAATTGAATTAATTATTATCCTCTGCTAATATACTACAGAGACAGCAAGCATCAAATGAAACGTAGGATTTTAATTCTAACTGATATATTTATCATAAGACTATTTCACAAGGATTCCTTTGGAGCAGTATTTTTCAAACTGTGTTTCATGACTAATCAGTGTATTGTGAAATCATCTTCTAGGTTGCAGCAAGCATTTAAAAAATTGCAATGGTAAGACCGAATAGAAAATACCAGAATGCAGGTAGAAAATCTCAAATGTCAGGGTAGGTAGCATTTCAGGAAATTTTTGTTATAAATATGTGTGTTCTGTATTTCAGTATAAACATATTTCTTACTGTGGGTGGCAGACAAAAAAAAGTTTGAAAACGCTGCTTTAGAGGTTGTTGCAATAGGGTTTTTGTTTTAATAGATTCAGGTTCCCAGCAAAGTTGAGTGGAAGGGATTTCCCATATGCTCCGTGGCAGACGGACTTTATATGTGATATATAGTGATACATACGATGATAGATTTGTGATCTATAGCTCACGTATCCCCACTCATTCTTTTTTTTTTTTCTTTCCCTCCTCCTTCAACCCACCTGCTGACATGGTCCCCTTAGATCTTAACTTGAAAGAGACGCAGAGCGTCTATAAAGCTAGCCTGCCTTAACCGGGCAAAGAGATGCCATTGTCGGTTCCTGAAAAAGAGGCTCTGTAGGAAGAGAAGCCAGGGAGGTAGACATGTGCAGGGTGGACTGGAAGGAATGCTTGAGGAACCCTGTGGAAAGTCGATGCCAGAGCCAGGGGTGCAGGGACGGGCCCGGACTAGTGTGGGAACAAGTAACAGGACCCGAAAGGGCTGGTCCCATCTGAAAGACGCAACAGTTAGCTGGTCTCTACCAGATCTGGACTCACACCAACGGGGCAGAAGTCTCGGGAGAGAGCATGTATGCTGTTTGACCATATGGAAGAATGGTTCCTAGTTAAAGCAGGCCAGCAGGGGAGTAAACCTCAGAAAGCCATGTACTCTGATCAAAATCCCAAGGGATTTGCCCTCCCACCCCCAAAAAACTATTTAGGAAAATGAATCTTCAGTAGTTATCTGGGAGAATACTGCAAGAATACAAAAGAGTCTTGGAAGAAGAATGTTTCATCAACATTAGATCTATAAATGTTAAGAGTCTGTCATTTTAGTCTGGCTGGCTCAGTTGGTGGTGCTTGCGACCCGATCTCGCGGTCATGAGTTCGAGCCCCACATTGGGCGTGGAGCCTACTTAAAAAAAAAAAAATCTGTCATTTTAGAAAGGTGAAGTCATTAAAATGATGGGATACTGATATAAAAATAGCCTCACAGACTGATGGAACAGAAAAGGGAGCCTCAGAAGAGACACTGGTCTGTATGAGGATTTAGCATGTGGCGGGGGAAGAGGGAGCGCAGATCCATGGGAGGAGGGGTTCTTCATGAATTAGTTTAAATTTGATGAAAAAGATATGTGAAAATAATAATAAGGAAGGATGTGGGTGAATATTTGACTCACGTCTGGGCCGGGGAAGATTTTATCAATATAAAAGCCACGGAAGAAAACTGTTAAAGGAAAAGATTGATAGAGTTGAGTATATTTAAAAATAAAAGACCCCCACAACTTACACATATACATAAATAACTCCAAACATGAATAACCCCAAACAAAATTAAGGTAACTAAATTGGTGAAAAATATTGTTCAAAAACACGACAGATTAATGATTATTTTTCTTAATATGAGAGAGTTAATGCAGGTTAATAAGAAAAAATGACTTTCCCAGTAAAAAAATGGACAGGAGTCTTATGAAAAATAGCTCATAAATGTGAAAAAGTCATCCTTCATTAACTAAGGAATTAAAATTTATAGCAATGAAAAGCTTACTTCTTTCACCACTCTCAGTGGCCAGTATTTTAGAAATACTCAGTATTTAAGTATCGAACACTCCCCTTCGCTTAGCCCAGCTAAGCGGGAGGGCGCAGTCTTTCTGGAGATGGATTTGCCAGTCAGTGTCAGGAGCCTCAGAAAGAGCGTCACGACTCTTGACACGGTAGTAACACTTCAAGGAACCTGAAGTGGTCAGAAATGTGGGCAAAAATGGATGAAGAAAAATCGCAGCATTATTTATAGCAGCCAAACCACAACAAACAACTTTGATTTCCACAGTAGGAGAATTCAGTAAGTCAAGTGCTTAGTATTATGTGTTTATGGTGACGTCTCCATGATGGACTATAATTCAGCTTTAAAAGGATATTTATAAAGGCTTCTTTAAAGACAAGAGAAAAGTACCTTTGTCATTTGAGAGGAGTATGTTCTAAGACTCTGTGAATTAACAAGTCAGGTAAAGTTGTTAGCAGATTCCGGGGTCTCTAACAGATAATTTGAAGACACTAATACAGGAAAGAGAAAGGATCTAACCCTAACCCTAACCCTAATTTATAAAAGTTGGACACAGGTTCTGCCACCAAAATAAAAGCTTTTACTCTATGTATCATTTAGTGGTAATAACCAAAAACTTAAGTTAGGAGAAAAACAATCTTTTTTTTTAAAGATTTTTATTTATTTGAGAGAGCGAGCGAGAGCACAGAGGGAGAGTGAGAGGGAGAAGCAGACTCCCAGCTGAGCAAAGAGCCCCTTGTGGAGTTCGAACCCAGAACCCTGAAACGCTTACCGACTGAGCCACCCAGGCACCCGGAGAAAAACAGAATTTTAACTGTTAACCCGAGTTAGTGAAACACAGGGAATGCTGCATTCAGGCACAGACTGAGGGATCCACTTCGGCGCCACAGCCTCACTGTGCATTAAAACCACACAGTAAAGTGACACATTAATGCATTTCATGAAGTTTTAGGTGACTTGTGAATGGGAGAATCCATGTGAAATTGGTAAATGCCGCCATTTACAATTTAAGTGCCACAAAGCCAGGTATGGAACTGTGTATACAGTATGATATCAATTATGTAAAAAAAGAAAGAAAAGCACGCACATATGTAAACTATACATATGTCTAGATTAAACAAACACCGGAAGGAAATGTATAATCATGGTTGCTACCTCTGGGTAGTATGACTGAGGTTGGATTGGTTTTCTTCTGTTTTTCTCTCCAAATTGTTTTTAATGATCAGACTTATGTTTTATGTAGAACCAGATGAAAACGAATCCTTTTTCAAAGTAACACCCTTATATAATACCCTTGTTTTTCCTGGGCCTTGAGAAATGCATGCTGCTCGGGGTGGCCTGGCTGGCTCGGTCGGTGGAGCGTGCGACTCTTGATCTCGGAGTTTTAGGTTCAAGTCCCATGTTGGCTGTGGAGATGACTTAAAAATAAAATCTTAAAAAAAAGAATGTGACTCATTTACGGGGGCAGGGGCGGTCGGCAGGACCCTGTGTGCACCCCCTCTGCTGTCAGACGTTCTCCTCAGCCCCAGAGCTGGATCACTTAGCCTGGACCCCAGCAGTGAGTGCCAGGCGCTCGGGCTGGATGATGATATCCTTCCTCACTCACTGATGCTCCCTTGACAAGAAGAATTAATGTTTCATGATGAACCTTTTTTCTTCATACCAGTTAGAAAACAGGGCATCCCATTGATTGAATGATTTCAAATCTTCTTTCTTCTTCCAGGAGACAGGCAGGAGAATGACAAAGAGAACGTGAATTTGGAAAATTGTAGAGGCCAGGAAGCTTCTGATGTCTCCTGTCAAGCGTCAGGTGAGGCACCTTCTCAGGTGTCCTTGGGTGGCCTCGTCAGTGAGGATGAACCGAGATGCTTTGGAGAAGGGGACAGTCTCCCCGAGCCTCCAGAAAACCTTCAGGGTGAGGGGCCAGCGAGCCAGCTTTCGCCCCATGGAAGGAATTCTGGGAAACAGCATTTGGCTAATCCCCATCCGGAAGAACTGTCCCTGCTGTGGCTGGAGGAGAAGAGAGAGGCCTCTCCGAAAGGGCAGCCGAGAGCCCCCATGTCCCAGAAACTCCCCACCTGCAGGGAGTGTGGGAAAACCTTTTATAGGAATTCTCAGCTGGTTTTCCACCAAAGAACTCACACTGGAGAGACGTACTTTCAGTGCCCCACCTGCAAAAAAGCCTTTCTACGGAGTTCAGACTTTGTGAAGCATCAGAGGATCCACACGGGAGAGAAGCCTTGTAAATGTGATTACTGTGGGAAAGGCTTTAGCGACTTCTCGGGGTTGCGTCACCATGAGAAGATCCACACGGGAGAGAAACCCTATAAATGTCCCATCTGTGAGAAAAGTTTTATTCAGAGATCCAACTTCAATCGACATCAGAGAGTTCACACAGGAGAGAAACCGTACAAGTGTTCCCGCTGCGGGAAGAGTTTCAGCTGGAGCTCGAGCCTTGATAAACATCAAAGATCCCATTTAGGAAAGAAGCCCTTTCAGTAGTCAGGCTCTCTTAGCCCAGTTCTGGCTCTGGTCCTTTTAAAAATACTTCGTTCCATCTGGAGAAATTGCAGCTCTTAAAGACCAGCCCTGTTCTCTCTTTTTTTATCATCGTGGATGAGAGAGGAGAGTTACCTGAACACGGCTTTGGACTGGGAGGACATGGTGGCCTCTGGGTTGGATTTTGCCTTGGTTAATTTTCTTGCTTGTGTGTCAGGAGAAAAGTCTTCATCTTTCAGCTCATTTCTTGTTTTGGAGATCCTGTGTTAAAAGTGCTGTCTGGGGAGAGTTTAACTGGATGAGGGGCAGTTGCTGCTCATGGGAAGGACCTCAGGTCAGCTCTTTAGGTTGGGGGTCCTAGAGCAGATCTCTTGTTACAGAAGGGGCAGCGGAGAGGGCCAGGGAGCTCCCGTGTGTTCCTTGTCACACAGGTACAAAAATTAACTTCAGGTGTCCCTCGTTTTAAATAAACTTAACGTCACTCCCTATCTTATTTGTGTCTCTAGTGTCGACTTTGTTTTAACTGTAACTCAAAGTGCATTTTCTCATAGAAGACCCTAAATGGTGGTTGAGCTCCTGATCATCCTGTACAAACTTACCAAGTTTATCAGTCAGCTGAACAGTAATAGGAAATTGCTAACCTGGTGTCCAGGTGTGAGAACTCGGTTAGTGCTGGGCATTCTTTCTCTCGGGTAAGTGTGTCATGCCTGGTGTCCTTCTGAGCTCACCTCCCACTTGCTCAGCTGCCGCAACCTGTCCCTCTTTCTCCCGGCTGTCAGTTTTCCAAAGTGGTGTGTGCTTTAAAATGATTTTTTTTTTTCTTAAGTAGGCTCTGTGCCCAGCGTGGAGCACAACGCGGGGCTTGAACTCACGGCCCTGAGATCGAGACCTAGGCTGAATTCAAGAGTCGGATGATTAACCGACTGCGCCACCCAGGCGCCCCTAAAATGATCTTCATTATTTCATTTGGTCAGTAGGTATTAGGAGGAAGTCAGTAGTATTGATCTACTTTCAGTTCTGTCTGGAGGTGTGACACGGAGATCTAACCTGCACACTTGTCCTTTCTTCCAGATCACATGCCCCAAGGGTCCTGTTCTCAGAGTGAGACTTCCGTCTTCCTTCCGTCTTGGTCCTCCTCTCGCCTGCGCTTGTTTTATTGTTGCTGAGGACCAGGAAGGATGAGGCTCCTGAGGAGGGCAGAGCTCTCTTCCTGCAAACAGATTAATCTGTAGGCAGGAAACTGTAGGTTGTTGGCAAACCATGGCAAGTATGTTACAGGTTGATGAGGAGAGACAAAACTCAAGTTGGAATTCCTGGATTCCAGAGGAATTTTATTAATTCCCTTATGGCATGGAGGTGAGGAGTAAGGCCCCTCATTAGGGGGGGCAGGAACCACAGGGCAGAAAGCAGGAAAATCATGGAGGAATTAGCATTTGATTTTGTATTCGATACAGCAGAGATTTGTAGGGTGTTGGGATTATATTTATTTACTTATTTACTTATTTATTTGACAGAGCACAAGCAGGGGGAGAGGCAGAGGGAGAAGCAGACTCCCCGCTGAGCAGGGAGCCGGACTTGGGGCTCCATCCCAGGACCCTGGGATCACAACCTGAATTGAAGGCAGACGCTTAACCGACTGACCCACCCAGGTGTCCCGGGATTTTGTTTTAGATCAGCAGTTCTGCAGGTGTGTTCCCTGGACTGGCAACATCGGAAGTCTGTTAGACTTACTGAATCATAAATTCTGAAGGGTGGGGCCCAGCAGTCTTTGTTTTAACCAACCCCCCAGGGGGACTCTGATGCCTGCTCAGGATTTAGGGCCACTGTTCTAAATCATAATTCATTAAGGATATGTAGGATTAAGGATTCTAGAAGGAATACTGGGCCCTCCTGGACTCTTCTTAGCACACAGGCCTCCCTATAAGAGCTCTTTAGAAATCTGGAACTCTTTGGGCTTCCAGTGAAAATTTGTTCTGCAGAGAAAAATCTAGAAGACTGTTAGGTTCAAAAGCTTTAGGTGAAGAGTT
Organism: Neomonachus schauinslandi; assembly: GCF_002201575.2. NCBI lineage: Eukaryota > Metazoa > Chordata > Mammalia > Carnivora > Phocidae > Neomonachus > Neomonachus schauinslandi. The sequence continues at coordinate 5,962,865 of NC_058417.1, read as the reverse complement.
TCTCCATGGGTCCCTCTTAAATGATCTGAAGGATGATAGAGATACAAGGAAACAACCTAACTCCTTCACAGTTGTGTTCTCAGCGAACCGTAGGTGTTTGACAAATTGAAGGCGTGTGTGAATTAATGAAGGATAAATATCATGTGTATACTTCCCTTATCCTCTAGAGCAGTGATCAGCAAAATATGGCCCCCCACCTGTTTTTGCAAATACAGTTTTATTGGAGCCCAGCCACACCCACTTATGTAGGTGCTGGGGCCACTTTGGGCCCACAGTGGCAGCACTGAGTCATTGCAGTGGAGACAAATGCCCCGCAAAGCCTGTCTGGCTCTTGACAGAAAAAGTTGGGTGATCCCTAATCCAGAGGACTATTTCTCAAACCGTGCTGTGCGTACGTATCACCTGGGGAGCTCGTCAAAATGCAGACTCGGGGGTGATGCTGAAGTGTCTAGTCCACAGAGTAGCTGGGAGCTTGAGCACTGAGTTCGGTGCCGCGCACCAACATCAGGGCTCAAGTGTTTGTGGTTCGTTTCTCTTGGTCACTTCAGGATCACTTATGACTCTGCCGCTCTCAAAGCTGGGGCCAGACACACTTGAAGAATCAATCACTTTATTAGGAGAGGTGCAGTGTTTTGAAATGCTTCTCCCCTAGTTCCTGGGTCTGGACACCTCCAGCTCTGCCTTCTCTCCAGGTTCCCTACAAGAATTCTACAGAATTGTGAGTACGTGTGATTCCTTATCTCTGCGTCTCCGTCTCCCCTCACCCACTTGTCCTGGGCAGCCTCCAGCCCCGCCTTGTTTTCTTAGTGGTTCTGCAGGCAGCTAAGTCTGGAGAAGCAAAGCGACTCCAGCTAGAACCCACTTAGATGGCTTCTCCTTAGTCTTCAGGTTGAAAGTCCACACGTAGGTGGGTCCCCGCTGACAAGTCTTGTACACAGGACAAGGGTAGATGCTGCGGCAGTCCTGCTTATCTGCAGGAATGGCCTTGATGAACATCACAGGCATGGGGGGTGTCAGATCCTTCAGCTTTGCCTCTGTAATGATCCCAGCCTGAGGACAAGAACAGGAAAAGAGCCAGCTTAGATCAGACCCAGAGCCAGCCTTCTGTCCACAGACTTAGTAGCTGAGAGCCTGGGAATGCCTGCTGCCTTTCAGGTTCGCTCAGCAATCCACGTTGGAATGCATCTGAGATGCGGAAAACATATTTCTACTGTTTTCCAGCCTAAATCACTTTTTGAAGGCAAATTCTAGAAGTTGTTACATGCCATATACAAATTAATCCCTTTGAAACTTGTCTCTTTATATTTTTTCACCCATTCATTTCATAAGCATGTCAGATGCAACTGTTTGCCAGATGTCGTCATGCTAGGTGCTAGGGTTTTAAAGACGAGTAAGACACAGTTCCTGCCAGCAAATGCTTTAGATGAGTTTGGTGATGTCCTGTTCAGTTTCATATGGGACCTCACCACCCTCAAGAACATTTTGACTTTTTGAGCAGAGTTATGTTCTCTCTTGTAGTCATGTGATAGGGAGCTAACTATTCTGTAGCTTCCCAGCCTCTGTGGTTTTCTGAGATGTCCCATTAGACTGATCTAGGACGTTTTTTTTTTTTAATTAATGAATTTATTTATTACTAGTCCTGAGAAATGTTCTGAGGAACAAAAGGGTTCCCTCATCAAACAAGCTTGGGAAATGGTGCTTACCAATACTCTGGGCTTGAAGCTTTATAGTGCATGCTAGCACACTGAAGACAAGAAATCCTAGCAGTAAAGAAAAGAGATGAACTTTATTTAACCTGGGGTTCCCCAAACTTATTTGACCACAGGACTCTTTTCTTTGCAACCTATTTGTTTCCCATGGCACTAGTGTTTTATGGAGCATACTTTGGGAAGTGTTGATATAGAGTGATCACAGATTCCTTGCTTTTGTCCTGGTGATTCAGCGCCTTCTCCTATGGATAGAACTTGGTTCATTTTCCATGAAATTTATTTAAAGAGGAGAATGTGCCTTTTCAGTTCTATTAGAAGTTGGTATGAGGTATGAAGAATAACAGAACTAAGGTAAATGGTGGGGACCCCCTTAAGTCCAACAACCGAGTGTTTATGGCAGGGAGTGGGAGCAGGGGTAGGATCTTTCTTTTTTCCCCACATACCATAAAACCAACCCTTTTAAAATGTACAAGTCAGTGTTTTTAAATTACAGTCCATCACTTTGTAATTCCAGAATATTTTCATCACTCCCAAAAGAAACTAACCATTAGCAGTCACCATTAGTATTAGGGTATTGATGTCTCAAGTTATTGTGGTTGAATTCTCTATTTGAATGGCATATTTGTTTCTATCTCTTTATTTTCAACCTATTGTGTCTTTGAATCTAAAGTGTATTGCTCCACTTTTTTCAAAGAAATGGAACAAATAATCCTAAAATTTGTATGGAACCAGAAAAGACCCCGAATAGCCAGAGGAATGTTGAAAAAGAAAAGCAAAGCTGGCAGCATCACAATTCCGGACTTCCAGCTCTATTACAAAGCTGTCATCAAGACAGTACGGTACTGGCACAAAAACAGACACATAGATCAATGGAACAGAATAGAGAGCCCAGAAATGGACCCTCAACTTTATGGTCAACTAATCTTTGACAAAACAGGAAAGAATGTCCAATGGAAAAAAGATAGTCTCTTCAACAAATGGTGTTGGGAAAATTGGACAGCCACATGCAGAAGAATGAAACTGGACCATTTCCTTACACCACACACAAAAATAGACTCCAAATGGTCGAAAGACCTAAATGTGAGACAGGAGTCCATCAAAATCCTAAAGGAGAACACAGGTGGCAACCTTTTCGACCTCAGCTGCAGCAACTTCTTCTAGAAACATCACCAAAGGCAAGGGAAGCAAGGGCAAAAATGAACTATTGGGACTTCATCGAGATAACAATCTTTTGCACAGCAAAAGAAACAGTCAACAAAACCAAAAGACAACCGACAGAATGGGAGAAGATATTTGCAAATGACAGATAAAGGGCTAGTATCCAAAATCTATAAAGAACTTATCAAACTCAACACCCAAAGAACAAAGAATCCAATCAAGAAATGGGCAGAAGACATGAACAGACATTTTTCCAAAGAAGACATCCAAATGGCCAATAGAAACATGAAAAAGTGCTCAACATCGCTCGGCATCAGGGAAATCCAAATCAAAACCTCAGTGAGATACCACCTCACACCAGTCAGAATGGCTAAAATTAACAAGTCAGGAAAGGACAGATGTTGGCGGGGATGCAGAGAAAGGGGAACACTCCTACACTGTTGGTGGGAATGCAAGCTGGTGCAGCCACTCTGGAAAACAGTGTGGAGGTTCCTCAAAAAGTTGAAAATAGAGCTACCATACAATCCAGCAATTGCACTACTGGGTATTTACCCCAAAGATACAAACGTAGGGATCCGAAGGGGTACATGCACCCTGATGTTTATAGCAGCAATGTCCACAATAGCCAAATTGTGGAAAGAGCCGAGATGTCCATCAACAGATGAATGGATAAAGAAGAGGTGGTATATATATATATATATATATATATATATATATATACACACACACACACACACACACAATGGAATATTATGCAGCCATCAAAAGGAATGAGATCTTGCCATTTGCAACGACGTGGATGGAACTGGAGGGTGTTATGCTGAGCGAATAAGTCAATCAGAGAAAGACATGTATCACATGACCTCACTGATAGGAGGAATTCTTAATCTCAGGAAACAAACTGAGGGTTGCTGGAGTGGGGGGTGGGGTGGGAGGGATGGGGTGACTGGGTGATAGACACTGGGGAGGGTATGTGCTATGGTGAGTGCTGTGAATTGTGCAAGACTGTTGAATCTCAGATCTGTACCTCTGAAACAAATAATGCAATATATGTTAAGAAAAAAAAGATAGCAGGAGGGGAAGAATGAAGGGGAGGAAATCAGAGGGGGAGACGAACCATGAGAGACGGTGGACTCTGTAAAACAAACTGGGGGTTCTAGAGGGGAGGGGGTTGGGAGGATGGGTTAGCCTGGTGATGGTTATTAAAGAGGGAACATTCTGCGTGGAGCACTGGGTGTTATGCACAAACAATGAATCATGGAACACTACATCAAAAACTAATGATGTAATGTATGGTGATTAACATAACAATAAACAATTTTTAAAAAGTGTATCGCTTGTGGACAGCGTACAGTTGAATCAGAAAAATCCATTCTGCCATTCTCTGCTTTTTAACTGTAGTGTTTAATCTATTTACATTTAATGTAATTACTGATAAGGTAAGGTTTACATCTGCCACTTGATTATTTGCTATGTTTTCTGTCTTTTTTGTTCCTCAGTTTCTCCTTTGCTTCCTTCTTTTCTGTTCAGTAGATATATTTTAGTGTACCACTTTGATTCCCTTATTCTTTTATTGTTTTATTTATTTTTATTAGGTTTTTAAATTTTATTTTATGTTAGTCACCATACAATACATCATTAGTTTTTGATGTAGTGATCCATGATTCATTGTTTTCTTGTAACACCCAGTGCTCCATGCAGTATGTGCCCTCCTTAATACCTATCACCGGGCTAACCCATCCCCCCACCCTCCTCACCTCTAAAACCCTCAGTTTGTTTCTCAGAGTCCATAGTTTCTCATGGTTCATCTCTCCCTCTGATTTCCGCCCTCCTTCATTTTTCCCCTCCTTCTCCTAATGTCTTGCATGCCATTCCTTATGTTCCACAACTAAGTGAAACCATATGATAATTGACTTTCTCTGCTTGACTTATTTCACTTAGCATAATCTCCTCCAGTCCCATCCATGTTGATGTAAAAGTTGGGTATTCATCCTTTCTGATGGCTGAGTAATATTCCATTGTATATATGGACCACGTCTTCTTTATCCATTCATCTGTTGAAGGACATCTAGGCTCTTTCCACAGTTTGGCTATTGTGGACATTGCTGCTATGAACATTGGGGTGCATATGGCCCTTCTTTTCACTACGTCTGTGTCTTTGGGGTAAATACCCAGGAGTGCAATTGCTGGGTCATAGGGTAGCTCTATTTCTAATTTTTTGAGGCATCTCCACACTGTTTTCCAAAGTGGCTGTACCAACTTGCATTCCCACTAACAGTGTAAGAGGGTTCCCCTTTCTTCACAGCCTCTCCAACATTTGTTGTTTCTTGCCTTGTCAATTTTTGCCATTCTAACTGGTGTAAGGTGGTATCTCAATGTGGTTTTGATTTGAATTTCCCTGATGGCTAAATGATGATGAACATTTTTTTATGTGTCTGTTAGCCATTGGTATGTCTTCTTTGGAGAAGTGTCTTTTCATGTCTTCTGCCCATTTTTTGACTTGATTATTTGTTATTTGGGTGTTGAGTTTGAGAAGTTCTTTATAGATCTTGGATACCAGCCCTTTATCTGTAGTGTCATTTGCAAATATCTTCTCCCATTCTGTGGGTTGCCTCCTTGTTTTGTTGACTGTTTCCTTTGCTGTGCAGAAGCTTTTTATCTTGATGAAGTCCCAAAAGTTCATTTTTGCTTTTGTTTCACTAGCCTTTGGAGACGTATCTTGAAAGAAGTTGCTGTGGCCGATGTCAAAGAGGTTACTGCCTCTGTTCTCCTCTAGGATTTTGATGGATTCCTGTCTCACATTGAGGTCTTTCATCCATTTTGGGTTTATCTTTGTGTATGGTGTTAGAGAATGGTCGAGTTTCATTCGTCTGCATGTGGCTGTCCAATTTTCCCAGCACCATTTATTGAAGAGACTGTCTTTTTTCCATTGCATATTTTTTCCTGCTTTGTCGAAGATTATTTGATCATAGAGTTGAGGGTCCATATCTGGGCTCTCTATTCTGTTCCATTGGTCTATATGTCTGTTTTTGTGCCAGTACCATGCTGTGTTGGTGATCACTGCTTTGTAATATAGCTTGAAATTGGGCAATGTGATGCCCCCCCGCTTTGTTTTTCTTTTTCCTTGGCAGGATATGGATAAAAAGACAGGACCCATCCATATGCTATCTACAAGAGACTCATTTTGAACCTAAAGATACATCTTTTATTGTTTTAAAAAATTATTTTCTTAGTGGTTTCCCTAGGGATTATAATTAACATCAATGTATAAAAATCTACTTCAGGCTAATACCAACTTAATTTCAGTAGTATACAAAAACTCTATTCCTAGATAAGTTCCATTCCTTACCCTTCTTGTGCTTAAGACCTTGTGTTGTTTTCATTATACAAATTACATCTTTTATGCTTATCAGCACAGATTTATAGTTATTGCTTCTTGCAGCTGTCTTTTAAATCAGATAGGAAATCATGGAACACTACATCAAAAACTAATGATGTAATGTATGGTGATTAACATAACTTAATAATAATAAACCAGACAGGAAAGAAAAGTTACAAAAAAATTCATTTATACTTTTTTATATTTACATATATAATTACCTTTACTGGTATTCTACTTCTTCATGTGGACTTGAGTTACTGTCTTGTAACTCATTTCATCCTGAAGGACTCCCTTAAGTATTTCTTATAGGTCTGGCCTGCTAGTGGTAAATTCTCTCTCTCTGTCCCTCTCTCATTGTGAACTCATGACCCTGAGATCAAGACCTGAGCTGAGATCAAGAGTTGGATGCTCAACAGACTGAGCCACCCAAGTGCCCCTCTTTCTTTCTTTTTTTTTTAAAGATTTTATTTATTTGTTCATGAGAGAGAGAGAGAGGCAGAGGGAGAAGCAGACTTCCCGCAGAGCGGGGAGCCCGATGCGGGACTCGATCCCAGGACTCCGGGATCATGACCTGAGCCGAAGGCAGACGCTTAACCATCTGAGCCACCCAGGCGCCCGCCCCTCTTTCTTTTTAACCTGGGAATGTCTTAATTTCTCCTTCAGTTTTGAAAGATAGTTTTACTGGATATAGAATTGTTGGCTGACAGTCTTTTTCTTTCAGCAGTTTGGCCTTTCATTCTACTGTCTTCTGGCCTTCCTGGTTTCTTATGAGAAATCAACTGTTCATCCCATTGAGGACCCCTTGTATGTGATGAATTGCTTTTCTCTTGCTGCTTTCAAGATTCTCTCTTTATCTTATAACATGTCAAGGTATGGATTTCCTTTCCTTTTCCTTTTCCCTTGCCTTTCTCCTTTCCTTTCCTTTTTTCTTTTTCCTTTCCTTTCTTTTTCCCTTTCCTTCTCCCTTTCCTCTCCTTTCTAAGTAGGCTCCACACCCAGCATGGAGCCCAATGCAGGGCTTAAACATATGACCCTGAGATCAAGTCCTCAGCTGATACCAAGAGTCGGAGGCTTAGCTGACTGAACCACCCAGGTGCCTCAAAGTATGGATTTCTAAGTTGATCCTATTTGGATTTTGTTGAGATTCTTGCATGTGTAGATTGATGTTTTTATCAAATCTGGAAAGTGGTCATTATTGCTTCAAGTATTCTTTCTGGCTCTGGCTCTCTCTCCTCTTCTTTTGGGACTCCCACTGTGTGGATGTTTGTATGCTTGATGGTATTCTCAGGTTTTTAAACTGTTCATTTGTCTTCATTTTATCTTTCTGCTTCTCAGGTTGGATAATCTTAATTGACATATTCTAAGTTTGGTGATTCTTGCCTACTCAAATCTTCTGTTGAATCCCTCTATTGAATTTTCATTTAAGGTATTATAGTTTTCAGCTCTAGAGTTACTACTTGGTTTTTGAAATGTAATTTCTATCCCATTATTAGTATTCTCTATTCAGTGAGACATTGTTAACATACTTCTTTTGGTTCTCTGAACATATTTAAAATGGCTGATTAAAAGGTTTTGTCTGGTATGTCCCGCTTCTGAACTCCCTCAGCGACCATTTCTCTTGATTGCTTTTTCCCCTTTTTGTTTCTTTGCATGTCTCATAATTTTTTGTTGAAAACTTGAACATTTAAAATAATATAATGTGGCAACTCTGGTGATCAGATCTCCCTCCACAGGATTTGTTGTTTGTTTAGCGACTTTTCTGAACTGATTCTGTAAAGTCTTTGTCACATAGGACTACGACTACTGAAGTGGCCTGCTCAGTTAGCTTAGTGGTTAGCAAGGAACAGGACAGAGATTTTGGTAAGTCTCACAGTTTTTGCTCAGGGGCTCTGTGTATGAGTTGGACATGCCTTCAGTGCTCAGCAGGGCAGTTTAACACTGTGCCTTAGCCTTCACTTCCTGCTTTCACAGAGCCTCGAGGGCAGGCACAGGTGAGCTTCCAGCCTTCTCAGGTCTTTCTTGAGCATGTGCACAGGGCTGCACATGGGCGTGGCCTTCTGGGTTTCCAGTGACATGTTGGAGGTCATCTCATTCTGCAGCTTCTCCTTGTGAGCTTTTTGGTTAGCCTATTATTTGCACTGTTTTCTACCACCTCAGGCAAGCTGCAAGGTTAAACAGTTGTCTTTGACTGTTTTCAGTACATGCCTTGGGGAGACAGGCTGTTGCCTTGGGTGAGCTCCCACTCAGGTCAAGTAGAGACAGACTTATAAATGGGGTCTTCTGGGAAACCAACAAGTAGGGAAAATGACAGTTTTCTAGGAATGGGGCTTTGAAAGTACTCCAACTCCATTTTGCCTCCTCCAGTGGCTGGGAGGCTGCTGTTTCAAGGCCACCACAGAGTTGGTGGGGATGGGATGGGAGCAGAGCAAGTTAAAAGGCTGCAAAGCTTGCTCCTTTTACTGAGGGTTGGACATTTTTCTTCAATAAGCACTCTTTGGGGGCGCCTGGGCAGCTCAGTCAGTTAAGTGTCTGCCTTTGGCTCAGGTCACGATCCCAGCGTCCTGGGATTGAGCCCTGCGTCGGGCTCCCTGCTCATCGGAGAGCCTGCTTCTCCCTCTGCCTCTGACCCTCCTCCCTGCTTGTGCGTGCTCTCTCTCACTGTCTCAAATAAATAAACAAAATCTTAAAAAAAAAAAAAAAACACTGTTTGGATTCCTGAAAGCCTTTGGTTGATTTCTAGAGTTCTTTTTAAAATGATTTTATTTACCTATTTATTTGAGAGAGAGAGAGAGTGAGAGAGCACAAGCAGGGGGAGCAGCAGAGGGAGAGGGAGAAGCAGGCTCCCTGCTCAGCGCTGAGCAGGGGGCCTGATGCGGGGCTCGATCCCGGGACCCTGGGATCATGACCTGAGCTGAAGGCAGATGCTTAACTGACTGAGCCACCCAGGCACCCCGATTTCTAGAGTTCTGTGAAAAAGTTGGTTCTGACAATTTTGGGCCAGTGTTATGATTTTATGGAGGAGAGGATTTTTGGATGTTCTTACTCTTAATTTTGCTAACATCTTTCTGGAGGCAGAAACTGAGAACCAGAGTTCTTGGTGGGTGGGTATTGCTTTTTGGGAAGTTATTATGAAGAAACAAGGTAATAAAATATTGTAGGTAGATGATTGGAATCCATGTTCTTTCCCCAGCCCCCACAGTGCCAGTGCTCATCTGAACTTCTTCCCTAATTGTTCAGTTTGGTGTTTTTTGGTATTCTAATTCTGGCCACCTTAGGCCATCCTATACCTACAATCCATGTGTGATCCCCACTGATGGAATCTTGGACAAATGTTCAGGTGGAGGGGAGATTCAGCTTCTTCTCAAGGTTCAGGCTGTATTAACACTGTCCCGCTTCATTGTCCTCTCTGTTAACAGGCCTTCGATTGGTTTCGTAGGGCTGCTGTAACAAGTTACTACAAATTTGATGGCTTAAAACAGAAATGTCTTCTTTCACAGTGCTGAAGGCCAGAGTCTTAAATCAAGGTGTAGGCAGGGTCTGTTCCTTCTGGAGGCTCGGAGGCAGAAACTAGCCCATGCCTCTCTCCTAGCTTCTAGGGGTGCTGGCAGTCCTTGGCGTTCCTTGGCTCATAGATGTATCACTCCAGTCTCTGCCTCTGTCCTCACAGGACATCTGTTTCTGTGCTTCCAGCATGGCCTTATAAGGATACCAGTCCTTGGATTTAGGGCCTGCTCCGCTCTAGTATAACCTCATCTTAACTCCTTATCTCTGCAAAGACCCTATTTCTAGACAGGGGCACATTCTGAGGTTCTGGTAGAATTTTGGTAGACACTGTTTAATCCAGTACAGCTCTATATGTATATTTATAGGACCTTCTTCGATACTGTAGATCTTCTAACAGTTTTTCCCCATTAACGTTGTACTGATTGCTGGGAACAGTTAAGTGTCACTTACCAAGCAGGGTATTTGACTAAGCAATTCTTCCGGGTCATTTGTATAACAAACATAAACTTGTTCTCGAGTTATCCATCCTTGCTCATGTCATTTATCTGAGCCAGTCTCATGGTGACTCAAATTTTTATTGGGCTTCAGTGAGGAATCCTTTCAGAATGTCCTGTGAAATAGTATCTACTGGGCTCCCTTTGCAGATGGGGGCAAAGTAAAAGGCAGAAAGGACGCCTGCCCTCCCAGGGCTCATGAATGAGGAAAGTGGCTGCGGGGGGGCGGGGGTGGTCACCCAGTAGCAGGGATAGCCGACTCCCAACACTTTTGGAGCACTCTCTATGTGCCAGGCAGGCCCTATTCCAAGGGACCTCCATAGTAACTAATTTAATCTTGGCAGCAACTCTCTTTTCCCATTTAACACTTGAGGAAACAGATTTGGAGAGCCAGAACCACATCCCAGGGTCACAGTGGCAGTAGATGGTGGTGCTGCGATTCAGATCCAGCCAGTCGAGGTCCAGAGCCCTTGGTTTTAGTCACTGCACTCTACCCATGCTGCAAGGTCTGTGTTCTTTGCACCATCCCTGGCTGCACGGAAGTGGCTCGATAGCCTCAAGGGAAGGGGTACCTAGGTCAGAAGATTCCAGGGCATCCCTTTTCAGGTTCACACTCTGTGGAGGCAGTATTTGTAAGTTAATCAGCCCACAGAGGATGCCCTGAGGCTCCCCCCAAGACTTACCTGTGCGTCCCAGCGAGCGCCTTCCATGAAGAGGCCATGGATGTAGGCCCCTTCCCGAGGGGGGCTCCTGAAGTCTTCCCTATTCTTCTTTGTCACTTCACACTGCAGGGCCATCTGGTCCAGTGGCCACTCGTTCTTGCGGGCTGTGGACTGCATGATGGCGGTCAGGAAGGACTGGGGGTTGAAGAAGCCTGTCAGCCACACCGTGGAGGGCATTGCCAAGTCTCCTAGCCAGGCCTCCAACTCTTTGATTCGGTTGAGGAGGTCTAAAAACCAGACTCCCAGGCCTGCCGTGGAAGGGTAGGCTCGCCTAGCCCAGGGCTCCGGCACTGTGTCCAGGTACAGGGCATTCTGTAACGTCTCCATGTCACTGGTCATGGTCAGCTCCCCCTGTAGACAAAGAGCAGGAGGGCAAAGAGTGAGGGGGCAGCAAGTCCCTGGAAACAACCGGCCTTAGGGACCTCTGGCTAGTGGCACACAGCCAGCCAGACAGGAGATGGTGACACAGGGACTGTCCCTAATACCTGATTTGCAGACTTTAAAACTCTCCCTGCTCCACGATATCAGAGTCTACACCCATCCACTGACAGTAGTTAATGTCCACTGCGGACCTCAGACCCCCCTTTGGATTCCCTGCTCCCTCCACCCGCCCTGAAGCTCGGGTTCTCCTCCTGCCTCTGCAGCAGCCCTGCAGCCTTCTGTGTGGAGCTCAGAGGCACAAGAGGCCCAAGCCTGGAAGACCTGTGTGGCCCCAAGTCAAGGATTTCCTCCGGAATCAAGGTATTAGATAATAGTCCACTTGAAGGAACCCTCTTCCAGCCACTACATGAAATTTGTAAAGAAAGGTTCCATTGAAAACCCTTGTTAAATTTGGTTCTGTAACTTTGGTTATGACAAGGATCTCCAGCAACTTCCTGAAGACCCCAGCTCTAGCACAGCGATTTCTGCACCGGGGTTAGAGTATGCAGCAAGGCTCGTGTTGTGGACCGAATGTTTGTGTCCCTCCCCCACCCACCCAAATTTCTATGTTGAAATCCTAACCCCCAGTGTGATGGTATTAGGTGGTGATTGGGTCACGAGGTGGGGACCTCATGAATGGGATTAGTGCTCCTGTTATACAAGAGCCCCCAGACAGCCCCCTCACCCCTTCTGTCTTGGGAGGACAGGGTAGAAAGATGACTGGCTGTGAACCAGGAAGTGGGCCCTCCCCGGACACCAGATCTGCCAGTGCCTCTGGGACTGTGAGAAGTACATTTCTATTGTTGATAAGCCGCCCAGGCTGGTGTTCAATTACAGCAGCCGATGTGGACTGAGGCCGCGTGGCTTGCCCCAAGTGCAGACTGCTAAAATGTCAGAGGCCTCTGTGTGGCCTGGAGTCACCGTGCTTGTGGGATAGGAGACCGGACCATGTAATTCTAGGCTCAACTCTCTCCTAACTCTTGGGACTGTTAAAAAAAAAAAAAAAAAAAAGTTTAACACACCTTTATTAAAGAGGAACTTATTTCGGGTCCCAAGTGACAGCTAGAGACTAACCCTCTGACCCCTGATTTATAGGAAATAGATGAATAACTTCTTTGTGAACCTCACAGAGAGACTGTAGCTATTGCATATACACCTTCTATACGTGGGGTCGAGTGGCTGGGCTATTTTCAGATATAAATACCTTAATATTTTAAAGAAAAGGCAAAGTGCCAGGTCAGCCAGCCTGAATTACAGCCTGCGTTACAGATGTTTTCCCCTCAAGTAAATGGACTCTGTTACAGCGATAGAAAACACGTCCTTCCTTGTGTCTGCTCGGCTGCGTGGAGGGGGCTGACCAGAGCAGAGTGTGGGTAAGGGTTCCGAGGCCACCTCAGGGTGTCCTGTGTGGGTAGGTTTCCCCAAGGGTCTTCTGACATGGACAGTATTATTGGATTGAAACAAAAAATTGTTCTCTTTACTGGACTCTCTACTTCAGAGGACCCTTCTGAAAAGATGCTTTAAAAAAATACTCAAGCTTGTGAGACAGTCTTTGTCATGCCTGCAGTTGCGTGGTAATTCATTATTGATTTTTATTTACTATATTTTAGAGAGAGAGAGAGAGTGCGTGCGTGCAGACGGCGTTTGGTAGGGAGAGGGAGAGAGAGAGAGAATCTCAAGCAGACTCCCCACTGAGTGTGGAGCCTGAGGCTGGCCTCGATCCCACGACCCTGAGATCATGACCTGAGCTGAAACCAAGGGTCAGACGTTTAACCAACTGTGCCACCCCACTAATTCATTATTATGTGCAATTTATAACTTAGGTATTAATAAAGTTTCCCTAAAAATAGTTGATTCTTTAATAAAATAACATTAAGTATCAAAATTAAATTTAGTGCAAAGGGAAAAAAATAAAAGAGTTCAAACCCTCTTTTTTATGAGACCCTGTCTGTGTAACTTTTTCTTGCCTTATTACACTATCTAGGACCACCTTTACTATGATGAATGAGAGTCTTAAGGGTGGACATCCTTGCTTGTTTCCAAACTCAGAGGGAAAAAATTGTCTTTCACCATTAAATGTGGTTTTTCTTAGATGTCCTTTATTTAGTTGAGTAAAGTCCCTTTTCTTATTTTTCTGATATTTAAAATCAAGATTTGGTGTTAAATTTATAAAATCCTTTTTTTTTTTCATCTATGAAGATGATCATACAGTTTTCTTATGTAGTACATTCCTACAGTGAACTCCATAGATTGATTTTTGAATGTTAAAGCCAACCTTGTAGTTCTGGGATGATCCCCATGTAACCATGATGTATTATCCTTTTCTTGTCTTGTATGATTTCATTTACCAACATCTTGCTAAGGATTTCTGTATTTGGGTTTATGAGGAATATTTGTCCCTTATTTTCTTTTCTCATAATATCTTTGGTTTTGGCATCAGGTCGATTCTGGCCTTATAAAATTTATTGGGAAGTCTTTCCATTGCTTTCTATTTAAATTAAGCTATTTGAGGGGTGCCTGGGTGGCTCAGTTGGTTAAGCATCCGACTCTTGGTTTCGGCTCAGGTCGTGATCTCAGGGTCCTGGGATCAAACCCCACATCAGGCTCTATACTCAATGGCGAGTCTGCTTGGGATTCTCTCTCTGCCTCTGCCCACCCCCACCACCCCCACCACGCTCTCTAAGATAAATAAATAAATCTTAAAAAAAAATTAAGCTATTTGAGATAATTGTAGACACACTTGCAGTTGCAAGAAATAATACAGACAGGTCTTGTGTACCCTTTGACCAAGTGTCTGCAGTGCTAACATTTTGCAAAACTGCAGTACAATATCACAAACAGGATGCTGACATTGGTACGGTCAAAATACAAACATTTCCATCCCCACAGTGTCCCTCATGTTGCCCCCTTCTAGGCACACTGACTTTCCTCCTGGCCTCACCCTTTCCATAACCCCTAGTAATGACTGACCAGTTCTCCACTTCTATAAATGTGTCATTTCAGCAGTATTATATAAATGGAATAATTTATAAAACCTTTCACCTTCTGGGCTTGGCTTTTCACTCAGCATAATTCCCTGGACATTCACCCAGGCTTTTCATTGTACCAAACAGTCGATTCCTTTTCATTGGTAAGTAGTATTCCACGATATGTGTGGTAGGCAGAGTCATGACCCCTCCAAATATGTTCACGTCCCAATCCCTAGAACCTGTGAAGATGTGACCTCATGTGGCAGAAGGGATTTTGCAGATGTGATTAAGTTAGGAGTTTAAAATGGGGATGGGAGCTTATCCTGGATTATTGGGGTTGGAGGCAGGCAGGAGGGTCAGAGTCAGAGATAGATTGGAAGATGCTTTGCTGCTGGCTTTAAAGATGGAGAAAGGATCCATGGTTCAAGGAAGGGAGAACCTGGGCAAGGTAAGTGAGTGGATTCTTCCCTGGAGCCTGCAGAATAAATACAGCTCTGCCCAAATCTTGACTTCAGCTAAGTGAGACCCATTTCAGACTTCTGAGCTCTGAAACTGTAAGATAAAGTCTTGAAAGCCACTAAGCTTGGGGTAACTTATTATAGCAGTAAGAGAAACTTATACAGGATAAGTGTACTCTTCTTAACCCCCATCACTTATCCGCCCCCCCCCCACTCTTCTCTCCTCTGGCGACCATCAGTGTGTTCTGTATAGTTAAGGGTCTCTTTCTTGGTTGGTCTCTTTTTTCCCTTTGCTCATTTGTTTTGTTTCTTAAATTCCACATATGAGTGAAATCATACGGTATTTGTCTTTCTCTGACTTGTTTTGCTTAGCATTATACTCTCTAGATCTATCCATGTTGTCACAAATGGCAAGATTTCATTCTTTTTTTAAGGCTGAGTAATATTCCATTGTGTGTGTCTGTATAATTACATATTACATATTATATATATATATTTATATATATATAATCACATGTTCTTTATCCATTCAACTGTGGATCAATACTTGGGCTGCTTCCATCTCTTGGCTATTGTAAATAATGCTGCAGTAAACATAGGGGTGCATATGTCTTTTTGAATTAGTGTTTTTATATTCTTTGGGTAAATACCCAGTAGTGGAATTACTGGATCATATGGTTGTTCTATTTTTAACTTTCTGAGGAACCTCCATACTGTTTTCCACAGTGGCTGCATCAGTCTGCATTCCCACCAACAGTGCAAGAAGGTTCCTTTTTCTCCACATCCTCACCACCCACCTGTTGTTTCTTGTTCTTGTGTTGTTGATTTTAGCCATTCTGACAAGTGTGAGGTGATTTCTCATTGTGGTTTTAATTTGCATTTCCCTGATGATGAGAGATGTTAGATTACTTCTTTTTTTTCGTGTTGCGTTGTATCAGTTCTTTGTATTTTTGGATACTAACCCTTTATCGGACATGTCACTTGTAAATATCTTCTCCCATTCTGGAGTTGTCATTATTTTTTGTTTTAGCCATTCTGATAGGTGTGTAGTGATATCTTGTGATTTTAATTTGCATTTTCATAATGGCTAATGATGATGAGTGTCTTTTCATGTATTTATTTCTCACCTGTATACTCTCTTCGGTGAAATGTCTTAATATCTTTTGCTTATTTTCTAATTTTTTTTTTTTTACTGTTGAGTTTCAAAAAATTATATATTCTTGATATTAGTCCTTTTTCAGATATGGGAATGCAAATACTTTTACCCAGTCTATGGCTTACCTTTTCATTTCAAAAGGGTCTTTTTTAGAGCAAAGATTTTTAACTTTGATGAAGTTCAGTTTATCAGTTTTTTATTTTATGGCTTATGTTTTTTTGGTGTCATGTCTAAGAACTATTTTCCTGCCCCCCCCCCCCCCCCCCCCCCCCCCGGGTTTTTTTTCCCCCCCCCCCCCCCAGGAGTTTTATAGTTTTAAGTTTTACACTTAAGTCCTTGATGCATTTTGAGTTAATTTTTTACAAGGTGTGAAACTTAGCTTGAGGTCAGTATTTTTGCCTATTATGTCAAATTACTCCAGCACTGTTTGTTGAAAGGCTTTCAACAAAGGCTTTCCCCCATTGACTTGCTTTTGCACCTTTGTCAAAAATCAGTTGGGATATTTGGGAAAATCTATTTCCAGTTCCTTTATTCTGTTTTGTGTGTCTGCCCCTCTACCAGTACCACACAGTCTTGATTACAATAACTATATAATAAGTTCTGAAATTAGGGAAACGGCTTCCTCCTACTTTATTCTGTTTCAAAATTGTCTTCGCTATTTTAGTTCCTTTGCTTTTCCACATAAATTTTAGAATGATCTTCCCTGTATCTACAAACGGTTCTTGCTGGGATTTTGGTAGGAATTGCGTTGAACCTGTGTATCAATTTGAGTAAAATTGACATCTTTACTATGTAGTCTTCTAATCCGCGAACACACTATGTCCCTCCATTTATTTATATATTCTTTAATTTCTCTTATCACTGTTTTGTAGTTTTCAGCACACAAGTCCTCTACATGTTTTGTTAGATTTGCATGTAGGTATTTCAGGGTTTTTTTTTTATCTAGAAAAATGTTTCTATGGCTGATGTCAAAGAAATTGCTGCCTGTGTTCTCTTCTCGGATTTTTATGGTTTCAGGTCTCACATTTAGGTCTTTAATCCATTTTGAGTTAATTTTTGTATGGTACTAGAAAGTTGTCCATTTTCATTTTTTGGCATGTGTCTGTCCAGTTTTCCCAACACTATTTATTGAAGAGACTGTCTTTTCCCCATTGTATTCTTGCCTCCTTAGTCGTAGATTAATTGACCATATAATTATGGGTTTATTTTGGGCTCTCTGTTCTGTTTGATTGATCTGTGTATCTTTTTTTGTTCTAGTACCATACTGTTTTCATTCCTACAGTTCTGTAGTATACCTTGAAATCTAGGATGGTAATACCTCCAGTTTTGTTCTTTCTCAGGATTACTTTGATTATTTGGGGTCTTTTATGGCTCCATACAAATTTTAGGGTAATTTGTTCTAGTTCTGTGAAAAATGCTATTGGTAATAATTTGATAGGGATTGCATTGAATCTGTAGATTTCTTTGGGTTGTGTGGACATTTTAACAATATTGGTTCTCCCAGTCCATGAGCATGGAATATCTTTCCATTTGTTTGTGTTATCTTCACTTTCTTTCATCACTTTCTTGTTCCTGATCTTAGAGGAAAATCTTTTCAGTTTTTCACCATTGAGTAGGATGTTAGTTGTGAGTTTTTAATATATGGTCTTTATTATGTTGAAGTATGTTCCTTCTAAACCCACTTGTTGAGAGTTTTTATCATGATGTCCTATAGTTTTCAGAGTATAGGTCTTTCGCCTCCTTGGCTAAGTTTATTCCTAGGGTTTTTTTTTCTTTTTGTTGCAATTGTAAATAGAATTGTTTTCTTCACTTAATCCTAGCCAAAAGGCCAAGAAGCAATTAGAATTGTTTTCTTATTTCTCTTTCTGCTCCTTCATTATTAGTGTATTGAAACAGTATGAACAGTATGAAGCAGAATGCAGTATCCTGCAACTTTACTGAATTCATTTTTTACTTCTAATAGTTTTTTGGTGGAGTCTTTAGGGCTTTCTATGTATAATATTATGGTATTTGCAGATAGTGACAGTTTAACTTCCTTACCAATTTGGATGCATTCTATTTCTTTTTTTTTTTGTCTCATTGCTGTGTTTAGGCCTTACAGAATTATGTTGAATAACAGTGGTGAGAGTGAGCCTCCTGTCTTGTTCCTGATCTTAGAGGAAAATCTTTTCAGTTTTTCACCATTGAGTAGGATGTTAGTTGTGAGTTTTTAATATATGGTCTTTATTATGTTGAAGTATGTTCCTTCTAAACCCACTTGTTGAGAGTTTTTATCATGAATGGATATTGAATTTTGTCAAATGTTTTTCTGTACCTATTTAAATGATCATGTTTTTAATCCTTTCTCTTGTTAAAATGGTGTTTCACATTGATTATTTTGTGAATATTGAACCACCCTTGCATCCCCAGAATAAATCGTGGTGAATGATTTATATAATGTATTGTTGGATTAGATTTGCTAATACTTTGCTCAGGATTTTTGAATCTATGTTCATCAGAGATACTGACCTGTTGTTTTCTTTTTTTGTAGTGTCTGCCTGGTTTTGGTATCAGGGTAATGCCATACTAGCTTTATAAATGACTGATCTACTACTTTTATGTTTGCTTTGACTCATGAAATTAAAAAAATAATTTTCTTATTTCTAATTATGGCCTTTTCTGCTTAAAAAGTCTCTTTACCATTTCTTGTATGGCTGATTTAGTGGTGATGAACTCCTTTAACTTTTGTTTGAGAACTCTATCTCTTTAAATTCTGAATGGTAACATTATCAGGTAGAGTATCCTTAGCTGTAGGCTTTTTCCTTTCAGTACTTTGAATATATCATGCCAGTCCCTTCTGGCTTGTAAAATTTTCTTTTCTCTTTTAAGAGAGAGTGCGGGGTGTGGGCAGAGGGAGAGGGAAAGATCCTTAAGGAGGCTCCATGCTCAGTGCAGAGCCTGACGTGGGCCTTGATCCCACGACCCTGAGATCATGACCTGAGCCAAAATCAAGAGTCAGACACTTAACTGACTGAGCCACCCAGGTGCACCCTGGCTTGTAAAATTTCTGCTAAAAACTCAGCTGATAGCCTCATGGGGTTTCCCTTGTATATAACGTTGCTTCTCTTTTGACAATTTTTAGATGCTCCCTTTATTTTTAAACTTTGACATTATTATATGTCTTGGTTTGGACCATTCTTGAGTTCATCTTGTTTGGGACTTTTTGTGGTTCCTGGATCTGGATGTCTGTTTTCTTCCACAGATTAGGGGAGTTTTCAGCTATTATTTCTTCAGATAAATTTCCTGCCCCTTCTTTCTCTTCTTCTGGCGGATTGATCTGCTCCCGGTCCCTCAGTACTATCCCTCCCCACTGTATGTAGGCCCTCTATCCTTTGTTGTGCAGAAACTGTTCACTCAGCCCTCACTTCCTTTTCAGGAGAAATTGTTCTATATATAGGTGTAGACTCGGTGTGACCATGGAGGGGTTGAGTTCAGGGTCTACTTACATCACCATCTCAGACTCTCCCCTCCTCCCATCTTTTAGGGTTGGTTTGTTGGTGACAAATGCCGTTATGATTTTCCTTCATCTGAAAATATCTTGATTTCCCCTTCATTCCTAAAATATTTTCTCTGGATATAGGATCATACTCTGTGTGATACCTCACAGGAGGGATATAGCATAAGAAGTCTGCATATGGATTTCTCCTGACTCTGCCTGTGACTTTTTCCTTCATGATCCAGCTGTGTGTGTATTCTTACTGTCCCATTATAACAATCTCAGTCATATGTATAACTGTATGCTGAGATCCAGTCTTCAACTGAGGGAGTGATCTGGGGACAGGATCCCAACACAATAGCATATTATTACATCTTGTTTATCTGTTCTGACAGTTCTAATCAGTACTTTGGACGCTTGGACTATTTATATTTAATGTAATTATCAATATGACAGAGTTTAAATCTACCAATTTTTTTTTAAAATTTATTTTAGTGGTTGCCCTAGGGCAGGGGTTGGCAAATTTTCTGTAAAGCATCACATAATAAATACTGTGGGCTTTGCAAGCCACACAATATCTGTTGCAGCTGCTCGCCTCATCAGTTGTAACACAAAAGCAGCTATAAACAACGTGTAAATTAATGGCTGGCCATGTTCCAGTAAATGTTTCCTTACAGAAACAGGTTGTGGGCTGGATTTGGCCTGCAGGCCAGTAGTTTGCTGACCCCGCCTCTAGGATTTACAGTATATGTCTTTAAGTTAGCACAGTGTACCTTCAAATAATATGCCACATCGCGTACAGCATAATAATTGTGTTTTCCCCTCTTTTTTTGTTTTTTGTTTTTTAAAGATGTTATTTATTTATTTGACAGAGAGAGAGACAGCGAGGGCAGGAACACAAGCAGGGGGAGTGGGAGAGGGAGAAGCAGGCTTCCCGCCAAGCAGGGAGCCCGATGCGGGGCTCGATCCCAGGACCCTGGGATCATGACCTGAGCCGAAGGCAGCCGCTAACAACTGAGCCAGCCACCCAGGCGCCTCACCCCTCTTATTTTTTATGCTGTTGTTGACATACATTTGGTTCTACATATGTTATAAAGCCCATAGTAATTACTATTTTTGTTTTAAAAAGTTAATTGTTTTTTACGATTTTTAAGTGATAAAAAACGTCTTTAATACAACTCACATATTTACCATCTATGGAGACAGTCAGTACTTTGTGTAGACCCTGATTTCTTTATAGTATCATTTTCCTTCTGTCTGAAGAATTTCTTTTAACATTCTTATATTTTAGGCCTACTGGATATGAATTCTCTCAGTTGTCTGAGAACATGCTTATAGGCACACCTCAGAGATACCGTGGGTTCGGTTCTAGACCACTACAAGAAACTGTATTGCAATAAGGCGAGTCAGATGAAGGTTCTGGTTTTCCAGGGCATGTGGAAGTTATGTTTACACTATACTGTAATCTACTAAGTGTGTACTAGCATTATGTCTTAAAAAAACAACGTACAGGGGCGCCTGCGTGGCTCAGTTGTTAAGGGGTTGGAATCAGGTTCTTCCAAACTCCTGTTCATGTTGGTATTTTGACTTCTTCCCATGAATCACAAATGTTCTTGATGGCATCTAGGATGGTGAATCCTCTCCAAAGGTTATCAATTTACTTTTTCCACTCCATCAGAGGAATCACACTATCTATGGCAGCAAGAGCCTTACGAAATGTATTTCTTAAATAGTAAGACTTGAAAGTTGAAATGACTCCTTGATCCATGGGCTACAGAATGGATGTTGTGTTAGCTGGAGTGAAAACAACATAAATCTCACTGTCCATCTCCATCAGAGCTCTTGGGTGACCAGGTGCATTGTCAACAAGCAGTAATATTTTGAAAGGTGTCTTTCTGAGCAGTGGGCTTAAAATATTCAGGAAACCATGTTGTAAACAGATGTGCTGTCATCCAGGCTTTGTTGTTCCAGTGACAGAGCACAGGCAGATAGATTTAGCATCATGCTGAAGGGCCCTAAGATTCTCAAAATGGTAAATGAGCATTGGCTTCAACTTAAAGTCACCAGCTGCATGAGCCCCTAACAAGAGAGTCAGCCTGTCCTTTGAAGCTTTGAAGCCAGGCATTGACTTCTCCTCTGCAGCTATGAAAGTTCTAGATGGCATCTTCTTCCAATAGAAAGCTGTTTCATCTACATTGAAAATCTGTTGCTGAGGGTAGCCACCTTCATTAGTTATCTTAGCTCCAACTTCTGGAGAACTTACTGCAGCTTCTACATCAGCACTTGCTGCTTGACCTTGCACTTTTATGTCATGGAGATGGCTTCTTTCCTTAAACCTCCTGAACCAACCTCTGCTAGCTTCAGACTTTTCTTCTGTGGCTTCCTCACCTCTCTCCACTTTCATGGAATTGAAGAGCATTAGGGCCTTGCTCTGGATTAGGCTTTTGCTTAGGGGAATGTTGGGGCTGGCTTGACCTTCTATCTAGACCACTAAAACTTTCTCCATAACAGCAATAAGGCTGTTTCACTTTCTTATCATTTGTGTGTTCACTGGAGAAGCAGTTTAATTTCCTTTAAGAACTTTTCCTCTGCATTCACAGCTTAGCTAACCATTTGGTATAAGGGGCCTAGCTTTTGGCCTCTCTTGGCTTTCAACATGCCTTCCTCACTAAGCTTAATCATTTCCAGCTTTTGATTTCAAGTGAGAGACGTGTGACTCTTCCTTTCACTTGAACACTTAGGAGCTGTTGTAGGGTTATTAACTGGCCTAATTTCGATACTGTTGTGTCTCAGGGAAGAGGGAGCCAAGTGGAGAAGGTGAGAGACACAGGGAAGCTGGTCAATGGTGCAGTCAGAACACATAAACATTTATCAAGTTTGCTGTTTTAAATGGGCATGGTTGGGGCATGTGGGTGGCTCAGTCAGTTAAGGGTCTCCCTTTGATTCAGGTCATGATCCCAGGGTCTTGGGATTGAGCCCTGTGTTGGGCTCCCTGCTCAGCAGGGAGTCTGCTTCTCCCTCTGCCTCTCCCCCTGGCTTGTGTTCTCTCTCTTGCTCACTCTCTCTCTCAAATAAATAAAAACTATTTTTAAAAATGGGCATGGTTTGTGCACTCCAAAGCAATTACAACAGTAATATCAAAGATCACTGATCACAGATAACCATAACAATAATAATGAAAAAGTTTGAAATATTGTGAGAATTACCAAAATGTGACACAGAGAAACAAAGTGAGCAAATGTTGTTGGAAAAAATGAGACCTATAGACCTGCTCAATGCAGGGTTGCCACAATCCTTCTATTTGTAAAAAACAAAACAAAAAGACAGTATCTGTGAAGCTCAGTAGAGTGAAATGCAACAAAATGAGGTATGCCTGTATTTAGTTTTCTTTTTTGAAAGTTTGGTTTTTTGTTTTTTGTTTTTATTTTGGCTACTCCAAGAGTTCTGGGTTTATCGTTTTCTTCTTTTTAAAGATTTATTTATTAGAGAGGGAGAGCTGGGAGGAGGGGCAGAGGGGGAGAGAGAATCTCCAGGAGACTTCCCACTGAGCAAGAAGCCTACCATGGTGCTCGATCCCATGACCCTGAGACCATGACCTGAGCTGAAATCAAGAGTCAGACACCCAACTGACTGAGCCACCCTGGCACCCCTATCATTTTCTTTTTGGTGCTTTTCCTTTAGTACATTCATGGTATCTCTCCACTGTGTCCAGTTTGCATAGCTCCCTGCGAGAAGTCTGCTGTCATTTCTCTCTTTGCTCTTTTGCATATTCTCCACCCCCACTCCTGCCTTGCCCCTCATCCTGCCTGCTTTACCCTTGGGTTTCACCAACTTCATCATGAGGTACCTTTACATAGTTTTCATTAGGTCTGTTCTGCATGGGGCATGTTGAGCTTCTTGTGCCTGTGGATTTATATATATATATATATATATGTATATATATATATATATATATGTATTAAAGATTTTATTTATTTATTTGACAGAGAGTGTTAGCGAGAGCAGGAACAGAAGCAGGGGGAGTGGGAGAGGGAGAAGCAGGCTTCCCGCTGAGCAGGGAGCCCTATGTGGGGCTCGACCCCAGGACCCTGGGATCATGACCTGAGCTGAAGGCAGATGCTTAATGACTGAGCCACCCAGGCGCCCCGGATTTATAGTTTTTGACAGATCTGCAAAACCATGGCCCTTATTTAAGTTTTTTTTTTTGACCCTCCCTCTCACCTCCATCTTCCTGGGACTCCAGTTACATGTGTTAGACCACTAGATATTATCCCACAGGTCCCTGATGTGCTGTTTACTTTTTTTCAGTATTTTTTTTTTCCCTCACTTTGGGTAGTTTCTTTTGCTATGTTTTCATCAGCTGTAAATCTTCCAAAGGTCTCATTTTTCATTCGACTATTGCATTTTCCATCTCTGTACGTTCTGTTTATATGTTCCATTTGTACGTCATCATGTTCGTATTTTCTTCTGTCTCCTTCAACAGACACAGCAAACTCAGGATTGTTTCCTAACCTCCCTGCCTGCGAATTCCATCATCCTTGCCATTTTTGGTGCCATTTCAACTGATCCACTCTTCTCCTGGATATGGGTCATATATTCCCGCTTCTTTACATGCCTGTAATTAGTTTAGTGCATGTCAGACACTATGAATTTTACATTTTTGAGTGCTGGATTTTGTTGTATTCCTTTAAATAGTGCTGGAAAGAATTTTTTAAAGATTTTATTTATTTATTTATTTGACAGAGAGTACAAGCAGGGGGAGCATCAGAGGGAGGGGGAGAAGCAGGCTCCCCGCTGAGCAGGAAGCCCCACGCCGGGCTCGATCCCAGAACCCTGGGACCATGACCCGAGCCAAAGGCAGATGCCCAATGACTGAGCCACCTAGGCACCCCGGGAAAGAATTTTTTTGCCTGCAGTTAATTTACTTGAACTCAGTGGATCTGTTGGCAGCTTGGATTTCATCTTTGCTGTTGGGGGAGTATAGACCAGCTTTCAGTCTTAGTCTGGGTTCAATTTAGTCCTTTTACTAAGTTGATACCCTTCGGAGAATCTTCCCTGAAACTTTGTTTTTTTGTTTTTTGTTTTAATTTCTCTGTATGCCAGCTAGTGGGAACTATTCCCAGCTCTGTGGGAGCTCTGAGGATTGTTCTCTCTGCTCCTGTGTCATGGTTCCTTCCCAGCCTTGGGTAGTTTTTTTCTCACTCATGTACAGAGCAGTAGCCAGCCAGCGTCTTGGGGGTCCCTCTGCAGATATCTGAGGCTTTTTTTCTGGGCAGCTCCCTGCCATAAGCACTCTGCCCTACAAACCCCATTACCTTGGCCTTTGTGACCTCTGCTCTGTGTGTCCTCAGTTCAGTGGAAGTGTGGGGCTCTTTCCCGAACAGTAGCCCAATTCCCATAGTAAGCCTGAACAACGAAGGGATCGCCTTTCTTCTTCCCTTTCTGCCAAGTATCACAGTCGTGTCATACACATTTGTCCGAACCCCTGGAATGTACACCATCAAGAGTGAGCCCCAATGTAAACTATGGACTGTGGGTGATTGTGGTAAGTTAGTGTAGGCTCCTCAGTTGTAACAAGTGGACCACTCTGCTGGGAGACGTAGATAGTGGGGCAGGCTCTGTGGGGGGCAGGGAGTATGTGGGAAATCTCTCTTATGTTCCTCTTGATTTTGCTGTGAACCTAAAAACGGCTCTAAAAAAATGAAATCTTAAAAAAAAAAAAAAGCCATACTTAATTTTTAACAGCATTTGGACATCTGAATTCATTTTGATAGAGGAACATAAAGTGTGTAACATGGCTTTCCTAAAAATTTCTCACATCTGCTTAAAATATGATGTTAATTCATTCTGACCACGATTTTGCATTTGCTAATTGAATGTGGGAGTGACAGACTTCAAGAATGTGCTGTCTGAGGTTTTGCCAGTTTGAGAGTGAAGAACAATTCCAGAAAAGAGGAAACCATTCACCTTGTAGTTGGTTTCTGAAGTCAGTATTCCCGTGACCTTGAGCCAAGTAGGAATGACTCATTTTCATTGTAGGGCTGAGAAGAAATGAGAGAATCCCACCGCAGATTCACTAAGTGTAAGTTTCATCCCTTTCTTAGGAGAAGACTTTACGACAGCATTTCCCGAAAGCTGTTCAGGAAAACATGTTTCTTGGGCTATTGCCAGATTGGTGGAGGCTGGGGTGGGCAGACAGGAAATTTCTGTGGCCAAGCTGTGGACAAGTGGGCCCTTCTTAAAGACTCCAGCTATACTATCCTACAGAAACCTGTTTACATTTGTTCAAGCCCAATTTTCTCAAATTCCTCCTGCCTGGATCTTCTGTAACACTGATTAATATCTGTACTTGCAGGTCAAGAGTCAGCTAGAAGAAAACTTACCAAGAAAACACTGAATCCCTGTCTTAGGAACTTGCTGCATTTCAGGGTCCTCTGACTTGCTTGCTGCATGTCAGTATGGCAGGTGAATCTAGAACTAAAGGCTGGGGTCAGTGGGGAGCCCTTATCATAGATACAAAGGCTAGCTGGCTGTGACCTTAACCACTTTATTCATCCCTATAAAGGCATGGTTTCATAATCTTGAGTAAAAACCTTATTTTTCCTACAGGTCTTCATTCTTTGAAGTCAGTGAGCTATTATTAGTGGTTTTTTTTTAATAAAAAAGCTCAGATTCCTAGACTGCAATCCATACCTAAGGACTCCAACCTCCAGAGGGCCAGTAACGTCCATTTGGAAAGTGCACCCCTGATGGGTCTGAAGCAGCTGGTGCCCTGGGCTCACAAGGGGGTCAGCAACACCCATGTCCTCCTCCTCGAGGGGCTGCAGGCTGCACCCTGTCCTGACGGTCAGTTCCTATCTGCTTTTTCTTCCCTATGAAAATGGTCTTTGCAACCAGCTTTCATTTTTCTGGAGCAGGGGAGGGGATGGGGAGGGCAGTGGGAATGATACGGGCCGTGCCCCTCAGCTTCCAGACTGAGGGTGACCACAGTCCATCCAGCTGGGTCTTCTGACAGAGTGCTGGAAAACCTGAAGGCATGTGGGCCAGGGCGGCTGTCTGGTGAGTGGTGACTGTAAGCCGTCCGCGGGTCAAAGCAAGGCCCTATCAGACCTGCACTATCAAGTCAGCACACAATGGATCAGAGTAAAAAGCTGGAGTAGTTCTCCAAGTCAGCAAGCTGGACTTCAAGTTTGAGCATCCTTCACGTATTTAGAAACAGATTTTGTGAATTAGCCACCGGAAGCTTGGGGAAAAAAATAGTCTGATGGCCTAAAACATCTGAATAATCAAAAATGATTCCCGGGGCACCTGGGTGGCTCAGTCGGCTAAGTGTCTGACTTCAGGTCATGATCTTGGGGTCCTGCGATTGAGCAGCGGGGAGTCTGCTTGTCCCTCTCTCTCTGCCTCTCCCCCTGCTTGTGCTCTTTTCATATATGGCCTTTATTATGTTGAGGTAGGGTTCCTGTAACCCTACTTTGTGGAGGTTTTTTTTTTTTTTAAATCATGAATGGATGTTGTACTTTGTCAAGTGCTTTTTCTGCATGTATTGAAACGATCATGTGGTTTTTATCCTTTCTCTTATTTATGTGATGTGTCATGTTGATTGATTTGTGAATGTTGAACAACTCCATCTCAGGGATAAATCACACTTGATTGTGGTGAATAATTTATTTAATGCATAGTTGGATTCAGTTTTCTAGTATTTTGTTGAGAAATTTTACAACTGTGTTCATCAGAGATATTGGCCTATAGTTCTGTTTTTATGTAGTGTCTTTACTCTGGTTTTGGTATCAGGGTAATGCCAGCCAAATAGAGTAAATTTGGAGGTTTTCCTCCCTCTTCTATTTTTTGGAATAGTTTGAGAAGAATAGGTATTAACTCTTCTTTAATGTTTGGTAGAATTCACCTGTGAAGCCATCCGGTCTTTTGTGTTTTGGGGAGTTTTTTGATTAGTGATTCAATTTCATTGCTGGTAATTGGTCTGTTCAAATTTTCTATTTCTTCCTGATTCAGTTTTGGGGGGTTATATATACTTCTAGGAATTTATCCATTACTTCTAGGTTGTCCAGTTTGTTGGCATATAATCTTTCATAATCTCTAACAATCCTTTGTATTACTGCAGTGTTGGTTTTTATTTCTTGTCTTTAATTTCTGATTTTGTTTGAGCCCCTTCTCTCTCTCTCTCTCAAGAGCGAGCGTGATGAGTGGGCCGGGGAGGAGGAGAGGGAGAGAGAAAGAATCTTGGCATGGAGCCTGATGTGGGGCTCGATCCCATGACCCTGAGATCATGACCTGAGCTGAAATCAAGAGTTGGATGCTCGGGATGCCTGGGTGGCTCAGTTGGTTAAGCGTCTGCCTTCAGCTCGGGTTGTGATCCTGGGGTCCTGGGATTGAGTCCCATGTCAGGCTCCATGCTCAGCAGGGAGCCTGTTTCTCCCTCTGCCTCTCCCCACTGCTCCTATTCTCTCTTTCTCTGACAAACAAATAAATAAAATCTTAAAAAAAAAAAAAAGAGTTGGATGCTCAACCGACTGAGCCACCCAGGCACCCCCACCTCTCTCTTTCTTAAATGAGTCTGCTAAAGGTTTATCAATTTTGTTGATCTTTTAAAAAAACCCAGCTCCAGATTTCATTGATCTGTTCTATTGTTTTTCGCTTTGTTTTTAGTTTCTATTTCATTCATTTCTCCTCTAATCTTTATTATTTCCTTCTTTCTACTGATTTACGCTCCTTTAGATGTAAGGATAGATTGTTTGAGATGTTTCTTGCTTCTTGAGGTAGGCCTGTATTGCTATAAATTTCCCACTTTGAATTGGTTTTGCTGCATTCCAGAGCTTTTGGATTGTTTGTGTTTTCATTTTCATTTGTCTCCATGTAATTTTTTTTAAAGATTTTATTTATTTATTTGAGAGAGAGAGAAAGAGAGAGAGAGTGCAAACGCATGAGCAGGGGGAGGGGTGGAAAGAGAAGCAGACTCCACACTGAGCAGGGAGCCTGATGTTGGGGCTCGATCCCAGGACCCTGAGATCATGACCTGAGCTGAAGGCAGATGCTTAACCAACTGAGCCACCCAGGCACCCATGTCTCCATGTATTTTTTGACTTCTTTGATTTCTTGGGTGTCCAATTCATTGTTTAGTAGCATGTTATTTAACCTCCATGTGTTCTTTCCAGATTTTTTCTTGTCGTTTTTTTTGTAGTGTTGTGGTGTAGTTTTGTAGTGTTGTAGTCAGAAAAGATGCATGGTGTATGACTTCAATCTTTCTGAATTTGCTGAGATTTGTTTTGCGGCCTAATACGCAATCTATCCTGGAGAATGTTCCATGTGCATTTGAAAAGAATGTGTATTCTGTTGTTTTAGGATGGAATGTTCTCAATATATCTGTTAAATCCATCTGCTCCAATGTGTCATTCAAAGCCATGGTTTCCTTGTTGACTTTCTGTTTGGATGATCTCTCCATTGATGTAAGTGGGGAGTTAAAGACCCATACTATTATTTTATTACTGTTGATTACTTTCTTTATTATTAACTGTTTTAAGTATTTGGGTGCCCCCACGTTGAGTGCATAAATATTTACAATTGTTGGGGCGCCTGAGTGGCTCAGTCAGTTAAGCGTCTCCCTTCAGCTCAGGTCATGATCCCAGGGTCCTGGGGTCGAGCCCCGCATCGGGCTCCCTGATCCCCTGCTGTGTGCTTGCTTGCTCCCTCTCTAACTAATAAAATCTTTAAAAAATATTTACAATTATTGTATCTTCTTGTTGGATCGACCCTTTATGATTATGAAGTGTCCTTCTTTGTCTCTTGTTAGTCTGTTTCAAAGTCTAATTTGTCTAAGTATTGCTACCCCACCTTTCTTTTCACATCCATTTTCAGGATAAATGCTTCTCCATCCCTTCGTTTTCATTCTGCATCTGTCTTTAAGTCTGAAATGAGTCTCTTCTAGGCAGCAAATAGATGGGTCTTATTTTCTTATTTATTCTGTCACTCTATGTCTTTTGATCGGAGGGCTTAGTCCATTTATATTCAAAGAACTATTCATAGGTATGTATGTATTTATTGCCATTTTGTTACTTGTTTTATGGTTGCATTTATATTCTCTGTTCCTTTCTTCCCTTGCTCTCTCACTGTAAGTTTCTTTAGTTACCTGTTTGGATTCCTTTCTCTTTATTTTTCGCATATCTATTACTGGGTTTTGACTTGAAGTTACCATTAGGTTGGTGTATAACATCTTCTGCATATAGCAGTCTATAGGAAATTGATGGTTGCTTAAGTTTGAAATCTAGAAGCACTAAATTTGGGCGCCTGGGTGGCTCAGTTGGTTAAGCGACTGCCTTCGGCTCAGGTCATGATCTTGGAGTCCCGGGATCGAGTCCCACATCAGGCTCCCTGCTCAGCAGGGAGTCTGCTTCTCCCTCTGACCCTCCTCCCTCTCATGCTCTCTGTCTCTCATTCTCTTTCTCGCAAATAAATAAAATCTTAAAAAAAAAAAATTAAAAAAAAAAAGTTTTAGAAGCACTAAATTTTTACTCCTTTGTCCCCCATAATTTAGGTATGTGGTGTCATACTTTATATCCTTTTATCTTGTGAATCCCTTGAACGATTTTTATAAACACAGGTAATTTTACTGCCTTTGTGCTTCCTCCTTTTCTTAGTCCTGATTATGGTCCTTCCTTTCTACCCAAAGAGTCCCCTTTAACATTTCTTGTAAGGCTGGTTTAGTGGTGACGAATTCCTTTTTGTCTGGAAAACTCTCTCTCTCTCTCTTTCTCTTTCAGTTCTGAATAACACACTTACTGAAGAGTATTCTTGGCTGCAGATTTTTTCCTTTCAGCCCATTGAATATATCATGTCACTGTCTTCTGGTCTGCAAAGTTCTTGCTGAAAAATCCACTCATAGCCTTATGGGGTTTCCCTTATATATAACTTCTTTTTTTTGCTGCTTTAAAAATTCTCTTTATCACTACTTTTTGTTGTGTGTCTTGGTGTGGACCTTCTTGGGTTGATTTTGTTGGAATTTCTGTTTTCTTCCCCAGATTCAGAAAGTTTTCAGCTATTATTTCTTCAAATAATTTTTCTGCCCCCTTTTCTCTCTCTCCTCCTTTTGGGAGCCCTACCTTCTTGAATGTTATTATGCTTGATGGTGTTGCTGAATTCCCTAAGTCTTTTCACATTTTGCGTAATTTTTTTCTCTCACCTGCTCAGCTCGATGACTTTCCGTTACCCTGTGTTCTGGTTCATTAATTCATTCCTCTACTTCTTCCCTCCTGCTATTTATTCCCTCTAGGGTATTTTTAATGTCATTTATTGTGTTCTTCATCTCTGATTAGTTCTTTTTTATCTTATCGGTAAGGGTCTCACTGATGTCCTCCATTTTTTTCTCAAGTCCAGTGAGTATCTTTGATCATTACTTTAAATTCTCTATCAGGCATATGACTTGTATCCATTTCGCTTAGGTCTCTTGCTGTGGTTTTGTCCTGTTCTTTCATTTGGGACATATTCCTCTGTGTCCTCATTTTATCTGTTTGTGTCTGTTTCTCGGTGTTAGGAATGTCAGCTGCATCTCCTGCTTTTGAAAATAGTGCCCTGTTTGCCGGAACCTAGTGCTTCAGGGGTGTCTCCTGTGTGACACGTGTGCCCTCCTGTTGGGGCTGAGCCACTCTTTCCTTCAGTCCAGTCGTCTGCAGTGGCTCTCTTCACCTGTTGTGGGCAGGGTTTGGTCCATGTCCTGTTAGTGGGCCAGTCTGGGGCCCCGTGGGTTTGAGCTGAGTCAGACTCAGTTTGCCAGAGATGTAGTGGCAGCAAACTGCAGGGCGTTTTTCCTGTGTTGTCCCCTGAGCAGCTTTCATTGTTGGGTGGGGCTGCCGTCTGGCTGGTGTGCGCACGCGTGTGTGTGTCTGTGTGTGTGGTTGTTTCCCCCCCAGCCCCCACCCCCCAAGGCAGAAGTCACTTTTGAGCGGTGCTGGCCCAGACACGGAGCTGCCTGCACACCGCGAGCTTTGAGGTACCACTTCGGATGGGCTCTGGCCTGGAGTGTATGGAGGGGGTTAGATCCGCGATGTGTGCAGGGTGTGCAGCACTGGCAAGGTTTGTGCGTTGGTTCTCTAGGGAGGGGACCTGCCGCTGCCCTGGGGATTGAGGCCAGCTGGGTTGGAGGGGGTGGATCTGCAAAGTGTGTGAGCTGGGGAGGATGTGGTCTTAGCAAGGTTTGCACTGGGCTTCTGGAGGAGGGAACCCACGGCATCAGGCTGGAGGCATGGGGCGCAGTGGAAGCATGTGGTTCCCACAGGTGGTGGTGTGGTTACGCTGGAGGGCAGGGGAAGGGAAATGGCTCCTGGCAACTCCTTTGTTTGTTCCTGGAGGAGTTTCCCTAGCATCTCTGCCCCTGCAGACTTGCTCTGAGATCAGTAAATAACTCTCCCTCCCCTATGCCCCAGGCATTTTTCAAACCGCTGCTCTATGTTTGTTGCATCTGCACAGACCCTTCATTCATTGTGCTGCCTCCTTGAGGGCGGGGACTCAGGTTCCTCTTGGCCTCTGGCTCTCCCAGAGCTAAGCCTGCTGATTGGTACAATTCCAGGTGTTAAGTCGCACTGGTCATACGAACTCATGTAATTTGGCCTCTCTGGTTTTCAGAGCCAGGTGTTATGGGGATTTGTCCTCCCTGTGAGGGCTCCCTTGTGTGCTGGTCTGTTTCTCCCCTTCTCTGTGTCCGTAGCTGCCTGCCTTCCATGGACGGCCACGGTTGCTGTAGCTCCCCACTGTGTCTTCACCCTTCCCACCCTCTTTGCTGTGGCCTCTTTACCTCTAGTTGTGGAGTCGGTTCTGCCAGTCATTTTCTGGGTTAGTTACAATGATGTGTTACCTTGTTGTATCTGTGGGCGAGGTGAGCTTAGGGTCCTCCTACTCCACCATCTTCCCAGCCTCTTTCCTAAACATGGTGTTTAATTTATGCTTACAGAACATCTCAATTTGGACTAGTCACATTTTAAGTGCTAACCTATCGTTGGCCGCTACTGTAGACAGTGAAGGTCTAGGAATTTAGCTTCTCTTAGAATTTATCTACCTAGGCAGAGGATTTTCTGGGCCCACTGCCGTCAGTATATGGCCCTTTGAAGGTTATACCTAGTTAATATAGAGAAAGAAAGTGGCCTTTAGGAGTTTTGTACATCAGGCTTTTGTGCATTTGGTTAGTGGGAGTTAGTACCTTTGACCAGTCAGCTTGGATACTCACAGAACCTGTCTTCATTGTGTAAGACTAGGAGCCAGATGTCTTACTGTGGTAAATTTCTCTGTGGGAACATGGTTATGATGAATTGACCTCTCTTCGGTGCCTACCCTATCTTCCTCTACCACTTTTGTGTGCTTTGAGCTCCTACAGTCCTCGAGCTTAGCATTACTGTGCCTCTCAGTTCAGCTGATACTTTGTGGATGGTAGCCTTACGGTTTCCCATACAGCCAATTATGACTGGATACAAATAAAAGTTTATCATAAATGCTAAGAGTATTGACTTCATGATTTTAAAAAGAAGTTAGTTAGACCTCTCCTGACTTTGGTGCCCCGTCTGGGCAGAGTGTTTGGGTTTGCCTGTCTGATGTGCTGGGTAGCGTGAGTTGCCCTCTGTCCCCTTGTGCACCACCTGACGCACTCCTAGAACTTGAAAGTGACTGTTCAGGAGAACCTCAGTCCGGATGTGTCAGACACCGCGCAGTGGGGCCATCCTGTGGACCCTCCCGCTCAGGTCACTCCCGTCTCTGCTGCCTTTCCTTTCTCTCTCCCCTAGACTTAAACACCCTCCCTTCCCTGAACTCGGCTGCCGTCCCCTCGTATGCTCCTCTTCCCATCTTTTCCCTCCACCTGCTTGTCTTAACACTGTGCTTCACAAACGGCCCATCACCAGAATCACCTGGCCACTGCTTAAAACGTGGCTGCAGAGGTAGGACTGGGACGTGTGCTGTGAGAAATCCCCCGGGGGGGGCCCGACGACCAGGCCATGAGACTGGGTTTAGATGACAGCATTTTAAAATGCCTGTTCTCCATCTCCCAGAGGGACCAGGAGAGAAAGGCAAGCCACAGCTGTCCTGACTGCCTGTCCACTCACCTGAGTGGACCCTCTGCTCTGGCCAAAGCAGGTGACTCAGAGCAGGGTTAGGGCTCCTCTGCTGGCACGTCTGGAAGATTCTTCTCCTTGTCCCCCCTGTTGTACTCCCACCCTTTCTCCGCTGGGGCCTCCCCTGATGCCACAGACTTGTTTTTTTCTTTCTTTTCCCACATCTCTCTGTGTGCCTTGTGTTATGATCTGCCTGCTCGTTCTTCCAAGGCCTCCTCCTGGAGAAGCCTTTGCCCCCTCCATCTCCCTGCGCCCTCCAGCGGGGAATGCTCAGACCTGCCTGAGCTGCTCGTGGTCAGCTTTGCTTGAACTAGACTGAGAGCAAAGAGACACTTCCTCGCCTGCCCCCTTCATCTGCGTCCAGGCATGCTCGTGATTCATGCCACCCGACCACGGCCACGGCTCTTGGACGAAAAATGCACGAATTGGAAGGCGGATGGGTAAATAGACTGTGCCAAGTGCATGGACTCCATAAGCTGAGAGTGCAGCAAACCTGCTTGAGGTCATTACTAGTGGACACCTGCTTACCGCGGTAATAGAGCTGCATAATGTGACCCGCCAAGTCCTTCTTTACATTTGAGATCGTCCTATGGAAGGTTGTATCTCATTTGATTACAGGCTGGCCCGTAATTTGGAAACATTACCAAATACTCTCTTCCCCATCCCTTTCTGTCCTTTCTCCTTACTTCCCTCCATGTATACGAGGGAGGAGGAAATTAACAGATTAATAAAAAAAAAGGCCCACTAACGTAGAATTTGCAGTCTTGTGCCACAGTTTCTAGGTGACTACTTGTGACAACACACACAGTTGTTTCTCCCACGCACAAGTAACTCCGAGCTACAAAACCGGATTCTCACCTTCCCTCTGTCTGGGGCTGCGGTTCTGTTAATGAACGTGCCTCTGTATGCTGACAACAGTCCCCCTCCTCAGCTCCTGAGAGGCAGCAGGGCCCCCCGTGTGCCTGTCACAGAGGTGCTTCTCCGTGAGGGTCCGGGCCAGGCCCCTGACGTAATTACCTCCTGGCACATCAGGTAAACGTGTTTAAGTAACTGGGGGTAGAAACAGACTCTTCCATTGCTCAAGAGAAATGCAGAGTTTGTGCAGTATCTTGGATCTTTCCTACAACCTTGGTGTTGTAAAAAGATGACCATCCTTTTCTCTGATGAGGCGATAATAATTATCAGCTAATACGTTGGGGGTATTTACTACACACTAGGGATTGTTCTAAACATTCGATGTAAATGAATTTATTTCATCCTTCCCCAAAGCGTTATGAAGTTGGACCATCATCCCTCTTACAGGTGAAGAAGCTGAGACACAGTGAGATCTAAGCCACTTTAAGGCCGCGAGCGAGGAAGTGACCCCGGGGCCGTCTAGTTCTAGAACCTCTACTTTTTTCCAGTGCTCCTCTGCCCCCCCCACGAAAGCAACTATGTCGGTAGAAGACACCAGGCTGTCAAAATTTTCGTCTAGCTTGCTCCTCAGAGTGTGGTCTCCTCAGGCAGCTCGCATATGCTGACTTCTAACTTCAGTACGGCTTCAGACTTTATAGAACTTTGGGTCTCAGCCTCCCTGCAGCCCGGCCGCTCCCACTTTCTGGGAGTGATGCCTTCTCGGGCATTCGGATTGCTCTAGGACAACTCTCCAGCTCCCAGGTCCCCGGTACCCCCTCCTCCCTCCCTCCCCCGGGGGGTCCAGCTGTGTCCTCTGGCCATGCCCCTTCCCACCAAGACCCCCCACCCCTTACCTTTAAGCCGAGGTCCAGCTCCCTCAGCGAGTGCCGGATCTCCCTGGTGAGGACGTTCATCCGCTCGCACTCCTGGAAGGTGACGACAAGGTAGGGGGTGCGCTCCTCCACTTTGGCCAGCAGCTCTGGCATGTTAAACTCGTCTGTCACTCGCTCGAGGATTTCTTCCAGGAGGGCCTTGACCTGCCCCGCAATGGGAAACACAGGGTTAAGAAGGGCTTCTCACCCTCCAGGACTCCATTCCCCTGTGACACAGAGGTAAAGATGCCAGTCGCCCACCCACGGGCTGACCAGCTGAAGAAGAGAACATAGGTGCCTTTCTAAGAATCAGGAGTTGGGAAAACCCAGAGGCTGACCTGGTTAGCAGAGGGGATCAAACTGGAAAGGCATAGGATAGCCCAGGGTGGTCATTTGGGGCCATAGGAAGCTGGAGTGATGAATATATATAAATTCGCACTCTCCATTCTGAGTTTCCATGAGGCTGCACTGCACTTTCTATCCTTGGGTCCTGGAAGAAGCATCCCCATCTATCATGTCAGCCTCCTCCCAGGCCCACGATTCCTTTCACCACAAAAACTGTCAGCCAATTAGACCAGGGGAGCTGGAACCACCAGGGTGTCTCTCCTGGAAAATGGGAACTGAAGCACTGAAATCCTGGGTTATTCGGGGGCAAGCACTTGGAGGCTGAGTCTGGCATTTTGAAGTAAATGAGTAAGGCCAGGAGGTCTGTCAGCAGAGAAAGAAAAATGGAACAAGTGCAGACATAATAGAACATGTGGCCAGTGGGGAGGGATGGAGGAGGGCGCACACCAGCGAGAGGAAGCCAGCCCTTCCCGGGTCATGAGAGCTTGGGCTCCAGGAGCACCTGCTGGGATGGGCGTTGTTCCTCATCTCCTATAAGAGCTCCCCATCTCCGCTTGTGAAGTCCCCTCCTCCCCATCGTTTTGGGGTACCATCACGGGGCCCCATCCTCCCACGATCTAAGTAGGCCAACCAGATCCTCATTCCCAGGAGCACAAAAACGTGAATCTCAAGCCTGAGATTCAGGGACAGGAAGTGGATGGAGCCACTGACCCAAGTGCCCTGAAAGGACACTCTTCTTTATCCCTGGGACCCTGGAGCCATTGGGATTTCTATCCTTTCTCAGTTCGATTCCTTTGACACAGTGGGCTATTTCTTGCCTGTTTCAGCTAAATTCGCCTCTGTTGCTTGCAACCAAAGACCCTTGGCTCAGTTAATACAGTTCTGTTATGCGTTACCCACGTGAGTGTGAGCAAGTCAGCTAGGCCTCCATTTTTATCTATAAAAATTTCCAAGAGCATCTTTCTCCACCTGCCCCCTCTCCCCCAACTCCCAGGGCTGATGCAGAGATCAAATTGAGGGAGCTGATGGATGTGGCAGCACCTGAGAGCTATACAGAGCTACAGAAAGGATTATTAATATTCACTTTACCTTGTATTGTTAACACACAATACAGTCTCTAGAAAAAGAGCTGACGTCTGAAAAAGGAAAGTAAAACCTCCGCTCTGTCAGAAAGGGGTCTCTGGGGCTGTCGCAGCAAAAACCAGAACAGAATTTTAACGGTACCTGAGAGTGCTGCTGGGATGGAAGACAAATGACTAAATTTATATCACGTTTCTATCTCTGGAGTGGAATTTGAAGAAACAGCCCCATATCAGTGAGCTGCCATTTGGACACTGCACAGAGAGATGAAAAGATAGTCTGGAGGCACTGTCCCAAAATACATGGAACATGGAGAAAAAGGGTTCTCTTCAGTCCTGATCAGGCCGAGCAGGATTTGGAGACCAGGACAGAGGATGGGGAGGACAGCCAGGGCACGGAGCAGGTGCACAGACCTGGGGGAGCCCAGGACAGGGAGGACTGCCACAGAAAGGAGCAGGTGCACAGACCTGGGGGAGCCCAGGACGGGGAGGGCTGCTAGGGAAGGGAGCAGGTGCACAGACCTGGGGGAGCCCAGGACGGGGAGGAC